>NC_133663.1:110333407-110656512 GCF_037893015.1 Macrotis lagotis | reverse complement strand
AGAAAAAGTTGCATAATAGACTACAACTAATATCATTTGTAAAACACCCAGAATCTAGTAGTATAGAAATATAGTAGGTGGGTGATCAGTGGTTATTATGAAGGGAAAAAAGGAATAAGGAAATTATTTTTTTTTTAAAAGGGAGAAAGTTTTGAATTGTGTTGAGGCAACCAGTGGATAAGTCAACAGAGTTCAGGGGTTAGAATTTTAATGCAAATTCAGGCAAAGATACTTAGCTATATGATACTTAAACTCATTTTGACTCGGTGTCTTTAACTGTAAAGTGGGACTAATAATAATATCTACCTTGCAATGTTGTTGTGAGGATTGAAATGAGTTAATATTTTCTAATAAAATGCTCATTCTTTTTCCCCCCTTTATTTTCCCCAATTACATGCAAAGATAGTTTTCAACATTCATCCTTTTTTTTGAGTTTTTGATTTGATTTGAGCTTCCCCCACACACACATTTTGCTACTACTCTCCCTTCTTTCCCCACTCCTCATGCCAATCTCATGTAGTTTGTGTAAATACAATCATGCTTAACATTTCCATATGAGTCATGATGTAAAAGAAGATTAGAACTATGGGTAAAAATATGGGAAACAAAGGGAAAAAAACATAAAAGAAGTTTGAAAAAGTGAACATAGCATGCTTTGCTTTCCATTCAGACTCCATAGCTTTTTCATTGGAAGTTGACAGAATTTTCCAGAATATGTCTCTCAGGATTGTACTGGTTTACTGCCTTGCAGAGAGAAGTTATGCCCATCATAGTTGATCATCTCACAATGTTGTTATTAATGTGAATAATGTTCTCATGATTCTGTCCCCTTCACTCAGAGTCAGGTCATGCAAGTCTTTCTTTGCTATTATTATTACATCACATTCATATACTATAATTTCTTCAGTGATTCTTCAATTTATGGGCATCTATTCAGTTTCCAATCCTTTGTCCCTTCAAAAAGAGCTGCTATACACATTTTTGTATATGTGGATCTTTTTTTCTCCTTTTTAATGTTTCTTTGGTATATAGACCAAGTAGTGATATTTCTGGATCAAAGGGTATGCAGTTTTATTGACCTTTGCTCTAAATTGCTTTCCACCAAAAGTGTATGCATCCCAGTTTTTCCACATCCTCTCCAACATTGATCATTTTTCCTTTTTTGCCAGATACTTCAGAGTTGTTTTAACTTGCATTTCTCTAATTATTTATAATTTGGAGATAAAATGATCCCTCTTATAACCTAAAAGCTTTGAAATTAGAGGAGAGATCATTGTCATCCTCTGTCTTCCAAATGATGGAAGAATGTGCATCCCGTAAATGGGGAATGGGGTAGCATATGGGAGCAACTCAGTTGAAGACTGGATGTAGGAAGATTCACTTCCTGACTTCAAACCTGGTCTTAGGCAGTAACTATCTTTGATCCTAGATAGGCCCTTTAACCTTGTTTCCTAATCTGCAAAGTAAGTTGAAAAAGAAAATGACAGATCACTTCTACCAAGAAAACCTCAAATGAGGTAGTAAAGAATCAGACATGAATGAACAATTGTATAATAACAACAGCAGCTTGTAGAAGCAAGTGGGTGGTATATATAAGTGAATAAATTTGCAGGCCTGCCTGAAACAGATTTCCAAAAAAAGAAAAAAAAACTGGATTATAGAAAACTTGAGATCATATGATGGATGACTATGAAGGAGGAGGTTCTTCAACATTATTCTATTTGGAGTTTTGGAGCTACTAAATTTGTGAGTGATTGATCATTGCTTGGGTCACAGAAAAGGAAGAAAGTTTCCTTAGAAAGCACCTGGCAGACAATTCTCAAACTACTAGGGAGAATCTTTAGTCTACATCTTCATGCACTATTTTATTAGTGACCTGACCATGCTTTAGGACCAGTTTCAGGTGATTTGAAACTTTCTACTTTGCCCAAAGAAATGTAAATAAAGTAAGTTGCACATGATAAACAATTATTTATCAAAGAATTATTCATGTCCAAGTGCCTTTACATGTGCTTATGTTTATACTAGACTTTGCCATCATTGCATACATAGAAAAATAAGAAGGGGATAATTAGAGCACTATTATTAATAGAAATGGGCAACTAGATAATCCAGTGGATAGAGGACAAGGCACTGGCACCAGGAAGACCTGAGTTCAAATCTATACTCATTCACTTAATAAGAAGTGTGACTCTAGGAAAGGCACTTAACCTATTTGCGTTCTTTTCTAATATCTAGTATCTAGATAACTCTAGTATCTTTGTCAGCAAAACACCAGGGACATTATGGTCCTTGGTGTCACAAAGAGTGTACATGACTTAATGAATAAAAAACAATTACTACAAAATCCTGTTGTCTTCAAAACTGGATCAGTTACACATAACAATCAGTTTGAAATACATGCAGCTAGAATGTTAGAAAGGAGTGACTTCAAATAACATGGAAGCATGAATTTAGAATTGGATGGGACCTTAGAAGTTGTTGGGATTAAATGCTTCATTTTACAAATGAGGAACCTGAAGCATAGAGAGATTAAGTGTCTTGCCCAGTATGGTGCTAACACTATCCACCCTGGTTACACCTACCCCATGATTCTTTCCCTAAGGAGTAAGGAACATGCCCCCAAGCCTCGATGGGTTCAGTAGCTTAGACTCAAGCATCCCCATTGACACATTTCTTAGTGACTTCTAACCTCTTAGATGTGGCTTACATGGTCATTTATTGACACAAAAAGAATTGTACATGGAACCTTTATTCTTGGTAGATATCATGAGATTATAGCAATCAAGACACTACCCTGGGGACCAGATTCTTTTCCATTTGCAATCTAGGGATCACAGTATTCTTTAAGTCTGCTCTACAGCCTTTAAGAGCCCATCTCTTAATTTTCAGTGGAAACATTTAGACCTCAGAAACAGGTAACAAATCTGGGCTTAATTTACTGTTTTTTATTACCAAAAAAGTGTTAATGCAGATTCTATTTATAAAATGTGAATACATTCTCTCCTCACCCCCACAGCCTGGTTAAACCTTATAATATAGTTTAAAAAATAGAGTTCAGGAAAGGAAGTTATCATCAGAAAGTAGTATTGATGAGAGTATTATTGCTGTTTGTCCTTAGAAGAAGGAGGATGTCTTGACTCACTCATTAATTGGATTTAAGTGAGGCATTCCTAGTTGGTTATGCTATAACTAAGTAAACCAAATTCAACTAACTTTAAAAAACACCTAATAATGTTTGGTTTTATTACATTATAAATATCTATCTTTGAGTCTCTATAGAAATAATTTTATACCTTCTGTCTTTATACCTACCCTACAAAGGGGACTTTATTATTTTTATATTTGTGTTTCATGCCACTACAGAGTAGCATTGGAAATGAATAAAGAAGTATGTAACATTCATCACTTTTAGGAAATACTCCCTCAATAAAGAGTCTTTAATACCATATTCATAACCTTTACTAGACATTAATGATCATGCAGGGGGTCTTCCCAGGACAGATCTAATCCAGTATCAAACACCCAACTGTTTTATAAGTGCTAAAAGGCTAAATCAAAAATGTATATGAAAAAATGTTTTAGAAATTGAAGTGGGGCATTGGTAGGGTAGAGTTAAATTATATAGATTCAGAGGGAAATACTTGATAGGTTTAAACTTTGTCTTGGGATTTACAAACCTAATAGATAGTGAAATTATTTTCTTTTTTGTTTTTCCTTCAATTTACCTTCTTGGGATGACTTCATAGATCCACTGGAATATCAAGCTATCAAAGTGATAATATGTGAGGTCTTTTGAAATGCTTTTCAGTTTTCTTTTATAATAAGTATAGTTTAGAAATATCAAATCATCACCTCTGGGAGGAATAAACCATAACTTCAACAATAGAATGTAAATCAGCCTTGCAGATAGCCACAAGGCCAGCAAAAGTAACAATGTATGGCAGAGCAGAAGCAAAAGGGCACTGATTTCATTTATTTTATTACCTGTGTTTCTGAAGAGGGATTGAAGACTATCTAAAAATGTTATGAACTGGCAAATATCTTAGAATTACAGTATTTGAAAAGTGATAAAGCAAGAACAATTTAAGTTTAGAAAAGATTTGTACTATTTCCTCATCTACAAAATGAAGGGGTTGAAATATATGATTTACAAGGTCTCATCTAGCTCTAACTTTTCACAAATAAAAGATTCTATGAATTATTTATCTTGCTTAGAAAGATAACAACATGATATGTACTGAGTGGACTTGAGTATTTCATAAAAATTATAGTGATATTGGCAATGGAAACAGAATTGTTTAAATTATTTTCAAATTTTTTCATTTAGAATTTTTTTTTTACTCTTAAAGTTTTCCTCATTCAATGTGGTACATTTCATTCCAAATACCAAATATTTTTCCTTTCTCTGAGTCAATATTTCTAATATAAATTTACCTATGATAAATCCACTATGCTCATGAACTCTTTAATTTTAACAGAGAGCGAAAGAAAACAAAACAAAGTTTAAAAAAGTTTTTGGCTTTATTAATTGAAAGAATTCTTTTAATCAGTACTTCTTTTTAAGACTTCTACAGCTTGGTTCTGTAATAATTTTTTTCTCTGTCATAAATGGGGTCATGAGATTCTCAATTCCTTTAAATCTAAGAGTAGTTGTAGAAATTACTTAAGATATTATATTATTGATTTTGAAATGGAAAATAATTAAGATAAATAGCTGTTTAATTGAGTGCAATAGTGACTATAGAAATATTTATTCTTGATATATTCTGCTTCTAATAATAAAATTATAGGCAGATGGTAGCAGCAAAGAAAAAGTAACCCTACATTATTTTACTTTGAGAAAAATTTAGGGATAGCCAGTGATTTTGTGTTAGAAAAAAAATGAAAATTGTACTGTCCTATAAAGCACAGAGTAAAACGATGCTTATTGATAAGAAAAAATAATTCTAATAATTTTAATTATTTTTAGTCTTCATGTGACTTGTTATTTCTTTGAACCTGAAGATTCCTAGTTATGAAACTTACTGCTTTCAGCACTTTCCTTCAAGAGTCTTATTAGGTTGCCTAGCCTTATAGCACTCTTAATGACTTACACGAGATTTTACAATCAGTGTTAGATACTTATCTCAAATCTAAGTCTTCCTGGCTCTGAGACTATCTCTCTACCTGGTATCCCATGTTACCTCACTAATTTATTTCTTAAAGATTCAGGTAGATAGGGAGAAAACATTACTAAAATAATTCAAATAGCTTCCTACTTTAATTCTTAGGAAAGTTATTCAACCACATTTTCTGAATAAGTCATTACTTTTTCCACTTAGTTTTACTATCAACATTTCACTATCTGTCAGGATCTTAGGGCACTTCGGAAATTAATTCTGAGCATCACATTGCTTTGAAATGAAATTGATATTAAAACAGCAAGAAATTAATGAATATAATTTTAAATCCAATATTCAGGTGTGTCTTCAGGAACATATAGAAGAAAAAAGAAAAGAAAGGAAATGGAGAAAGAGAAAGAGAAAGGAAGGAAAAAGAAAAAAAGAAGGGAAGAGAGAAACAGGGAAGAAATAGGGAGAATGTTATATTAGCCTAGTGAGGGAATTTTGAAGTAACTAATAAAAACTTGACAGTTTCCTTTGCTAAAGGTAAATGAGAAAACATTGTTTAGAGAGGCATGCCTAAATCAAGAAAACAGATGTGATTGTATTGTGTTAACTTCATTTTGGTATTCTTAAATAGGGTATCAGATTGAAAGTCACTGAAAACTATTCTCATTTCAAATTTCCTGCATGGAGTTGCTAGCAACCATAATCACTTTGTGGATTATTAGCCACAGAAAGAAGTTCATTTCTGATACTTGAAAAGTTTATAGTTTCATAAATTATGATGGGGGAAAATAGCTTACAAATATGGATCAAAATTTTTAAAACTACAAGAATTCTTATTTTTTTCTTAAGATAATTTTTCTAGATTAGAAATAACCATATTAAGAATTAATTCTGAGTGGGGGGAGGGAAGCAAGATTGGGGGAAAAATTGTAAAACTCAAATAATATCTTTAATAAAAATAAATTTAAACAGAAAAAAAGCATTAATTCTGTATACAGGCCATATTAAATGTCATTGTCTGTCACCTTTTCTTGACCCAAACAATACAATAAAATATCTGTTGAGGGTTTGAATTTTTTCATGAGATCTTTCTATATCAACTCTTGCTTTTTAGCATTCCCTGTGCTCACAAAAAAGTAAAATACTAGTTCTATATAATTTGTTTTCACTTACTTTGGTACAAATTGGATCTCTCTAATAGAAGGCAAAATGCCTAGATGTTTGTTGAATTATATTAAAAAAAAACAAAAAATATAGTCAAATATTTTCAACCGGTAAAAAAATAATATACTTAGATAAGAATATATTGCTGTGAGTTTGAGAGATGTAAAACATCTGCCATCTTCTCATTCCAGTTATTTTCAAGTTATGATAAAATTATCACTACATTTTGACATTACTGAGATTTCCTTGTAGAAAGAGAATTAGGATTTAATATTGCTTTTGTCAATATCTGTCAATAAAACAATTTGTGTCAACATTGTCAATGAAAAATTAGAGAAATTTAGGGATTTCTAAAATAGAGAAACTTGCATCAAATTTATAAGATCACAAGTCATTCTCCAATTGATAAATGTTGAAAGGATATGAAAAGACAGTTTTCAAATGAAGAAATTAAAGTTTCATATATATATATATATATATATATATATATATATATATAATTATGCTCCAAATCATCATTGAATAGAGAAATGCATATTAAAACAACAATGAAGTATTATCTCATACCTATTAGATTAGCCAAGATGAAAAAAAAGGGAAAATGATCAGTGTTGGCGAGGTTGTAGGAGGATTGGTACATTGATACATTGCTGGTGGAGTTGTGAACAAATCCAACCTTTCTGGAGAGCAATATGGAACTACGCCCAAAGAGAAATAACTGTTCATATCCTTTGACCCAGCAATTCCAGTTCTAGGTCTATATCCAGAAGAAATTATTAAAAAAGTGAAAAGCCCCACATGTTCCAAAATATTCATAGCAGCTGTTTTTGTAGTGGTAAAGAATCAGAAATTGAGGGGATGCCCATCAATTGGGAAAGGGCTAAACAAGTTATGGTACATGAATACTATGGAATATTACTGTTCTACAAGAAAAACCTAAATGGTTGGATTTTAGAGAAACATGAAATGACTTAAAGGATCTGATGCTAAGTGAAGGGAGTAGAACCAGGAGAACAATCATCAGCAACAATATTGTGAGGAACAACCTTGATGAAAGCAAGTCTTTTCAGCAGTTAGAGAGCTAGGACAACTGTATTAGACTGGCTATGGACTATATTATCCTGATCCAGAGGAAGAAAAACAAAATAAAACACACACAGAAAAAAAGACAATCCTTCAGAATCTAATGAACACTTTATAAAAATTATCTCTTATATATGTTTCCCTTAATCCTAACTCTTTATACTGAAAATTACTAATCTGTTAACATGTTTATCAAAATCTGTATGTACAGTGCTAACCTGCCTGTTTGCTGCTGAGGGGAGGGGAGTGGGAAGGGAGGGTGGAAGGAAATTTTGTAACTTAAAAATATACATGTGCATATGGATAAAAAGAAATAAATTTTAAAAAAGAAAAAAGAAAAATATAGGGACCTAGGAGACACTGTGACCAGGTTTTGTCTTTTATTTGGTTTTACTTTTGTTATTAAACTGGGAGAATTTTATGTGATTCTACATTAGCACTTAAAATTGTTTGGGGGTAAAGATTGGGTCTTAGAATATAAAGAGAAGTGTTACTCAATGACTTGAAAACAAGTTTTAGGTGACATTGAGGCTGAGTCAAAAGACAATTATATCTACCACAATGAATAAAAAAAAAGGTTAAAATTCCACCTCTGATATTTACTGCTTATGTAACTTAAAGCATCATTGACATAAACCTTCTAAATCTGTAAAATGGATCAGATAGAACTCATAATTTAGCAAATGTGTCAATTTAAATTATGATGTCAAATGTCATTATGCCACCCAAGGATGATTTCAAATTTGAGGAATTTAAGTTGTACTAATTAATATGCTCTCAGCTTTAGTTAATGCACTCCCCAACTGAGGAGAATTAGTAATGACTGGAGATAACTCTAAACAGGAAATGATATTTGATCCCTTTTGTATAATTCTGGGGAGAAAGATACACATGCAAGTCAGTGTTCTTTCCTTTGATAAAGAGAAAGTGGTTCTAAGGACTAAAGAATGAAGAAGTGGAGTAACAGTACTCATTTCCCTCTACTAGTACACATGACCCTTTTGACTCTGACATCATGTGCACGGATGCGTCTGAAGGTATTCTTAGTGAGGCAACTTTGCTTTGTTACAGTTCTTTGAATAACAGAATGAATCCCTTTTCTGTAATTATATATTAATCTCTACAATTAGGCTAAATCACACTTGTTACATAAAAGATATTCTTAAGTGCTGATGATAAATTTCTGATATTTTAAATTGTTCAAATGCTACATTTATTTAGTTTTAGAAAACAGAATTTTAAAATATTTATAGAAACAGAGCAAAGTGAATTAGGAAAAGGAAACTAATAGCTTATATTCAAATTTTCATGAAAAGACAGAAAACATCACATCTTTGTTCTTCTAAGGTCTCTGAATTTTTCCTCTATTGTAGAGGAAAGCATAACTATAAATTAATTATTATTCATGATAATATAATCATTCATATGATTTTATATAGTATTTTCCTTCTGAAGTTTCAAATAAATGTAATAATTGCAAGAAATAACTCAAGAAGAGAAACTATAGGTTTGAATCACTTTTATTTATTTATTTTCATTTTTATCAATGAAGTCAGGTCAGAAATGAAGACATTTAGGCCAGCAAGTACAATTATTTTATTTCATTGTAATTAGAATAATTCCTTTTTTTCTGGTATAAAAGAAATGATAGTTTTCTGAAATGCATGAAAACTTTCATGGTCTCTGTCAATTTGGTAATTATATTTTAAGGATATTTGAATACTGAATCAGAGAAATTGTTTTCACTGGACTGCATTTTCCTATTAAATAATAGACACACACATATGATTGAGTATATATATGTGTGTGTGTATGTTTGCACATGGTTGTTTCATACCTTGTATGAAAATTTAACCTGTTATCATCATGGAATTAGAGAACAGAAAACTCTGTACTAGGTTATGTGAATATTGATATATTCTGAAACTGTATTAAAAAGTGTTCTCAGGTACTTCTTTCGGTCATTTCTCATCTCTTGGACAAGTTGGTAAACTTCTCCTATGTTTCATATAAACCTTTAATAAAACTCAGATATAGATATCTACTTTCCCCCTGAAAACTTTAATAAATAGTACATGATACATCACAATGTTAACTGTCTGATATCTCAAAGAAATAAAAAAAGATTAAATCTTTTTTAGTAGCTATCTGAATGAATCTTGGAGTTTGAGTTACTTTCCAACAATGGGGATGGATTTGCATGGATCCATTCATACTCTTATCTATTCCCTTATGTGAACTCACAACCTTTTCCCTAATATTTAATTTAAATCCCTTCTGTTCAAATTGTTCAGCTCTCTATGGACAGGAAGAACAGCTGCTCACCACCTGCACCATATCCCTTCATGTATTTTATGATTCTGATTAAGTCCCCACTTCTCCAGGCTAAATAACCCCAATTCTATAAGCCTTTTCTCAAAGGCTCTTTTCAAACTCTTTAATCATTTTTAAATTCATACTATCCTGTGTCCTCCAGAATAGAAAATCATTCTTGGGTAAGAAAAAAGATATTTGAAGGTGTATTAACTCTTTCAGATGACAAAGTTATGATTTTTCATTAAATCTCTGACTTGAATGTATTTAAACTGTGGCCTTAGACTAGGAAACAAACTTCTTTCCCTATTTTTTTCCTTTTATTCTCATTCTTTTTCATATTATTATTATTATTACTATTATTATTATTACTACTATTTCCAAGTCAAGGGGGTTAAGCTACTTTCCAAATGTCACACAGATAGGTACTTATTAAATTTCTGAGACTGAATTTGAACTCTGGTCCTTCTGACTCCTCAGTCAGTGCTCTATCCACTGTACCACCTAGTTGCCCCCTAGTTGCCCTCCCAAGATCATTTTTAAAGAAATATAAGTAGCTGGAGTGGCTAGGTGGCATAATGGATAAAGTGCTGGCCTTGGAGTCAGGAGTACATGGGTTCAAATCTGATCTCAGACACTTAATAATTACCTAGCAGTATGGCCTTCGGCAAGACAGCTAACCCCATTTGCCTTGCAAAAACATAAAAAAAGAAATAGAAGTAGCTATCCTAAGAATTCCTGTATATGCTCTTTTCAGACTGAATGTCACCTGCCATATTTAAGCTCATGAAACTTCCAAAAAATGGACACATAATGAAAAAGATATGTCCACCAGAAAATGATGCCTTATCTCAGAATTCCAACTATTTAAATGTTTTTCCCAAACTGATATTTATTCACTCTAAGCTGTTTTCCTAAGAATTAGAATATTGAGCTAGCAAAACAAAACTATTCTATTAAAAAAGAATTCTAGACTTCCAGCCAAGATGGTAGAGAGAATCCAGGAACTTTGTTACACTCTCCTTGGTTTCCCTAAGAATACGAATTAATCAAGGTCCAGATTTTGGAGCAATAGAACCCACAAAAGAGCAGAAAGTAACATCTTCCAGCAAGATCTGTCATGTAGAGAGTTAGTGTACTGGGTCAAAGGGGCAAGGTGGGAACTAATCTGAGATCCTTGAATATGGGGGGAGAGCTCTAATAAAGACTTTTGAACACAACTGCACAACAGGCAGACTGGGAGAGCTCCAGCATGGGTGTCCAGAAGCCTCTTTGAACTGGCTTACATGACCTGGACCATAGACCAGGACAGCAAACCACTGGTGTTGTCAGAAAGGAGAAAGTCAGTTCCAGGTTTTCCTACCATTTCAAAAGATTCAGGAAGTGGGCAGCTGACATTACCAGCAGTGATGGTCCAGAGAGAGTGCCTCTGGAGTTCCTTACCATTCAACCCACTGAGCAACCTTCTAGAGTTTGTAACTTTGATGACCTCAAGAGAGTAAGTAATTCTCCAGGATTCTCCGCACCAAAAGGTCAGCCAGCATAGTAGCCAATTCCCCAATGCAATAATCATGGAATAGGGTCAGCTAGGTGGCAGAATAGATAGAGCACCAGTCCTGGAGTCAAATTGAGTTCAAATCCAGTCTCACACACTCAATAATTACCTAGCTGTGTGACCTTGGACAAGTCACTCAACCCCACTGCCTTATAAAAACAAATAAAACAATGGAAAAAACAAACAAAAAATCATGGAATAGGAACCAGTATCAAATCCCAAAATGAAAAAGAAATGTAAGAGAAAAGCAGGGTCTACTGAAAGTTACTTTCTAAATGAGGATGGGCAAAACACAAGCTTAGCAAAGGAGGGCAGAAGAGTAACTACATGTGAAGATCTGGAGGAGAAATTGAACTGGTCTCCAGCTCAGAAATATTTCTTTGAAGTACTCAGAAAGTATTTCAAGATTCAAATGGATAAACTGAGAAAAGAAATGCGAGAAAAAAAAACATTTTGCAACAAAAAGTGACAGAACAAAACAAATGCTTTAAAAAATACTATTGGGGGGAGGCTAGGTGGTACAGTGAATAGAGCACCAGCCCTGGAGTCAGGAGAAGCTGAATTCAAATCTGGTCACAGACACTTAATAATTGCCTAGCTGTGTGGCCTCGGGCAAGCCACTTAACCCCATTTGCCTTGCAAAAACCTAAAAAAATAATATCGGGCAAATGCAAAAACAAAAAAAAAATGCCTTCATAAACAGAATTAGGCAAAAGAAAAAACGTTAACTCTTTTAAAAGTAGAATTGACCAAATCCAAAAAGGAGATGCAAAAGGTATCTGAAGAAAATAATTTCTTGAAGAATAAGATAGGACTACTGGAAGTTAATGACTCCATGATACACCAAGATTCAAATAAACTAATTTTCTTAAAAAATGAAAAAAATAGAAGAAAATATACTCATTGTTAATACAATTGACCTGTAAAACAGATCTATTATACCGTTGGCAGGTACCTCAACTTCCCACTCCCAGAATTAGATAAATTTAATAAAATACATATATATATATATATATATATATATATATATATATATATATATATATATAATAAACAAGAAGGAAGTCAAGGAAGTGAATAGGATATAAAAAAGTTAGATCTACTAGACCTCTGGAGATAAATGAATGGGTTTAGAAAGGAATATACTTTGTTACTGCACCTACACAAAAACTGACCATGTGTTAGGTCACAAAATCTTTAATCAATTGCAGAATGGAAGAAATATTTTAAGATAATTCAAATAATTTCAGAATCATTGGATTACCTAAAAGCCATGATCTCCCAAAAAATACCCTGGATAAAATTCTTGGCACATAGATAAACACATACATATGTATATATAGATATAGATATAGATATAGATGTATATATACATATATATATACATATATATACATATATATATATATATATATATATATGCATGTATGTAAAACATTCTCTTCCTGATATCCTGGAACATCAGGGCAAGACAATCATTGATCTTATTGTGCTCACTTCCTGAAAGTATTCCAAAATGAAAATGCCAAGGAATTTAACAACCAAACTCCAGAATTATCAGATCAAGGAGAAAATCCTGCAAATGATCAGAAAGAAGTTATTCAAATATCAAGAATTCATAGTTAGGATTAGACAGGACCTGGCTACAATATATTAAAGGATAAAAGGGCTGGAAATATGATATACCAGAGGACAAAAGAGCTTGGTTTGCAACCAAGAATCAACTACCCAGTAAAATTGAGCATACTCTTTCAGGCAAAAAGATGGTCATTTAATGAAATAGGTGACGTTCAAAGTTTCCTGAAGAAAAGATCAGAGTTGAACAGAAAATTTGATCTTCATACAAGTCACTAAAGAGATTTGTGTAAAGGTAAACTTGGGGGAGAAACAATAACTATTCAATAAAATTAAATTGTTTGCATCCAATCCTGGGAGGAAGAATCTCATAATTCTTGAGAATTGTGACTCTATTAGAGGAAGTATAAGTATACTTAGGCGGAAGTCATGTAAATAAATTGATTTTGATGGGGTGATCTCAAAGAAAAAGACATTAAATGAAAGAATAATGAAATGGGAGGAAGGGAGAAGCAGAATGGCGTAAATTACTTTACATGAAGAGGGAAAAAGTACTTATTGCTACAGAGGGAAAGAAGAGGGAGGCAGTAAGAACTGCTTGAATCTTACTTTCACTGACTTTTACTCAAAGAGGCAATAACATTTACACTCAGTGGGGTTTAGAAATTTTTCTTCCCTTTCAAGTATTAGGAGGGAGGAAAAGGGAAGGAAAGAAAGAAAGGAGGAACTGATAGAAGGGAGGGGGAGAAGGTGAAAAGGGAAAGGGAAAAGAAAAAAGGAGGGAGGCTAACAGAAAGAGGTGATGGTATTCAGAAGCAAAATACTAGTGAGAGTAGGGAGAGGGTGAAAGGAGGATGAAAAAGAATTAGTAACTATAACTGTGAATGTGAATGAAATGAATTCTCCCATAAAGCAGAAGAGGATAACAGAATGAATTAAAAAAAAAAAACAGAATCCTACCACATTCTGTTTACCGCATACAGTATTACAAGAAACATATTTGATGTTGAAAAATATACACAGAGTAAAGGTAAACAACTGGAGAAAAATATATTGTGCTTTAGCTGAAGTGAAAAAAGCATTTCTATCCAAGGTAGAAATTGCAAAAATAGATCACATTAAAAGGGATAAAGAAAGAAACTAAATCCTCTTAAAAGGTACTGTAGATAATGAAATTCAATTCTAAATGTGTATTCACCAAGAAGCATAGCATCCAAATTCTTAGAGGAGAAGCTAAATGGAATACAAAGACTGTAAAATTATACCATTGGCAGGTACCTCAACTTCCCACTCTCAGAATTAGAAATATTGAATGCATCCTTTTTATATCATGATGCAATAGAAATCATGTGCAATAAAGAGCCATGGAGTGATAGGTCTAAAACTAATTGGAAACTAAAAAACCTAATTTTAAAGAATGAGGGGATCAGACAATAATTTTAGAAATAATTAATAATTTCATTTAAGATAATGACAATTAAGAGAGAGCACAGCAAAATTTATGGGATACTGCTAAAGCAGTGATGAGAGCAAATATTATATCTCTAAATGATTACATAAATGAAACAGAGAATGACATCAATGAACTTCACATGCAACAAAAAAAACTAGAAAAAGAAAAAACTATACACCTCCAATTTTATGTCAAATTAGAAATTTTGAAATTCAAAGAGAAAACCAATAAAATCAAAAGTAAATATACTTTTAAACTAATAAAACTGAGTTGGTTTTATGAAAAAATAAATTAGATAAACCTTTGATTATTAAAAAAAGAAAGAAGAAAATCAAATTAACAGTATCAAAAATGAAAAAACAAATTCAATGAGGATGAAACTAAAGTAATGATTTGGAACTATTTTCCCAAATGTATGTCAATAAGTTTGACAATTTAAGTGAAAGGATGAATATTTACAAAAATATAAACTTAGCAGGTTAAAAGAAGGGGAAATTAAAAACCTAAATAACCTCATCTCAGAAAAAAAATATTAAACAAGCCAGCAATGAACGCACTAAGTAAAAATCTTCAGGGTCAAATGGATTCACAAGTGAATTCTACCTAACATTTAAGGAACGATTAGTTCCAATTCTATATAAACTATTTGAAAAAATAGGTGAAAAGCATGAAATGACTTACAGGATCTGATGCTAAGGGAAAGGAATAGAACCAAGAGACCAATGTGCACATCAACAACAACATTTTGAAATGAACAGCCTTGATAGATGCAGCTCCTGTCGGCAGTCTAGAGAGCTAGTATAACTGTATTTGACAGACTATGGACCATATTATTCCTATCCAAAGGAAGAAAAACAAAGCAAAATAAAACACTCAGGAAAAAAAAAAAACTTCTGAATCTGATGAACTCTATAAAAATGTTTTTTTTGTTTACCTCTTTCCCATAATCTTAATTCCTCATGCTGAAAATTACTAAATTGTATACATGTTCATCAAAATCTGTATGTAAAAGCCACACTGACTGTTCTCCACTGAGAGGAAGGGAGTGGGAAGGGAGGGTGGAGGGACATTTTGTAACTCAGAAATGTGCATGTACATATGTATGAAAATGCATAATAATTTTTTACAAAAGGAAAAATAGGTGCAAGAGTTCTACAACATTCCTTCTATGATACCAATATGGTACTGATACCTAAATCAAAAGAGACAAAACAGACAAAGAAAGTTACAGACCAATTTCCCTAATAAATGTGAATGCTATAATAAATAGCAAAATGATAATTGCAAGTTTTCTTAATTATAATTCACTGTGATCATATAGTGTTTATAACAGAAATATAACAGAAATGTTCATGGAAAACTATAACATAGTTGTCCTTATAACTAGCAAATATAACAGAAATCGTTTGATTATTTCAATAGCTGCTGAAAAAGCTCATGACTTTGGCTTTAGCATTAAGAGAAAAGAAATTAAATGAATTAGAATAAATAATGAACAAACACAACTCTCACACTTTGCAGATGATATGATTATATATTTAGAGAAACCTAGAAAATCATCTTAAAAACTCCCTGAAACAACAACTTTAGCAAAGTTGCAAGATGCAAAATAAACCAACATAAATCATCAGCATTTATGTATAGTTACTAATAGCAAGACACAGTGACAAGAAATGAAAAGAGAAATTCCATTCAAAGTAATTGTAGACAATATAAAAATATTTGGGAGTCTACCTGCCAAGGCTGAATGAGAAACTACATGGAAACAACTGTAAAACACTATTTACACAAATAAAATCAGATCTAAAAAACTGGGCAAATGTCAGTTGTTTATGGGTAGGCCTAGTTAATATAATAGATATGACAATTCGATCTAAACTTACTTACTTATTCAATGTCATAACAAACAAAATCCTCAAAATTACTTTAATAAACTACTAAAAACAGTAACCAAACTCATACAGAGGAACATTAAGGTCAAGAATATGAAGGGAAATAATGGAAAGGAAGGTGCATTAGTCATACCAGATCTTTTTTATATTGTCATTATATTATAAAGCATCAGTCATCAAAACAATTTGTCACTGGATATGAAATAGTTTCAGATCAGTGTATTAGATTACATGGCTCTCCAAAAAAGACAGTAGTAAATGAATACAGTGATCTGCTATTTGCTAAACCCAAAGACTGCAGTTTATAGAACATGAACTCACTCTTGGCAAAAACTGTTGGAAAAACTTGAAGATTATATGGAAGAAACTAGGCAAAGAGCAACAACTCACACCTTATACTAAGATAAGATCTAAATTTTTGCAGGATTTAGGCATAAAAAGTGCTATCATAAGACAATTAGGAAGACAAGGAGTAGTTTATCTGTTAGATGTATGGAAATGGAAGCAATTTATGAACAAAAAAATATAGTGAACATTATATAATGCAAAATGTATCATTTTGATCACAATAAATAGAAAACATTTTGCAGAAATAAATTACAACCAAGAATAAAATGAAGTCAAAAATTTGCAAACCAATTTTTACAGTTCCTGATAAAGACTTCACTCCAAAAATACATAGAGTCAAATTTTAAAGAATGCAAATAATTCTCCAAGAAATCAAAGCCATCTATAGTCATATGAGAAAATGCTCCAAATAATTAATGATTAGAGAAATGCAAATTAAAATAACTTTGAGGGACTACCTCATGTGCATCAGATTGACCAATATAACTTAAAAGAAAAACGATTCATATAGCAGGGGATATAGGAAAATTGCATAGTTTGAGTTGTGAACTGATTCCAGAGAGGAATTTGGAATTTTTTTCTAAGAGCAATAAAACTGTGCATATCCATTTGATCCAGCAATAATACTACTAGGTCTGTATCCCAAAGAGATCATGAATAAGGGCAAAAACTCCACATTTACAAAATTGTTTACTATGGCTCTCTTTGTGGTGGAAAGAATGGGAAATTGGGGAGATGTCCATCAATTGGGAAAGGACTGAACAAATTTGACTATATGGATAAGATGTAATATTATTGTTCTACAATAAATCATGAGGGAAGGGAATTTGGAATAGCATTGAAAGACATGATCTGATGCTGAGTGAAGTGAGCAGAACCAGAAGAACATTGTACATACTAACAACCTTGGGTGATAATCTACTATGATGAATTTTTTTTTCATTTCAGTAGTGTGATAAATCAAAGAAAATTCTAAAAGACTGATGGGGGGAAAACCCATCCAAATTCTTAGAAAGAAGTATAGAGTTCAAATTCAGACCAAGGATAGTAATATCTTCAATTTTAAAAGGTGTCTTATTTTTAATATATTATTTCTAATATTTTTCCTATTTTGATTTGATTCTCCTTATGCAATATGATCAATATGGTTCCATATTTAGCATATATAGCCCATATTAGATTGCTTTATTTCAGGTGGAGGAGGGAGGGAAAGAAGAGGGGAAGAAAAATGTGAACTCAAAACCTTGAGAAAAAATTGACTGTTGAAAAGTACCATTGCATCTATTTATAGAAATAAATAAAATATTTTTTAAATCCTAGTTTTAATTTATTTTAAGGGACATTTCAAAAATATACAAGCAATTCTAGCTCTCAGGATTAATAATAATGAGTATATACTTCTAATAACCCTCTCAGTCTTTTTAAGTGCTCACATAAATTTCACTTGCATAATTTGAGGTCAGAGGTGAGCACAGGCAGTATAGAAGCAGAATGCAAGGATCTTTGAAAGTGAAAAGAAAAAGTAGGGGAAAAAATAGAACTTTTCTGGTAAGAAAGAGACCATAACTTTCCATTTTCAACTCCAGAGATGGGACTGAGTAGGCAGTTCATACCCTCTCAGGAATTCCCTTCATTGTAGTCCATTATCAAAGGAATAAAGACAGAAGTAAAAGGAATACACCTGGAAAATACACAGTATCTAGTCTTGCATATGTAGAAAATAGAGATATTATCTCTTGAAAGTGAAAATGTTACTGTTGATGGGTCACTCTCATCATCTGCATAAAACAGAGATTTAATTTTCAATTCCTGTTATGTAACAAAGGACTAATCCTTTTGATACAGGAAAGTTTTAACATAGGAATAAAAAATGTTATGGGGATGGATGTTTTGGTATTCTCAAGGGTACTGACTGTCTGGAGGAAATTGAACTTCCAGAGTTTTTGCTTGTCTATCAAAGTGGGATAGCATCATGGGTTGGGTAGGAGTGGGGGGGAGGGATGCTCATGCTGGATACATTGTTATCATTTAATAAAATCTATGGTTCTGATTAAAATATTATACAATATACCCAAACAGAATCAATGAGGTGTTGAGAACATGGATCCATGAATGATCAAAGCTACTTGAAAGGGGGTAGAGTTATGATTTACCTGAATAATGCACATTGAGACTTTCACTATAAGAATGGAAAAGTGATTACCATTCAAAATTGTTATAAGAGCCAGAGGAAACTTATTTTCCAATGTGACCCAAGTTGATATTATACAGATGAGGATTTTTTTACAGACAATATGAAGTTGGTCAATCAACATTAAATAGTAAACTTTTGCCAGACACTCTGTTTGGTATTAGGGATACAAATAGAAGAAAGGAAACAGTTCCCATTCTTAATGTGTTTACAATGAAACTGGGGGAATAGCAAGTCTACATGTAAATATCCAAATTAATCTCTGTGTTAGCATAGGTTTTTAAGATCTTTGGGATGCCCAGTATCACATTACTATAAGGAAAATAAATTTGTGTAATTTTCAAAGAAATTAAGATAAAGGCAAATGGAAAAGGCAATAGCAGGAAAGCCTTCTTGCAGAAGATAATGCTTAAGATGTAGCTGTAGGGAAGAATGGATTCAGAGAGCCAGAGGTGAAAATTGAGTACATTCCAGCACAAAACAATGGAGATCTGTATGGGAGTTATAAAGAAAATACCACAATAACTGGATTTAAGAATATGGAAGGAGAAAGTACCATATAATAAAGCTGGAAATATAATTTGGATTCAGTATAAGTATTGCTTTAAAAATTGAACAAGAAGTCATCTTCAGATTAAGGAAAAGGAGCACTTTTGGATAATGGTAAGATCTAGGGTGTAGCTGAGGCAAAATGAAGGAGAAATTAAAGCAATGAAAAAATTAGAAAATAAGGACCATTGGCACATTAATAAGGATGTTGAAATATATTACTTCAAGAAAAGCTTTTATTTCATTGCCTTATAAGTATGTATATTTATTTTCTTTATACAAACTTGTTAGTAAAAGTTCCAAAAGACTTAAAAACTATATGAAAACTTTGGGAAGAGCTGCATATATTTACATGGGTTGACAAATGTGATATAGTTTTAGATACTCTATGATCCCATTTAGGGCTTTCTTGACAAATATACTGGAGTGGTTTGCTATTTACTTTTCCAGTTCATTTTATAGATGAGGAACTAAAGCAGAGTAGATGACTTGCCCAGGTTCACTCAGTTAGTAAATGTTTGAAGTCTAGTTAGAACTTGTGTCCTCCTGACTCTAGGGCTGTTCTCTATCTATTTCATCACTTAACTGTCCCAAGTTGACATAGCAATCACCATTATTTGATAAGCATGCTCTTTAACTTTTGAAGAGGGTTTTACTTTTTGAATAGGATCAGGCATTTGTCTCAGTACCTAACAACTAATATATCTTTTATTGACATTAATATTTTAGTTGATGAATAATCCCTACCTCAGGTCTTTTTTTTAACTTACATCATAATTGGAATTTAACATAACTTTGTATTAGCTCCATTTATGTTAAACACCCATAAAAAGATCACTTTGATAGACTTGGGAGAATATGGAAGAAAGGCTGAATGACATCTTGGAATTAAGGACAACATGATTGGTTAAAGATCTGAGCAACAGGGAACAATGTGTTTGGTTGGAAATTAGGTATTCAGGATAGCTTTAGCAGCAACTGTTTTTCAATTCTGTTGACACTAAATAGTGTTCATATATCTTTGAATGATAGCTTGGTGGAGTAAAGATAACAAGCCAAAATCCTTTTCTTTCACACATTCTCCCAAGGTTAGAAAAATGTACTGAAGCAAGAATATATCAGTGATTAATAAGAGAATTGGATTTCTAAAATTAATCCATTTGGAGGGAATTTAGGTGGTGCAGTGGATAGAGCACCTGCCCTGGAGTCAGGAGGACATGAGTTCAAATCTAACCTCAAGAACTTAATAATTATTTAGCTGTGGGACCTTGGAAAATTCACTTAATTCCATTGCCTTGTAAAAAACCAAAAAAATAAATAAAATTCAATTACATCATTATAGGTCATAAGAACTCTGAACTAATTTCAGAAACAAAAGAATCATAATTTTTGTTATAGGACAAAATCAAATACTTGCAAATAGGATCAATAAGAAAGTGATATAGGATAACTCTTGATCTTTTACCAGCATTCTAGGTAAGCATGATATGGCAAAATATTAAAGTATGTGAAATAAAATTAGAATGAAAGGGAAGAATATGACAAGAAAGTGCTATTGTTATTACATTAATTCTTATTTCTGTGGACTTTGAAAATTATTTTCTCTTTTTTTCAGAGACTTAGGTTCAAACTTGAGACTAGAAAGTCAGGATTTCTGAGAGGTCTAATTTACCACATGTTGTAAGAAAGCAATCACAATATATCCCTCCTTCTGGTTTTTTTTTCCCTTTACTTTGCACCACTGCCCAAAATTGCTTAAAAAAAAGAAAAAAAAAACTCCTACCTTCATTCCAATTTCTACATTTAAATAAGACACTCCTTGAGTTCAATTCATCCTTTTACCTTTCATTAGCATTGGTAATATCTCTTATGATTTCACCGCCTATACAACAGATATTAAGAAAATCTTGCCTCTTTTCCCTAAACTTTCTTCCCTAAGAAGCTCTCCTGATGCATGACTTCAGGTTACTACTATGAAAAGTATCTATAGTCCCAATTCCATAAAGTAAAAGTCTTAGGGGAAAAAATCCTTTTTCACCTTGAAAGTCATTTTAAAAATATAGATGATTTTATAAAACAGTATGGTTGGATCAGGGATATGTTTTCATTTAATCATTTGAGTTCCTCCTATGATTAGTACATTTTATGCCATCTTTTGAAGTTGAACAAATGTAAACCCCATCTCAAGAGAATTAAAATAACCTATTTCTTTTTTGTGTACATCTGAATGAATGAAGTGTCATCTAAAAAATAAAAGATCTGTAGAATATGATTTGGGACATTTTCATTACTATCCTAAATGACTTTAGGCAAAGTGCTTCATTCACTTTCTTAGCTTCAGTTTCTTAATTAACAAATGAGAACTTTGCCAATTGTGGGCTCAATTTATATTTATGAGTTAAATTAATTTTTACAGTATGCATTCTTTTCACACTCTGAAGTGTTTCAAGAACTGAAAAGTTCATGTGTTCCAAATAACTTTGAGATCTACATGTGGTTAGGGAATTAAGATTATAATTTGATTTATACCAGGACTCATCACAACTCTTCCCTGCCTTCAAAGCTAGTTAGAAATAGGACCCAAGGGGTTGCCATTAAAGTGAAGGCCATTTTCTCGAATTTAGTACTATCACATGTGTTTCCTTAAGTCAGTCTATTCAAATAGATATAAATTAAGGGAAGATGCACAGTCCCTTAAGCAATGAGTATAAAAAACTGATCAGAGTGGGAAATACTTAAGTTAAAGGTGACCATAATTTTTATAGTTCCAGGCATGTAGTATTTTGGATGCTCAGTGGCCCACACCATTCTTCAAAACCAATTTAGCTCCAAGATGAATACCTATGTCTATCCACTATCACCTGCATATTTCTGTGTTGCTTATGCTAACAATCTTAAGCTTCAAGCACATATCCTAATGAGAGAACCTGCTGTGACAATCTGCCAGCTAAGCTACTCTATGCAAACCAATTTCATTATTTTTAATGTATGTACCCTGCCTTGCAATACAAGATGTTTCATTTTCCTCCTATCTCATCAAGTTCAGGTAAAGATCCATGAAAAAGAGGCTCAGGAACTGCCAAATGATCTAAGCCTATTCCTCACTTCACATTTATAAACTTCTACTGGGGCTTTGCTTTTATAATTGAATTTGCTGATAAGCACCTGGGACATCTTTTTTATCTAAGATTAGCAAAGTTTTTTTCTCATAATGCAAAACACTGATATCTTCTCCATTACTTAACTAATAAAATAATTTATGACAAGGCACATTTTCTTACTTCTCTTTACATATTGTAAACGGTTTAACAGGGACAAAAATATAAGAAACATTTATTATTCTCTAAATCTTGTAAGTTACTACCCCCCAAAAATTTGCAAAGATACTTTTGTAATGGAGTTGAAATTTGAAATAATGAACTTTCTGGGTTTAATGTATTTTGAAGCATCATTCAGCAAGATTTCACAATGGATCACAAGACTGGCATTCAGAAAATCAGAAATCTAATCTTATTTCT
This sequence comes from Macrotis lagotis, assembly GCF_037893015.1. Classification (NCBI taxonomy): domain Eukaryota; kingdom Metazoa; phylum Chordata; class Mammalia; order Peramelemorphia; family Peramelidae; genus Macrotis; species Macrotis lagotis. The sequence continues at coordinate 110,633,757 of NC_133663.1, read as the reverse complement.
TATTGACTGTATGACTATGCAAATTACATGTCTTCTTTTGGACATCACACCTCACCATCTATGAAATCTCTCTCTCTCTCTCTCTCTCTCTCTCTCTCTCTCTCTCTCTCTCTCTCTCTGTATCTCTCTCTGTCTGTCTGTCTCTCTCTCCCCCTCTTCCTCTCTGTCTCTGTCTCTGTCTCTCTCTCTCTCCTTCTCCCTCTCCTCTCTCTCTCTGCTCACTTTATGTGTTTGTCTATCTGTCTCTCTACCCCTCTTCCTCTCTGTCTCTCTCTGCATTTGTCTCTCTCCCTCTCCTTCTCTCTCTCTCTGTCAGAGTTTCTGTGTTTCTCTCTCTCTCTCTCTCTCTCTCTCTCTCTCTCTCTCTCTCTCTCAAAATCTGTGACTTCAGAATGAAGAAGAATTTTTATGGGAAATTCACTCATGAAGAAAGGTCAATGGATCTAACCTGTTACTTAGAGTTTTATGAATTTTCTGGGATTTAAGGTGGTTACATAATTTTTTCCAAGATCACCCACCCAAATATGTGCCATAAATAAGACTTGAATCCAAGGTTTCCTTATTTCAAAATCAATTCAATGCACTATGCACAAATATTTATGATAGCTCACACACAGAATTTTGTGGAATTTACCCTGAAAATTGTAAACTTAGATGGAGAAAGGTGATGTAGTGAATAGAACACTGCACCTGAAAACAAAAATACCCAAACTCAAATCTGGAATCAGGTACTTTCTAGCACTATGACCCTGGGAAATTTACCTAACCTCTTTCTATAGCAGTTTCATTGAATATAAGATGAAAATAATAATAGTAACTAATTCACATGGTTGTTGTGTAGGTTAAATGAGATAATACTTATAAAACATTTAGCGTGATAAGTGACACACAATAAGACTTTAAAAAATGTTTCTTAGTTTCTGGGACAAAATAATTTTTTTCTTCGTTTTTCCCTACCTCTTGTTGAGATTTGATTTCTGTGAAAGTCTATTTCTCAAAAGACTAAGCTTATTTAAGACTTTAAGTTTTCTTAGATTATATATCCCATTCTTCCTCTTCATCTCTATGGAAAAACTGATACTACAACTTTATGGGCAGGTAGGCAGTAGAGTTAAATAGAGTGAAGAAAATCTGAGACCAAATCATTTCTCAAATAATTACTATTTGATGATGGGAAAAATCAATTTACTTCTTTCTACCTTGGATAATCATATAACATTTATCTCCAGGATTATTGTGAAGATCAAATGGCATGATTATTATCAATCAAAATGTCTGGCACAGAGTAGATATTAGATAAATATTTTGTTTTTTAACCATGAGCACTAGATACTTTTACTCTTTCTTTGTGTGATAAAGATGAAGTTGCCTCATCCCTCTCTGCTCTGTGGCTACCATCTATCTCCTTAAACTTTCACCTCATCACTCTAACAACTAACCTTCAAGTAACATTCTTAAAAATAACTGAAGTGCTGAGGTAAGTATTTGATGTTTTGTTCCTTTCCTCTTGCTGTCTGGCAGCACCTTGAAAAGATATTGCTTTTATCAAAAGTGTAGACCAATTTAGTGGATTTGAGAAGGTTGGATCATTTTAATTATCTCCTGCATCTGAACCTTTCAAACTGTGTACTCACCTATTTATTTGGACATATAAAGGTTAATGAAACCCTCCTATCATGAATCCAAAGCCTCAAAAGGACTCTTGGGAAAGTGTATACTCTTCAGATTGTTGTTAAATTTTGGCAAGATTCCACTAACAACTCCATCATTGCCTCTCTGTTCTCAATTGTACTGATGTTCCTATCTACTCTTTCACTTCTCGAAAGGAAAGATGGATAATCTAACTGTATTGTTGAGGAGTTTAGTGTGCTATATAAATGTTCACTAAGACCCCAGATAAGACTCACACCACACATGCACACAACTATGGTCCCTTTAACCCGTGAAGTGAATGCAATTTTGAATTCTTCTAAAATGTTTAGAAATAAGATCTATGTTGAAAGGTAATACAATGGATAAAAACCTCAGAGGTATTGAAAATAACAATTACTTTTCAAGGGCATAAGATCACATTCTTATAATTGTAAGTTTTTATCCCAATATTTCAATCAGATACATGAGATCTTAAGAATAAGTGAAACCTCTTTGTAGGGCAATGTATAAAGCAGAAGATTCTATGAAAGGTCATTTACTGTGAGATGAGGTACATGTATTATAAGATTAAATAGTGGGCCAATTTAATTCAATGTACTTATTTTACAGCATTTTTAAAAATTAAGATTTATGGTGCAAATGCACACATACATAAGTATATGTGCATAAATAAAGTCAGTCATCTGCAGAATATGTATCTACATGAAGCTAAAATTATACTGTCTTGTAGGGAAAACAAATAATTATTAACAATCAATTCAATTAATTTCATTGAAACTACTTGGATTAATCTAATCAAATATGATCATATTTATGATCATAATAAGTGTAATCAATTAATATGATTGATAGACATTGTAAATATCTAATTGGCTTTAGTGTAGTGTGGACAAAACTTAAACTTAAAAAACAGAACTTCAAAATGAGTTTTTCCTTTTTCTTCATTTCTCAATATGAAAGCTTCAACACAAATGCCATCATCTCAATTTGACTACCTGGGATGAATATGAAATGAAATATTTAACTATTTATGCAATTATAATGCCTTTTCTTAAAATTCTTAAAATATGATTTTTCATTTCTTTGATAAGATATAAGTAGACTAAATTTTCTTTTAAATCTTTTTTTTTGTGTTCATTTGCTGTAAAGTTATAATCACCATACCCATTACCATCATGTTCAAGAAACTTTTTTTTCTGTAATTGCTATAGGGGGACTAGGAGTTCATTAACAGAATGTATAAGATCCTTGGCCTACAATTTCAGTTCTATTTTGAGAAGAAAAATATGATATATTTAATAAGCATGTCCCTTCCTTCTGTTCTTCTTTCTTTCCTCAGTTTATCAGTTTAATGGGGAAATTAATATCTACTTTATCTACATTACAAAATGTTGCCTAGTTCAAATGGAATAAAACATTAAAAAGCCCTTTGAAAAATCCAAAGCACTATATCATTGAGTTATTATTATTCCTCTGTTCCCAGAATGATGACTAGAACAATGAGCTGATCAAAACTTATTTTCTCTGAGGAACTGTTGAAATAACTTCAGATATTTGACCTTGGGAGAGAAAAAAGAAGTTGGAAAGGGACATGATAGTTTCATGTAAATATTTAAAGGACTCTTATTTAAGAGGGCTGTAATTTGATTTTTTTGGTTCCAAAGTTCAAAACTGGAAGTAGTTGGAGTTGGATTTAGGCAGTTTTTGACTCAATATAAAGAACAATTAGTAGTATTTCAAAGTACAATGCATTTTCTCATAAGGGAGATTTTCCTTTTCAGGTAAATACTGTATATTTAATTGTTGGTTATGTTTCTGAGGAAATTATTATTTAGATACAGATTAATTAATTTGTGACCACAGGAGTTCTTTCCATCTCTGAGTTTCTACAGTTAATAATAGACATACTTCAATTATGAAAAATAATTCATCATTCTGTATATTTTCAAATTTTTTAGAATGCATTCAAGAAGTCTTTATGTATAAGCAACTATTTGAAAGAAGGAAATCCTTGAGATGCTATCAGACAATTCCATTGGTTCCTATTATATATTTTTTATTTAATATTTATTTATTCTCCTTTTGTACAAATAATGCTTTTATACATTAATAAAATAATTTTATTTTAGAGTAAACAAAGTACCCTCTGCCCCCCAAAAATATAGACTCAGTTGAGCGATAAAGTAAAGGGGAGAGAAAAAATTAAAATTAAAAAAATAATAGTAATAAATGTAAGTATGGCCAGGGGTCGTAGTGGATGGAACACCAGCCCTGGAGTCAGGAGCACCCAAGCCCAAATCTGGCCCTGTACACCCAACAATCACCCATTTGTGTGACATGCAAGCTACCTCAACCTCACTGCCCTGCAAAAACCAAAAAAAAGGCAAACAAAAAGACCCAAAATAAAATAAAATAGTAATAATAGTATGGGCGGCCAGGTGGCAGACAGAGTACTGGCTCTTGAGCCAGGAGCACCTGGGTCCAAATTCGGCCTCAGACACCCAACAATCACCCTGCTATGGGGCCCCAGGCAGGCTACCCAGCCCCATTTACCCTGAAAATAATAATAATAATAATAATAATAATAATAATAATAATAATAATAATAAATGTGCTTCAGTCTGTGTTCCAACACCACTAACTCTGTCACAGGTGGATCACATTCTTTATGATAATTCCATCACAAAAGTTACTTCCATATTTTTCCACATTTGCCATTGCTGATCCTAACTCCCTCCTTTCATATTTCTCCACTACCATGTACTATATTGTCTCTCTCATTCACTCTGTCTCTGTTGTAGGGTAGCTGAGTGGCGCAGCAAAGAGATCACTGGACCTAGGGCCAAGAGGCCCTGAGCCCCCATACCACCCCTTTGGCCCAGCATCCACCTGGCCATATGGTCCTGGGCAGGCCATCCAATCCCAGCCCCTTGCAAGAAGTAAAAAAGAAAATGTGTTATATCTGACCACTCTCCCCCTATGGTTCATCTTCCCCTCCATCATTCACATCTCTACTCCTTCCCCTTGTCCCCTCTGTCTCCTTCTTACCCCAAATGTCTATACCCCATTAAGTGTAAATATCTTGGCCTATTCCCCCTCTCCTTTCTCTTTCTCCCATTACATTTCTCTTTTTTTTTCCTATTGACTCCATTTTTACACCATATTTTATTTTCAAATTCAGCTTTCTCCTCTACTTCATCTATAAAAGCTCCTTCTACCTGCTCTGTTAATTGAGAAGGTTCATATGAGTATTATCAGTGTCATTTGTCTATACAGGAATACATGCAGTTCATCATCATCATCATTACATCCTTCATATTTTCCCCTTCTCATCCAATCTCTATTCTTCACCTGAGTCCTGTATTTGAAGATCATCCCTGTTCATCCCTGGTCATTCCAACAGGAACATTTGAAATTCCCCGGTTCATTGAAAGTCCCTCTTTTCCTTGGAAGAGGAAGTTCAGTTTTGCTGGGTAGTTGATTTTCAGTTGCATTCTAAGCTCTTTTGCCTTCTGGAATATTGTATTTCAAGACCTACAAGTTTTTAATGTAGTTGCTGCTAAGTCCTGTGAGATCCTGATTGTAACTCCACGGTATTTGAATTGTGTACTTCTGGCTGCTTGTAATATTTTTCTCTTTGACTTGGGAGTTCTGGAACTTGGCTATAATATTCCTGGGGGTTGTTATTTTTGGATCTCTTTCTCAGGGAGATTGGTGGATTCTCTCCATTTCTATTTTGCCCTCTGCTTCTAGGATATACAGGCAATTTTCCTGTAGTAATTCTTTGAAAATGATGTCAAGGGTCTTTTCTTGATTATGACTTTCAGGTATTCCAATAATTTTTAAATTGTCTTTCCTAAATCTGTTTTCCATATCAGTTGTTTTTTTCAAGGAGACGTTTCACATTTTCTTCTAATTTTTCATTCTTTTACTTTTGAAGTATTGTGTCCTGATTTCTGGTAAAATCATCAACCTTCCTCAGTTCCATTCTTTGTCTGAAGGATTTATTTTCCTCAGAGAGTTTTCTTATCTGTTTTTCCATCTGGCCAATTCTTCCTTTTAAAGCATTCTTCTCCTCCATAACTTTTTGAACTGTTTTATCCATTTGACCTAAGCTGGTTTTTAGCATGCTATTTTCTTCAGCATTTTTTTTGGATTACCTTGATTAAGCTGCTGACTTCATTTTATTTTTTTCCAGCATCTTGCTTATTTCTTTTCCCAGTTTTTCTTCTATCTCCTTCATTTGATTTTCAAAGTCTTTTTTGAGCTCTGTCATAGCCTGAGCTCCATTTCTGTTTTTCTTGGAGTCTTTAGGTGCAGGAGCTTGTGTTTCCTCATCTTCAGACTGAGTGTTTTGGTCCTTCTTGGGTTCATAGGAAAAGTATTTCTCAATGGTGTTCCTCTTTTTTCTCTGCTTACTCATTTTCCCAGCCTGAGCCTGGTTTTGGGGGGTGCTTCCTGAGCTTTTGGGACACTCCCATAAGGATCTCAGTGTGTGAAGCTCTGTCCTCCCTCCTGGTCTGTGAATGATCCTGAATGTCCCCTTCTGCCACGTGGCTGAGGTGTGGGGGGGGGGGCCTGCTGTTCTGGGTGGGGCATAGACAGGAATAAGGATCTGAATGTGGTCAGAACCCCAGTATCTTGACAGGGGCAGAGGACAGAGCTCTGCAGTCTCTTCACTCCCCTCCCTTGGCTCAATGGGCTTATGGCCTTGGGGCTCCTACTTATTGGATCTAGGCTGTTCTGGCCATGCTGCTCGCTGTGTGCACTGAGGGCTGGGCTTCATGTGCTCACTCTGGCAGAGGTCCCCCACACCAGCTGTTTCCCCAAGTTATGCCTGATGCTCCTCGGGGAGAACATCAGAAAACTGCCCCCTGGGAGCCATGGCTCCCAGCACTCTGGGGCTGCCTCCTGAAGGCTGAAGTTCTTTTGCTCTGGCAGGCAACCCCTCTGGTGGGCTGCCTCTCCAACCCAGGGGAGCAGAGCCTTTCTGCTCTTTTCCAGGTTACCTCGTGTAGGAGAAGTGCCTCATTGGGTCCGTCTGTGGGTTCTTTCTCTGGAAAAATTAGTTAGAGTCCTTAGTTCATAAGTTTTATGAGAGAGCACCTAAGAGACAATCCTTTCTTGTCACCATCTTCACTCCCTCCATTGCTTCCCATTGTATTTGTTAGAATTTCCTTGCATTAGAGAATATTTTAAAGTAGTTTTATTGTTAAATATATTTCTATTGTTCAGTATGGTAAAGTGATTTCAATGAAGGCATAAATCTGCTAATTGCTTCCTAAGACCTATAAAGGAAAAAAAAAAGTAATAATGACTAGTTCAGTAAAGAAAAAAGGTGTCTGAATTTATTTAACAAGAGAGATTCTTATGTAATTTAGCAGTAGTTAATGCATTTTATAGTAAGTCTTCCTTGACATTTCTCAGAATCTTTATCTGAACTTAAACACAAATTCTTCTTAATTCTATAATAATAAAATAATTTATTATTTTTCTTTTATTTTAATAGGCTGTACTTTTAAACTATAATATTATAATTACTTATTGAAGATAAATCATCTTGTCTCTTTTTTTCCTAATCAGGAATCAAAACTGATGATAGAAGTGTCAAAATAAGCCTTAATGATGCCCATATATTCCTCTTCTTGAGCTGATTATGTGGTTTTCCCATTTCTGCATGCATTGCTGTAACTGGCTTCTAACTCAGTCCTTATAAAATAGGATAGCAGTGACAAGAGGAGATAAATTTGGAAGAGAACATTTAAGACAACTTGCTCTTTCTCTGATTTCCAATCAAATCCTTCCCTATATGAAGAGAAAAAGGAGGCACAACCTTCTTTTTGTTTTTAACCAAGTCTTAGACAGTGTGTACAAAATAGAACATGTTCATCTGAAATATGCTATATTTATACAATTTTATAAAATAGATAATTTCCATGCTACATTTAAACATTTTTATAATAATATCTAATGAAATGTCATTATTTTAAGAATAACTTTGAGTGAATGAGTAATTATGACTGTTATAAATACTCAAATAAACTACAAAGGATATATGAAGGAAAACACTATCACCATTCACAAAAAGAAATGATCAATGAAAGTATGCATAGAAAGATTTTACATATATTTAGATATACATATATATATGCATATATACATACCCATATAATTGTATGTATGTGTATATACATACCACAAAAGCATTCATATGAAAGCATTTATTTCTAATGTAGTCATCTCTAGGCCATGGGGAAGGACAAGCATGAGGTCATCTAACAATTATATATTTTAAAGAAATAAGTTGTAAACAATAGATTTGAATTTCATGTGAAATCATCTTTTGTATCATACTATGTTATTCCAAAAATGATTTTGTTCCATAAATTAACAAATAAAAAGTTAAATTAAAAAATAAATGTTAAGGTATTTATCACAGTTTCAATGACAATGGAATTCTATTCCTCCCTAATTGATTAATTAGACCACTTTTCTCAATGGCCATTCCAAATATTCTAGAGTTTTCTTAAGCTTCCTGGGAGTATAGTCTCTCAATAGTCCTCAGTGAGGGACAAAAAGACTTTTTATCTTATAATTCTTTGTTTTTTGATGGGTTTTCTTCCTTTTGCAGTTTTCTTAAGAACTGAAATGATAATCTAGTCCCAAACATTTATTTTTAATTGAAGAGGAAACTGAGACCCAGAAATTTTAGGTATAACCAAAATCATACAGGTAGTAAATTTTGATATTAGAATCCAAGTGCTCTTTCTCACTAGTAAATATGACCTTGTAAAGAGTATTTTCTAATATCAACATGAATCCCACCCTCAAGAATTCTTTTACTGGGGCAGTTAACAAATGTCAAAGTTTCTTCTTTCACACTAAGGGGCTAAGCTATGGCCCTCCCCCCACAGAAAGATGTTTTACCTCAAAGTCTTGCCATCTGTTATTACTCTAGGTCTTCTGAAGTCCCAGGCAATGCAAACCTCCTTACAACTGGCCCTTCCTATGAGCATTATTACTTCCCTATTAGAAAGGACACCCCATAAAAACATAGACCATCTGGAATATTTTAAGGACTTATTAGATGATTTTCAAATTCATTCATTTATGGAGGGTTTGGGGGGAAAATTTTGGACAAAAATAGGTCTGAACTGCACTAATTGGAGAGAGTACTTACTTACATGACATCATGGAATCACTAAATTACTAAAAGAACCCAGGACTAGTACAAGGTAGCCATTCAATTTGGAACTATTACTAATTTTCATTATTTCAAGGGGAAAAAAAAACCAACCATCATGACCAGTGCCTGCTTGAGCTTCCTCCTTGGAAGATAACAGGGAAGAGACTAATCTAGTCAATGGAGGAACATTGAGGTATAGTTTTTAAACCTTAGTTTTCTTATCTATAAAATTAAAAAGTGTTAGATTACATGGCCTGTAAAGTGTTGTTCCACTCTATTTTCTTATTTTTTTAAATTTATCAAACACTAACATTTGATAAACAGTTATGAATTACCTTCAAAATGTAGAAGTTTCTATAAAGTACTTACTCTGACTAATGGTTAAATTCATCTGGGTTTGCTAGGCAAAAATATCTTTCTAATATATATATATATATATATATATTTGTCATAATCATATCTGACTTAAGAATTAGTTTATTTTTAAGTCTGCATTCAGACACTATCAGATCTTTCTTTGGGATGGATAGCATTCTTTATCATAAGTCCATCAGAGACTTATTTTCCCCCACACTTGATATTGCTAGCTGAAGTTCCCTTTATCCCATTCCCCCAATCCCCATTTACTCTATTCTTGCTCTTGTTTTACCCTGTCCCTCCTCAAAAATGCATTATATCTGCCTACCCTCTTCCGGAATCTTACTGCTTTTCTATCATCTACACCCCTTTCCCCCAACTCCTATCTCCTTTCTCCCATCTCTTTCCTCTTCTGTTTTCCTCTAGGGTAAGAGAGATTTCTATACCCAATTGAGTATGCATGTTATTTCCTCCCTGAGTTACTTCCCATGAGATAAAGGCTCACTTCCTCCTCCTCACCTTCCCCCTCTTCCATTCCATTGGAAAAGTTTTTCCATGACTCTTTTAGGTTAAAAATTTTAACAAGCTCACTCTATTCTACCTCTCCATTCCCTTTCTCTCAGTACATTCCTTTCTTTCCTATTAATTCTATTTTTAATATATTGTACATTCAGAATTAACTCCCTCCTGTGCCTTGTCTAAATTGTTGCTCCTTCAGACTGTCCTAATAAGTGAGAAGGTTCATATGAGTTTTCAGTATCATCTTCCCATACAGAAATACAGGTAGTTCAATATCATTAATTCCCTCATGATTTGCCCTTCCCATCTACTCTCTATGCTTCACCTGAGTCTTGTACTTGAAGATCAAGACTCTGGTCATTTCATCAGGAAAGTTTGAAAGTCCTCTATTTCATTGAATGCCCAATATTTACCTATTCAAATCCTTCCCTATATGAAGAGAAAATGGAGACACAACTTCCTTATGAAAAAGTATGAATAGTTTCACTGGGTAGTTGACTCTTGATTTAATTCAAGTTCTTTTACCTTCTGGAATATCATATTCCAAGTCCTATGAGCCCTTAATGTAGAAGCTGCTAAATCTTGTGTTGTCCTGACTGTAATTCAACAATATTTGAATTGTTTTTTTCTGACTGCTTGCACTATTTTCTCCATGACTTGAGAGTTTGGGAATTTGACTATAGTATTCCTGCAGTTTTCATTTTGGAAACTCTTTTAGGAGGTGATCAGTGGGTTCTTTCAATTTCTATTTTATTTTCTGTTTCTAGGATTTCAAAACAATTTTCCTGCACAATTTCTGGAAAAATGATGTCTAGGATGTTTTTTTGATCAGGTTTCAGGTAGTCTGATAACTTATCTCTCCTGGATCTGCATTTCCAGGTCAGTTGTTTTTTCCAATGAAATATTTCACATTTCCTTCTGGGTTTTTTTTTGTTTGTTTCTTGATTTCTCTCAAACTCATCACTTTCCATTAGCTTCATTTTGCATTTTAAGGAATCATTTTCTTCAGAGAGCTTTTTTCCATCTGACCAATTCTACTTGTAAAAATCATTCTTCTCCTCTTTGGCCTTTTGGACTGTTTTTCTCCATTTGACCCAAACTGATTTTTAAAATGCTATTTTCTTTCTTTTGGGGTTATTCCTTCAACAAATTGCTGACTTGGTTTTCAATATTTTGCCACATCACTCTTATTTCTCTTCCTAAATTTTCCTCTGGCTCCTTTAAATGAATATCAAAATCTTTTTTTAAGCTTTTCCATAATTTGAGACCAACTGACAATTTTCTTGCAGGTTTTGGATATAGAAATTTTGATCTTGTTATTTTCTGAGTGTGTTAACATGTTTATCAAAAATATGTATGTGCAATTTTAACCTGACTGTATACTGCTGAGGGAAGGGGAGGGAAGGAGGGATGGAAGGAAAATTTGTACCTTTGAAATATGCATGTACAAGTGGATGAAAATAAATAAAATTTAAAATGAAAAAAAATAATTGACTATTCAATCATACCTGGCAACCTTAGCTGAGCAGTCATAGACTGATTCTTATTGCAAAAGTAAACACCCTCAATATCCTTTGGTGTTTTCTTCTACAATTGCTTTAAAACATTGTTCTAGACAGTGCAGTTAAGAGTCTATTGAATATCCATACATGTACTGGCTTTTCATTTAAAGTGTATTAGTTTCCATGTCTTTTAACCTGGATCACAAAATCTAATATTATCCTTTTTTGGTTTGAATTTGAGATCTACAAGAAGATTTGAGATCTTTTCAGTGAAACTGCTTAGAATAACTTCCTATTTTCTCTTCAATTTCAAAGTGTATTTAGTTCTTTAGAGAACAACATAGATGATATTTCTTTGGTGCATGAAGGAAATGTCATGGAATGTATTGGATCAGATAACCAGTTGAGTTTCTTCCATTTCTTAAATTTTGTTATTCTTTGATGTCAATTTTCTTCTAACTGTCCTTTAACTTAATTTATATAAGGAATATGTAATAAGATTTAGGAGAAGGAGAAAAAGAAGAAGGTTGTAAGAGCAAGTGTCACTGATATGTGAACACCAAAATGATATTTGAACACCATGAATTTGGAGTATTTCCTGAAGAAGCTTCTATATCTATTTTAAATACATCTATTTATAATATAGTTTTACTTAGTGATACATACTAATGTTATACATTATAGATTCTCTTTATGGTTTAGATAATGACATCCTTTTCAAGATGTAACCCTTTCAACATTAACTTTTCCCCTTCTCTACCGCTCATATTTGAAAACTGAAGAAAGGTTTGACATATTTCTTCTATTATAGTAATATTTGTAAACATACAATTTAAATTAATCATTGACAATTGAGAGATATTTTTAATAGTTATTGATATCTTTGTGTTATACTGGAAGGAGTTCAATACATTGGTGAGGAGATACATGTTGGAATACAAACTTTGATGAAGCAACCAAGGATTAATAACAGCATTTCTGTCCTTTTTTTTTTACTTCAAAAATTATTTTTAAATAATACTTGCAGACTGTACAATTAATTAATTACCAAACCTGGAGAAGGAAAGACTCCTCTTCCTGAGATCAAATCTGGCCCCAGATCATTACAAAATGTGTGATCCTGAATGGTCACTTAACCCAGTTTGCTTTGTTTCTTCATCTGTAAAATGAAGTAAATATGGAATGGCATTCTAATATTGTTGACAAGAAAACGTTAAATGGGATCATGAAAAATTAAAACAACTTAAGAACAAAAAGCATTGCTTGCACAATCTACCTCACAGTACTTTTCTGAAGAAAATGCTTTAAAAATAAAAACATTATTACTACATATATTTTCACTATATATATATATATTTTTTTTTATTGGACTTTTCCTCACTCTCCTAGTTACACCCTTCTCAGTACATAAAAGACATTACGACCTTGAACTTCCATCCTGGGGTTGAATTTTGCTAATTGTTGAATGTCTCTCCTAGAATGTAATTTCAGGAAGACCTTAGCTATGTTTCATTCTAATTTCTCCTCTATTTCACTTTTCCATAAGCTTCTAGACTCATCACTGTTTCATGCCCTATTCCATTCCTTATCTCTATTTTCTATTTTTGGAATTAAGAAACACTATCAAATCAACTCTACCATTGTTTCTTAAAGGGATTATGATGATACATATGCCCTAAGGCCCAATTTACCAAACAAGTAATATTTTGAATGTCTTTGATCAAAACTCCCCTCTGTATTTTATTATTTCTAAACAATATGGACTCCTTGAGGTCAAAAATTGTCTCTTATTTTGTTTCTATATTTTTAGAATTTTATATTGAATATTATATGATAAATAATATATTTTTATTCTTTCAAGAAATAAGATATTTAAGTATCTTAACACTGAAATTCTGTATGTTCATATTGCTAAAATCAAGAAAATAAGACTAAGAAAATACAGATTCTAAAGAATTTTCCTCTCCTTCAAACCCTCTTTTTTCTTCCTTCCTTCCTTTCTTCAATTTTTTTTAAATATCTGCTATATACACAGTTGGTATTCTAGTTTTTGAAAAAAAAATTAAGGCACAGATTTTGGTTGATTCTTCTTCATTATCAAAGAAGAACAAAATGACATTACTATATTTGATACAAATTACAGTGTGTCTGACTGTGACCAATCAACCCAATATGAGTTTGGAATATTCTACCACAAATACGGCACAAATACTCTTTGTGAACACCTGTTATGGGTACTCTAAACTTGCACATGTCATATTTCTTTTGAACTGGTTCAATTATGACTTTGAGGGCAAGCCATGGTGGGTGATCAAATACCAGTGTCTTCCATGCTACACAACCAATTCCAAAGTTTTTAAGAGAGACCTTCAGGGTGTCTCAGTATTGCTTGTTCTGACCCCTTTGTGAGCACTTGCCATGTGTGAATTCATCATAGAATAGAATTTTTGGCAAGTGGACTTCGGGCATTCTAACAGCATAACTAGTCCATCATAGTTGCACACCTCAATATAATAAGGGAGAGGAGATTTAGACATATATAAAATGAAAATTTATTTTATTCAGTGAATCCTATTGAGATATGCATAATAGTTTTCTTAATGTATTCTTTACTGAATGAATAAAGCCACATTTTTAAAAATTCTACTTCCCTGATAGTCTTAGATCCACAAACTCAAAGATGCATCACATTTAATACATTATGTATTAAAATGCAATTTATAAGTGGAATATGGAATATGCAATTACAATCCTTCTATATCTTCCTTTTAATGATTTGCTTAATATATCTGAGCATTACTTGAAGTGAAATGAAAGTTTGATAGTTTATATAGACCATTGTATTCCTAAAGCTATGATAATATGATTTATATGTAATTCATTGTAATAATAGTATGAATTTAAATTCATATAAATATCCTTAATGTTTAAAAGAACCTTATATACATAGATTTATTTGATACAGTAAGTGATTATTATGGAGTAAACAGAGTTTTCTAAGTCTCTTTGAAACAATATTTACAAACTCATTTTATTCTATTCTTCTTACAAACTCCTTTTATTCTTCTTCCTTTTTATTCTTTACATTAATAATTTACATAGTAGTTTGAGTATCTCCAAACTACTTGTGATGGAAAATTCTATGCATCCCAGAGAAAGAACTGATACAATATGTGTGAATACATATTGAAAGATTTATTGTATTGATTAGAATAGCTATTATTCATAGCTTATCATAGTATATTGCATTTTCTTTATATAGAGTACACGTAAGTTTGTATCTGCTTATTTAAATCTTTCTAGATTTTTCTGAAAGCATTCTGTTCATCATCTCTAATAATACAATAGTATTCTATCATAATCATGTAGCACAATTTGTTCCTTCTTCCTTTCCATTGCAAAAAGCATTTTCTTGATTCTTTTATGTGAAATGATTTACTGTATTCTATTTTTTTCCTTTATCCTTTTCTCAGTACATTTCTCTCTCCTTCTTAATTTAATTGTATTTTTTTCAGCTATGATTCCTTCATATTCAATTCACTTTTTTATATTTGCTCCTTTTAACTGCTCTATTGCTGAGATAGATAGTATGAGATTCCATCATTTTCTTCCCATGCAGGCATGTATACAGTTTTACCTTATTTAAGTCCCTTATGATTTTCTTTTTCTGTTAACCTTTTATTCTTTTTTTTTGAAATTTGTGTTTGAAAATCAGTTCTCTTTGCATTAAGAATGCTTGAAAGTGGGGCAGAGGCAAGAGGGCAGAGAGATGCCAGGAAGTTGCTGAACTGTCCTATTTCCCTCAGAAAAAATATTAAGTGAAGTCAAAGAGATTCTGAAGCAACAGAATCTACAAAGAGATGAAATGAAGCAATTTTCCAGACTGAGTATCTTGAAGGGACTTCAGGAGAGATCTCTAAGGTGCAGGTGTGCAAAGCCTTGGATGGACAAGGTATGGAAAAGTTAGCAAGAGGTTCTTGAACACAACAAAGATCAACAACTGAGACCAATGACTTTTTAAGCAGGCTAATAGCACAGGTCGACTGAGAAACCTTCAACCCCAATGCAGAAAGAAAATTGCAAGCCCTAAAATGCCCTACAGTGGACACAACTAGGCCAAGCAAGTCCAGTCCAGTAAGCTTCACTAGCAGCTTGAGGCCTCAATACAAAAGGTCAGTGAGTACCTTCTAACTCAAGAAACTTGAGACAGTGCCCCATATGACTTAGGAGAAGAGTTCAAATTTAAAAATCATTAAACTGACTAAAAAATAAATACGAAACAGAAAAAAACACTAGACAATTGCTATGGAAAGAAGGATGAGCAAAACCTAGACTAAGAAGAGACAATGGGGAAAGGCCTACATGTGAAAAAACAGAAGTAAATATGGATTGATCTCAAACCCAGAGAGTCCTCTTGGAAGAGCTCGGAAAAGATTATTAAAATCAAAAAGGATAAGTAGAATAAAAATAGGGAAAAAATTGAGAATTATACAAAAGGATCAATTGCTTAGCAAATGAAGTACAAAAACTGACTGAAGAGAGCTAACCAAATGGAAAAAGAAAATAACTTTTTAAAAAAATATAATTGGCTGACACAACTCATTTAATAATGGGATGGGCCAGGTAGAAAAGGAGATATAAACATTAACAAAAGAAGTAATTTCATAAAAAGTAAAATTGGGAAATTGTAATAATGTGAGATAACAAGGATTAACGAAACAAAATGAAAAAAGGAAAATGATAGAATAAAATGCAAAATATTTCATTGGATAAATAACTAACATGGAAAATAGACCAAAGAGATAGATAATTTAAGAATTGTTGGACAAAGATGGCAGAAAGAAGGCAGAAAGTATCCTTAGCTCTCTATACTTTCCCTCAAAAACAATATTAAATCAAGCCTCTAATGGATTCTTGAATGACAGAACCCACAGAAAGACAGGGTGGAGCAATTTTCCAGTCTTAAATATCTTGGAAGGACCTCAGGAAAGAACTGCCTCACTCAGGTGGAGGAGTAACACATCCTGGCACAGGCAGGGAGAAGAGGGAGAATCTTAGTCATAGCATAGATCAGTGACCTTGGGTATTGACTTGGGTCTTGACTCAAAAGGCCAGTGGTATAGCAGGCCAGTTGTGAGGGTTCCAACCAAAGAAACATTCATATTGCAAGGCTCAGATTGCCAGCACTACAGTTCTGACTAGGTTGGAAATCCCGGTACAATGGCTAAGCTGCTAACGCCTGAGGTCAGGGTATGGAAATTCAGAGATGAGGCCCCTAGTCCCTAGCACAAAAAGCTTGGGACTCTGCCTCCTATGCCCTAGCAATAGAGCTCAGCTTTTAAAAAGTTCCTAGAAAGTTACTATGGCTATAGAGAAGATTAACATGCCATCTTGGAAAAGGAAAGCAGTGGTAAACATGTGAAGCATCAAAGGAGAATATGAAATGATGTAAAGCCCAGAATGTTCTCTTGGAAGAGTTCAAAGAGTATTTTAAAAATAAAGAGAGGTAGAATACAATTGGGGAAATAAATTAGAGATAAGTAGGAGAATTATGAAAAAAGTCAACAACTTGACTGCAAAAAAAACCAACCCCTTAAAAATAGAATTGGCCAAATAGAAAATAAAATGCACCAAAGAAAACAACACTTTCAAAAGTAGAATTGGCCAAAGTAAAGGGAGATACAAAAGCTAAATGAAGAAAATAAATCCTTTAAAAACTGATATCAGGTATGTGGAAACTGATGATTCTATAAGAAATCAAGAATCCTTGAAACAAAGCCTCAAAACTGTAAAAATAAAAGAAAATGTAAAGTATCTTATAGGAAAAGCAATTGACCTATAAAATAGATTCAAGAAAAATAATTTAGAATTACAGGACTATTTGAAAGACACAATTAAGGGAGGGGAAATTATGCTGGAAAACAGCTTTCAAGAAATTGTCAAGGAAAACATCCTTGATTTCCTAGAACCAAAGGGTACAACATTATTGAAGAAATCCTTCATTCTCCTCATGAAAGAGATTTCAAAAGTGAAAGCTTCAAGGAATACTGCAACCAATTTTCAGAATCATTAAATCTAGAGAAAATACTTCCTGCAGCTTGAAATAAACAATTAAAATACCAAAGAATTATAGTCAGAATTACACAGGGCATAGCAACTTCAAAATAAAAGGATTGGAGTCAGTTTGTGGCACAGAGGATAGATCATCACCCTGGAGTCAGGAGGACCTGAGTTCAAATTCAGCCTCAGACACTGAATAATTGCCTAGCAGTGTGACCTTGGGCAAGTCACTTTTTACCCCATTGCCTTAAATAAAAATTTAAAAAAATTAAAGGATTGGCGAGCATGGAACATGATGTTTCACAGGACAAAGAACCTTGGATTACAACCAAGAATCACCAAGTTAATTCAGCATAATTTTTCAGGGGAGAAAAAGATGGACATTGAACAAACTAGAGAATTTTCAAAATTTCCTGATGAAAAGACCCAAATTGAATAGAAAATTTGATCTTCAAATAAGGTATATGGATAAAGAAAAGGGGGGAAATGTTATGCAATAAGAATAAATTGTTTTCATCCCTACATGGGGAGATGATACTATTAGCTCTTGAGAAATATATCTCTTTAAGATGAAGGAAAATTAGACAGAGGACGAGGTCATAAAGTGATTTTGATGTGATTGTACAAAAATGTATAAAAAGGATTGTATTAGGAAAAGGAAAAAAGTAGAATAAGGTAAATATCATCACAAGAAGGATTGTAAATGTATTATTGCAGTAGAGGAAAAGAAGGGAGAGGGTGAAAATTGCTAAAATCTTAATTTTTATCAGATTTCATTTAAAGACCAAATAGCATACAAAGAGTATGGTTTAGAAATTAAAAAGGAAATTTGGAAAGAAATGGTCAAGAATATCAAGGAAATTAAGGAAAAAATTAAAAGGATCTAAAACTATATTATAAAAACAGGAATCATCAAAATTATTTAGTAGACTTATTGGGCAATCAATATGGTGGAGGGAAGTTAGTAAGCTATCTAAATGTTTTTGCCAGTTTCCCTCTGAGGCAACTTTAGATGAAGTCTTTGTACAGACTCTGGAGTGATAAAAATCACAAAAATACTGTGAACCAATTTTTCAGCTTAAAATATCTTGGAGTGACTTCAGGAAATATTTGTCTTATTTGGGTAAAAGAGAAGCACAGCCCAGCAAAGACTGGGTAAATACAGCAGCAGAATTTTAGCCATAACCCAGATAAATGATCCTGTCCTCGGGGTCTTAATTTAGTAGAGCAGGGGTAGAGCAGGCCAGCATCCCATCAACAGTACAGAAGATAAACTAGGAACTACAGAACTCAGATGCAAAAAGTTGAACTGAGTCAGACTACCCAAATACAGGAAGCTAGCCATCAACATCCAAGGTCCCCAAGCAGAAAACCAATGAACACACCCTAAACCCCAAGCAGAAGTTTAGAACTGGGTTTCCTGGCACTTCTAATATGATTATTGGAAAATCAAAATGACAACTCAGAAGTGAAAATTGACTACATGTGAAGCCTCAAAAGGGATTATGAATTGGTTTTTAGTCCAAAGAATTCTCTGAGAAGAGCTCAAGAAAATATTCAAAAACCAAATAAGAGAGGTTAAAAAAACAAATTGAAAAGAGATGAGTTATTTTATTATGAAAAATTGGGAAAGATAGCACAAAAATTAAGTGAAGAAAACAATACCTTTAAAAATAGAATTGTACAGATGGAAAATGAGACTCAAAAGCTAAGTGAATAATGCAAATCCTTAAAAATTAGAATTGAGAAAGTAGAAATTAAAAGGGAAAAATTGTCCTTGGAATAATACACTGATGACATCCTGAAAGTTATCCAAATATAAAAACTCTAAAAAAGTATTATAGACAAATTCCAGAATTCTCAGCTAAAGTAGAAAATACTGCACATAGTCAGAAAGAAAGAATTCAGAACCAAGAATCCACAATCAAGATTATACAAACTTAACACTTCCAACATTAAAGGATGAAAGGGCCTGCTGTATGATATTCCTGAGGGTAAAGAATCCCAAATTAAGAATCAAATACACTGCAAAAATTCAGCCATTCCCTTTCAGGGAAAAGGAAGACATTCAATTAAATAAGAGATTTTCAACCCTAGCTGATAAAAAGACCAGAGCTGAAAAGAAAATTTGACTTTCACATACAAGACTCAAGAGATGCCTAAATAGGTGAATGGGAAAAAATGCTACAAATGAGGCTAAACTATTTATTTATAACACTTGAGAACTGTATTTCTCTTTGGAAGGAAAATACTTAGAAAATGTGGGTATAAGTTGATTATGATGTGATTATATTTAAAAAAATGATTAGGACATAAAAAAGAATTGTACTAAGAGAAGAAAGGGGAAGCTGAAGAGGATAAACCACATCACATGAAGAGACACAAAGGACTATTATAATAGAGGGAAACAAAGGAAGGTGTGGGCATTGATTAAACTTTTACTTTCATCAAGTTTGGCTCAAAGAAAGAATTACATGGATTCTCAACTGGGTATCTTATCCTAAATGCTATTTAGGACAGGAAAGGGAAAAATAAGGGAAAGATGGACCAATAGAAGGGAAGGGAGAAGAATAAAAAGGGGGGAAAGGCGAGGCAATAAAAAAGAAGACAGGCTGAGAAGTTGTGGTCAAAAGAAAAATGTAAGTGAGCATGAATATGTTGAAAAGATAGAGAAAAGTTTAAATGGGGAAAATAGAATGAAGGGAAATAAAAATAGCAATTATAAATGTGAAAATAGAATGAAAAATTGGGAAAGGTAGCACAAAAATAGACTGAAGAAAATATCTTTATAAATAGGAATCCTTCTTAGGTAGTTCACTGTTGGCTTATTTAATTTCTTTTTTTTCTGAAAGAGTTATTTAATATTTTATTTCCTTTTCTGTTAATCTAGATAATTTATGTTTTTGTAAATATTCATCCATTTCCCTTAGATTGTCAGATTTATTGACAAAGAATTGGGCAAAATAGCTTTGAATTATTGATTTGATTTTCATTTCACTGTTAACAAATTCTCCTATGAATAGATCCCTGGCATGTACTTTACCATAAAACAAGAACAAAAAGCACAGCAGATGCAAAATTAGAATCCTACAACATGACATCTGAAAGGAGAAATACACACAGAATAAAGGTAAAATCCTTGAGCAGAATATATTATGATGTCACTGAACTGAAAAAAAAAGCAAGGATAGCTATCTTAAACTCAGAAAAAGGAAGAGTGCAAACATCTAACTAAATGACATAAAAAATGAAATTATATCCTACTAAAAGGCACAGTGCATGGAGTATTGGTCCTGGAGTCAGGGGGACAAAAGTTCAAATTTCACCTCAAACATTTAATACTTACTTAGCTATTTGACCTTGGGCAAGTCATTTAAACCTTATTGCCCTGCAAAAATAAAAATAAAGGAGAGATAGATCAAAATTAACTGAACAATTAATCAAAAGCAAAATAATTAAATCCTAAACAATGTTTTGATCAAACAGTAAATCATAGAAACAATCAATAATTTCATCCAAGAGAATGATAATAAAACATCATGACAAAACATATGTGTTGCAACCAAAGCATTTGTTAGGAGGAATTTTATAGCTCTAAATACATACATTCATAAAAGAGATAAAGAGATGAACTTTGCATGCAACTAAGCAAACTAGAAAAAAGAATAAATTAAAAATCCTTAACTAAATCCCAAATCAGAAATCCTGAAAACCAAAGTAGAGATTAACAATGAAATTAACATTAACATTGAAAGTAATAAAACTTAATTTAATAAATAAAATTGAGTTGGTTTTATGAAAAAAATTAAATTAGATAAACCCTTGAATAATTTGATTAAGAAAAGAAAAGAGGAAACCAAATAACCAGCACCCAAACTAAAAGAAGTGAATTCACTACCAGTGAAGGGAAAATTAAATCAATAATTTAGAGCTATTTTGACCAATTCTACATCAATAAATCTGATAAGCTAAGGGAAATGGATGAATATTTACAAAAACTTAAATTATCTAGATTAACAGAAAATATTAAATAACTATTTCAGAAAAAATAATAAAATAATAAATATATTATTTTCAGATAAAAAAAATAGAAACTCAACAAGCCAGCAATGAATTACCCAAGAATACTCTCCTAGGTCAGATGGATTTTCAAGTGAATTCTACAACATTTAAAGAACAATTAATTCCGATTCTTTATAAAGTATTTGAAACAACAAGTGTAAAAGGAATGGCATTAATTTCCTTTTATGACAACATATGATACTGATTACTAAATCAGGTAGAGCCAAAACAGAGAAAGAAAATTATATACCCCTTTCCCTAATCAATATTGATCTCACTAATGTCTAACCTTTTTGTTTTTACTTTTTTTACCCTGTCTTGTACTTAGATCCCTTTTGTCAATTTTTTTTGAACTGACAGAAGTGTTATCAATCAAAATATAATCAAAGTATGATAAATCAAAAGTTAATTAATTGCTTGATTGATGCTTTATAGATTGATAAACAACATTGCCTTATAGTTTCTATGTACCCTCCCCTCCTCTGTCTCATTAGAAATGCCCTTCTAAAGATTATACCTTACTCCCTTTTCATGTGCCCTCCATGGATGCAAAATCTTCATGAACCAAAGCATCAAATAAAGTCAATTTTTTTCATGAACCATTTGTATTTCCCCCAAGCATATTCTCTCCCACCCTCCTCCCTTTTATTTCCCCATCATGTTACTTAAACTTTTGTTTACTGAAGTATGGATTAACATAAGATCACTTCTTAATCTCCTTATCTCCAACCCTTCTAAGTAGGTTGCCACTCTCTGCTTCTATGATATTACAAATTTCTAAATATCTAGTAAAGATTTAATTAAATATAGAACCTCTAGGTACTCTAAATACTGGGTTATTCGGCAGGTCTCTTTTAAGAACTTAACAACTGATTATAAGTAATGGGAGAAACTGGAACAGGAATACCCAGCATAAGATCCCCTCATTAGAGAAAATGCTGAGTTCAGTGAACAAGACAGAATTAAAGTAGGTCAAAGGAAACATGAGACACATACGTTTAGTGTTAAATCCTCCAGCTTTTCACCTGGACAATTTATGTGGTAGAATGTGGTAGAATCATTCTGAGTTCATATTGGTTAGATCAGCCTCAGTCAGAATCCCTGCAATTTATCTGAAACATAGTGAGGACATGTTGTTCTTTTTCAATGGAAGGACAAGAATCAAATATGCTCATATTATCTAGGTACAATCTTTTCAACTAAATTCAACCCTTTAACTATTCTACGAGAAATATAATTCAAGAGTTAATTGGTGTAGAGTTATGCACAATTCAATGTTCTTGACTAACATTTGAGACATTTTCCCCTTTTCATTTTACCTTTTTATGTATCTCTTGGGTCACGTATCTGAAGATTGAATTCTCTATTTAGTTTTGATCTTTTTACTATCAATCAAAGTAGGATCAATCAAAAGTTGATTGACAGATTGATAAGCAATGTTGCCTCATAGTCATTAAATACCCTGCCCTCTTCTATCTCACTAGAAATACACTTCTCAAAATTATACCTTACTCTCTTGGAAGTTCTGTGAAGAAGACAGAATTAAAGTAGGTCAAAGGAAACATGAGACACATACATTTAGAGTTAAATCCTCCAGCTTTTCACCTGGACTTGAATTGGACTTGAATCTATATCTTTTTTTCCCTGACAGAACACGTTGAATATTTCAGGGTAAGACATTCTTGGATGTTATCCAAGGTATTTTGTCCTCTGAAATGCTGTGAATTTTGAATATTGAAATCAGTTCAGGTAAAAGGAATATATTTTGACAAAGGGGATGTAAATACAATACAGGGTTAAAATAACAAAACCAGAAAATAAAGGCTATAATAAGAGAAGGGCAGGCATTAGTAAATAAATAACACCAGGAGAAGAGTCACAAAGACCTGTTATAGTAGAGGCAAGGAAGGGAGGTTATGAACACTGAATAATCTTATTCAATAGGTTTGACCTAGAGATGGAATAAGATACATCAAAAATTGGAAAGATGGGGGGGGAAGAAGGAAAGAAAAGGGAAGAAGGGACCTATTATAGGGAGGAAGGCAAAGGTATAAGTGAAAACAAACTTAAAGTTAAAATTTAAAAGAAAAGTTAAAGGGAAATGAAGGAAAAACATTGCTGAGATATAATAAGAGGAAAGGAAAAAGCAAAAATGGGGAAAGATAACATGGAGGGAAATAAAGAATTAGTAACTTTAATTGTTAATGTGAATGGGATGATCACTCTTATAACATGAGATGAAACAGATAGAAGAATGGATTAAAAACTAGAATTCTACAATATGCTGATTACAAGAAAGACATTTGAAGCAGAGATAAACACAGGGTAAAAGAAAAAGGCTGAAGTAAAAATACATTTTGCTTCAGTGAAAATAAAAAAAAAATTAGGAATAGCAATCCTGATCTCAGAAAAAACAAAAGCAAAAATAGATTTCACTAAAAAGAATAAGGAAGCAAGCTGCATTTTCTTAAAATACACCATAGACAATGAAGTTATATCGCTATTAAACATTGATGCACCTAATGGTATAACATGCAAATTCTTATAGGAGAAGTTGAATGAATTACAAGTAGATATAGACAGTAAGATTATAATAATGGGGAGGTTCAACCTCTCTCAGGGATAGATAAATCTAACCACAAAATGACCAAGGAAGTTCAGAAGGTAAATAAAATCTTAGAAAACTTAGATATGATAGACCTCTGTCAGAAAACTGAATGGGGATAGAAGAGAATGTACCTTTTTCTCTGCAGTATATGATAGCTTTACCCAAATTATCCATATACTAGGACATAAAAAACCCTTACAATCAAATGCAGAAAGATAGAAATCATTAATGTGTACTATTCAGATCATAATGCAATAAAAATTGAATGTAATAAAGGGTCATGGAAAGATGAACCAAAAATTCTTAGGGAACTAAGTAATTTAATTCTAAGGAATGAATGTATAAAACAATAAATCATAGAAATAATCATTTTAACTAAGAAAATGACAGCAATGAGACATTGTATTAAATGTTATGGGAGTCACCCAAAACATTTTTAGGGGAAATTTTATATCTCTAATGCTTATATGAATAAAATAGAGAAATAGATCAATGAATTTTGCATGAAATTAAAAAAGCTAGAAAAAGAACAAATTAAAATCCTCAATAAATACTAAATTAGATATTCTGAAAATCAAGGGAGAGATTAGTAAAACTGAAAACAAGAAAAAACATTTACCTAATAAATAAAACTAAGGATTGGTTTTATGAAAAAACTAATACAATAGAAAAAATTTTATTAATTTATTTTAAAAAAAGAGGTTACAAATAAAATGTATGAAAAATTAAAAGGGTGAACTCACAACAATTAGGAGGAAATTAAAGAGATAATTTGGAGTTATTTTATTCAATTATATGTGAATAAATTTGATAACTAGAGTGAAACAAACTGCTCAGATTAACAGAATAGGAAACAAAATATTTAAAAAACATTATTTAAAAAAAAAGAAACTGAAAAACCATCAATAAACTCCCCAAGAAAGAATATCCAGGTCCAAATGGATTTACAAATATATTCTACCAAACATTAAAGGAATAATTAATTCAATTCTACATAAACTATTTAAAAAATAGGTGCTCTCTCAGATTCCTTTTATGATACCAATATGGTGCTGATACTTAAACTAGGAAGAACCAAAAACAAAGAAAATTATAGATCAATCATCCTAATAAATATTGATCCAAAAATCTTAAGCAAAATTTTAAGGAAGAGTGGAACTTATACCAGGTAGACAGAGATGGTTCAATAGTAAGAAAAAAATCAACATACTTGAACATAACAATAAAAAAAATCAACAGAATCTTTTGCTTATCTCAAGAAATACTATTAGTAGTTCTGTATTTCCAAAAGATCACAGAAAAGAGAGAAAGATATTCATGTACAAATATATAGCAGGAAATAATTGGAAATTGAAGGGATGACAATCAATTATGGATTCGTTTACATGTTATGGTATAAGAATCTAATGGAATATTACTTTTCTGTAAGAAATCATGAACAGGTTCATTTAAAAAAACTGTTAAGACTTACATGAACTGATGCTGAGTGAAAAGAGAAGAACCTGGAAATCATTTTATATATTAGTAATATTGTGTGACAATCACTCTTACATTATGCACTCTTCAAATATACAGTGATCAGGGACAATTTTAAAATATTTGTGATGAAAAATGGTATCCACATCAAAAGACAGAACTTTGAAGTTTGAATACAGGTCAAAGCAAACTATTTTTATTTTTTAAGTTTTTTTCTTCTTTTGTTCTGATTATTCTTTTACAATATGACTAATATGGAAATGATTGTGTGTGGATAAACTAATTAAGGGGTTTTTTTTACTTGTCTTTGGGAAAGGGGAGAGAAAAGAAAAATGGAGGAAAAATTTGGAATTCAAAATCTTACAGAAAAGTATATTTATGTGTATGTCAAAAAATAAATACATAAACACACCAGGAAGGTAAAAGATTGCTTTAATGTTCTCTTTATTTTGGATTAACCATTTTTCCCCTAAGAGTTATACTCACTCTTGTTGGGTAGGTGAAATCTGATTGTAATCCTAACTCTTTTGCCCACAATAATACTCTAGGGCCTCCTATCCTTTAAGGTAGAAGCTGCTAAATCTTACTTTATCATTACTTTGACTTAACATTTCAATCGTTTCTTTGTGGTTGATTGCAATATTTTCTCCTTGGAAATTTTGAATTTGGCTCCAATATTTCTGGTAGTTTATTTTCAAATCTCTTTCAGGAGGTGAATGGTGGATTTTTTCAATAACTATTTTTGCACTTTAGTTCTAGAAAGTCTGATAATTTTGATAATTAATTACTTAATCACTTTTTAAAATCACTTTAAGTTAGGCCAATAATTTTTAAATTATCTTTTCTGTATATATTTCCAGATCATTGATTTTTTTCCATTGAGATAGTCGACTTTTTTCAATTTTTTGTTCTCTTAAGTTTGCTTATTGTTTTTTTAAAATTATTCATGAAGTCAATTATAATTTTTAAGGAATTATTTTCTTCAGGGAGCTTTTGTAACTTTTGTCATTTGACCAATTCTGTTTTTTAAAACTTTCTTCTGGGGTTGCTAGGTGGTGCAGTGAATAGAGAGCACTGGCCCTGGAGTCAGGAGTCCCTGAGTTCAAATCCCGCCTCAGACACTTAATAATTACCTTGCTGTGTGGCCTTGGGAAAGCCACTTAACCCCATTTGCCTTGCAAAATCCAAAGGGGAAAAAAAAACATTCTTCTCCTTGACTATTTATACTTCTTTTACTATTTGACTTAGCCTGTTTATAGGGGGTTTTTCCCTTCAATATTTTTGTGTATTCTTTACGAAGTTGTTGATTCATTATTTTTCAGGATTTTCTTGCATCCTTCATATCCTATCTCAATTTTTCCTCTTTCAATTGATTTTCTAAATCCTTTTTGAGATTCTCATATTTTTCATGGAGGCTTGCTTGTAGGAGTTTGTTATCTTCCTCAGTATTTTTTTTTAATTTTCCTTGTCACTACAGTAACTTTGTAGTCAGAATTATTTTTCCATTGTTTACTCATTAACCCAGTCTATGATTTGATTTTTAACTCTTTGGTATACTGTTGTAAACTTCTTTAGTTTTGTGCAGTTTTATCCAGAGATACTTCTAGAGACCTGTACGTTTTTAGTTTTTCCAAGGTGGTATGCTTATTTTTCTCCTGACCTGTGATCTAGTCCACGAGTCACCATATACATTTTCTCTGCCCTAGAACTGTGAGGAGGGTCCCTGCTCCTCTGTAGCTAAAAGTTCTGTTATTCTAGTGGTTCTCCTTGTCCTGAGTCTACCATCCAGAACCATAACCAGTATCTGAGAATGGGCAAAGCATCAGAGACCCACCTTAGTCCTAGCAAAGAGACCCCTGCAATGTATTTCTGATCAGTTGTTTGACCTTATTATCTATGAGCAGATGGCTCAGGAAGCATCCGTCTTTGATACAAATTCATTAATTTACCAGGACCTCCTCTTGGTTTGATTAGGACAGGGCTACTCTGGGGCAATGTTGGTTTGAGTTTCTCTCTCTCCCTGGTGCAACAGAACTTTCCTGCTGACCATCTAAGTTGACTTTAGCGTCTTTGGGCTCAGAGGTGGGAAACCATCATTGCTACCACCAATTCAATCAACTGGAGGTCTGCTCTTAGGGTACTTGGGTCTAGTCTGCAATGATATATCCTGTACTGGACTGTACTTTTCTCATCCTCTTGCCACTCTAGAATTTTTTAGAGGCAATAATTAAGGAGGGATTTGAGGGAGAAGTGAGGCAAGTTCCTGTCTTAATGCTGCCAAGTCAGAATTCAATTTTGATGTGCTTTCAAAGATTCACATGTAACTCTTCAAGTATTTTAAATGCCTCCATAACTAAGTGTTGGGTACAAAGCAGAACTAGAAAGAAAGAGGTTTTGACTCTTTTTTATTTTTGGTTTTCATTTGTTTTTAATAACCCATCTAAACATTTTATTAATACTTCATAATGGTCATACTTTTATTATCTCTAAACCTAGGGTTAGCTATGTTGAATTCAAAGCCAGCTCTCCTCCACTGCACCACCTAGTTGTCCCGATTGACTGTTTTTTATCTTTACCAACAAGGAAAAAAAATCTAGAAAAGGAAAAGTCCAGTTGACTTTTTTAGATAAAGCCACAATATTTATGTTCCTCCTCAGTGCAATTTATCTGAACAATTAACCCCTCCCATTCTAGTAATTCCTGTTTAAAAGAAACCATTTATCCTTCTTAACCAACTACTTAAAAAATTAAAACCAGTAGAAATTTGGATTACTTATCTCTTCAAATAACTTAATTTTTTTTGTATGTTGTGTTCACAGATATATCTATTCATGGGAGGCTTCCTGGGAAATTTACCAAAAAAAAATTGATCAGGGAGAAAAAAAAATCCCCAAACCCAAAAAAGCAACCTTTTTTTCAGAAGCATATCATTGTTTTCTTCATAAGATCATAATCTTCCGTCAAATACTTATTTGATAAAAATCTGTCCTTTACTTGCATTTTGTGTTTGAGAATGTATCCTCTTTGACCTGAGGTTCTAATGTGTGGATTTTCTCCTTTC
This sequence comes from Macrotis lagotis, assembly GCF_037893015.1. Taxonomy (NCBI): domain Eukaryota; kingdom Metazoa; phylum Chordata; class Mammalia; order Peramelemorphia; family Peramelidae; genus Macrotis; species Macrotis lagotis. The sequence goes on along the minus strand of NC_133663.1, from coordinate 110,605,273 downwards.
ACTTGCTTCTAAATAAAAATTGCATCATTTTGCAGATGTTTCCAAATCATGCTGTCTCATCTATATCCCTATCCCATTTTTCCCTTTTTTTTGGAAAATGTGAGTTTCTGAAGATCAGAGAATGACTTATTTATGTTTGTTTATATCCTTATAAACCATCAATGTTCTCCAACATTAGCAAGAGTATATTAAATTCTTTGTTATTCATCATTTATTCAACTACTCATCCATTATCTTATTTTTAAATTAAATTAGCAATAATAACAAATATTCATTTATGATAATCAGGAGTCAAAAGAAATTGGAATCACTGATATATTTAAGTATTTATATACAGGTTCAGTTACATTAAAGTCATTGGTTGTTTTATTATTATTCTTAATATAAAAGCATTTCTGAAATATCATCATAAAAATACAAATCAGCATATTATTGATTACTTTAAAAGGGATTTTAAAAGTTTTATATAGGTAATTTCAGACCCTGTTCAAAATCAGAGTTTGGGGAGTACCAGAAAGTTCAGGACATTAAATAAAAATGAGAAATAAAAGAAAGATAAAAAAGACCCTGAACTTAGCTTTTGTCCATCTTTACACAAAGGAACATCCTATTTCAGAAAAAAGTGGAATAGCCCTTATTTTCCCTTTGACAATAAGAAAGAAAGAAACATTAGAAAAGGAAAGGTCCAGTTCACTTTTTTCCTGAATAGAAATTTGTTTTTTTTTTGTTTTTGCTTTGTTTTTGTTTTTATATTTTTAGGTTTTTTGCAAGGTAATGGGATTAAGTGGCTTGCCCAAGGTCACATAGCTAGGTAATTATTAAATGTCTGAGGCCAGATTTTAACTCAGGTACTTCTGACTCCAAGGCTGAGCTCTATCTGCTGCGCCACCTAGACACCCCATGAATAGAAATTTGAATTGTACAAGATTAAAATAATTAAATTAATACATAACTGCAATTTTTTCAGAAAGTGTTTAAGCAAAAAAAAAAAAAAGCACACAAAAAGGTAGCTAGCTCTCTGAAATGGCAATAATATGAAAAATCTTTCAAAAAATTATGAGCTGTAAGCTATAAAGCTGATGAATTTCTAATATAAGTTATAAATAAGACATTTTAGAAGAATATATATCTACATAGACCCAGATTCAGATGAATTCTGTTTGGTGACCACTTCTGATACTTAACTGTTAGATTATTCCAAGTCAGTCTCAGTTTCTTTCAATGTAAATTAGAGATAAAATACTAGATCATTTCACTCATGTTTCAGAGATCAAATAATCTGAACTTCCTTTATCTGATTATAATTTCCAAGAATTTTCTCTTCTTGACCCATCCTAATGAACTAATAATTCTCTCACATCATGAACTCTAATTTACTTACCCCCCCATTACTTTCCTCAGTCAGCATCATTAATCAGTTTCCATTTTCTTCATTTCCTGCTTTTCTTCCTTTGTCCACTGTGGAAAACAGTCAACTGGACTTTTCCCTTTCTATTTTTTTTTCTTGTTGTCAAAGAAAAAAAATAGTCAATTGGGACAACTAGGTGGTGTAGTGGAAGAGAGTTGGATTTGGATTCAGCAAGAACTGAGCTCGAATTTGACCTCAGACATTTGACACTTACTAGCTGTGTGACTTTGAGAAAGTCACTTAACTCTAATTACCTCATATCCAATACCATCTTCAGTTATCCTGATTCATATCTGACCACTGGACCCAGATGGCACTGAAGGAGAAAATGAGACTGTTGACTTAGCATAGCACTTCCTCTTCAAATCCAATTTCTGTGCTTGTTATGGCATCACCTCTCTGATGTCATGGTCTTCTTCAAGAATAAAGGACAAACATTAAAATAGATTATACCTTTGTGCAGAGATCAACAAAGGAATAATATTAATTCATAATATTTAGTTCAAGATCACATGATCTGCTACTTTAAAATCCTTTGCCATCTTGTCGGATTTCCACTTATTACCTGGCAAATATCATCTCTGGTATTCGTGACCAGGAATAATTTAGACCAGTCTAATAACTCAGATTTTAAACTAAAATTATAAGCAGTAACTCATGAATTACAAAACATACATAAAATAAATTTTACTGAGAAGGGATCAAAATAATAAGCTTTGTCGAATTATGACAGCATAACCAAGAACTCACTCAGAAGAGTAGTATCTCCTGGTTATGAAATCTTAAATATTCTCTGATACTTTAACTGTGTCTTCTTTTTTCTTCACTAGCAGAGCAATGAAATTATTCCTTTGCCTCGGAAAGAAACACCCAAAAAAAGCTCCGAAGAGACCACTTGGTACATAGACTCTTGTTCAGAAATATAAAGTACAGGAATAAGGGCAATGGAGAATCAGGCTCTAGCTGCAGAAGCAGCAGCAGCAGCAGTTAGAACATGCCCATGATCACACATACTTTCATCTGTGAAAAATATGGCTTTTTCTCCTCAATGATAACTACAGTAGTCTAACTTCCAACTATATCCCTGACATGGCAACAGGATTGGAGAAATCATACAAGTGTGATCAGTGGGAATTGAGCCTAAATCTCTGACTTAATCAAGGTAGTTCTTTTATTCACTTTTAAGTTATTTGTTAGATAGTGTAGTGGATAGAGTTTTTCAACTTGAATGAGAAAGATTCATCTTCTTGATTTCAAAACTGACCTCAGGAACATAGTAGCTATGTGAACCCTTGGCAAGTTCCTTAATCTTTTCACCTCATTTTCCTCATCTATAAAATGAGTTGGAGAAGGAACTGGCAAACTATTACATTAACTTTGACCAGAAAACTATAAATGGGATCATGAAGAGTTGGAAACAACTGAAAAACAACTGACAACAAGAAGTTAATATCTAATGCATTCATCATATTAACTGTTTAAAGCAGTTCTTAATACTTATCCATCTTTTCACTTGAGGATCTTAAGCCTATTTTATTGAGGAAATACAGACCATTTACCATAAATTCATATTTTCCCCATTCTCTATATTTCTAAATCTCTTGACATCATTCTCCATTTTACCACTCTTTTATTCATATTTCTGATGAAGATGTTGCCATGCTAATTGCCAAGCCATTTCTTCTAGATGTGTCTATGATTCCATGTCTAGAACCTCTGTTGTGAGGATTTGTAGATCCTTTTCTCAGAGTTGCTCATCCCCCTCAATTCACATCTGAGGCTCCAAGAAATGGCAGCATACATAGCAGCCACACTCCACATAACTTCTATATAGCCTAAACTAGATTGAACTTAACCAATGGACTATAAACCCATTAGTTAGTGGAGTGTCAAACCTATGCAGGGTAAGACGTCTCCTAGTTTATTGAGTAGAGAGGACAATTTGTTCAATTGGCTAAGAAGCAGTTTGAATCAAGGTCTTAAAGCTTGGAATCTGTCAGCATCAAAGATACTGAATTCATCCATTGTGTTCCAAATTATTATCAGTTGTTGTGACCCTTGTTTTGCCACTGGACATGGATGACTCTCTGAAAGAGAAAGTAAGTCTATTGACTGTGAAACTCTTGTCTCATTTAAACCCAATTTACACATGAATCAAAACATCACCCTTATGTCAATAATTCTCTTAAAAAAATGAAGGATAAACAGCAACAATATAGTAGAATATACCCAAGTGACTCTTGCTCTTTCATCTTCCATTTCTTCCTAACCACTGATTCCTTCCCTGCTATCTACAAATACATCCCAGTCTTTCAGTACAATTTCTAAAAAAAAATTCTATTGCTCACTATCTTTATTTCTTCTCTCAATTTATTTTTGAAAATTTTCATTATGACTTCTAACTTCACTACTCAAACTGCATTCTCATGCGTACATATAATGTTATAATCTTTTCTCAATTTTCATCTTTTATGACTTCTGGGAAGCTTCTGAAAGAGGTATATTCTAAACTTAATCAATCATTATTTATTCAATATATATGTATGTATATATTAAATGCCTATTGTTCAAAGTGAAGAAGAAAAAATAGCACTTCCTCTTCAAATCCAATTTCTGTGCTTGTTATGGCATCACCTCTCTGATGTCATGGTCTTCTTCAAGAATAAAGGACAAACATTAAATCTCTAGTCTGGAGGATCTGAGTTCAAATTTGACCTCCGGCACTTAATACACTAGTTGTGTGACCTTGGGCAAATCATATTTATCTTTTACATAGTTTGCTTTGTTTAAATTTGTTTTCTTTTGGTCTCCTCAGATTGTAAGGTGCTTGAAATTTAAACAAAGCATACTATGTAAAAGATAAATAGGAGACAATTAGAAGATGAAAGGCATTAGAATGATGTAGGATGGGGAAAGCATCCTATACAAGGTAAAATTTTAGTTGAGATTTAAATGACACCAGGAATTTCAGTAGTCAGATTCAAGGAGGGAGAAAATTCTCAGAATGAGGGGACAACCAGAGAAAAATGACTTCTCTGAGATATGGAGTGCTTAGTTATTTGAACAGCCAAGCAAGGCAGTGTCACTGGATTGTTACTCTACATGTTGGGAAATAAGGTCTAAGAATAAATAGTGCAAAAATACAATGGAGCTAGATTGTGAAGGACTTTGAATGCTCAACATATTTTATATTTGCTGCTGGAGGCAAAAGGAAGTACCTGGAATTTATTTTATAAGGGAAGAGGGACAAAATTAGACCTTTTCTTTAGCAAAATACTTTCAGAAGGTGAAGTTTGAATAAATTTGATCAAGACAGACCAACAAGTAGCCCCTTGCAGTAATTGGTCATGTCCTAATAAGGATGAATATAGAGTGGTAGCAGTACTGGAGGAGAGAAAGGAACAAATAGGAGAAATGATATGAAGGTGAAATCAAGAAATCAACAGACCTTGCCACACAGTAGTTGCTATAAATGCTATCTCATTGATTACTTACTTTATAGAATACTTGTGAGGACAAAACTATATATGAATTATTATTGTGAATATGCTCAATAATTATTTTTTTCTTTTCTTTGGGGTGTTTAAATGAGTTTTTTTTTTGATTTTCCTTTGATCATTCCATCACAGTAGGCATATCCTACAGAATGTGACTTATAATCAATTTTCTCATAATTTGAGGAGGGATATATATGTTATGCCCTCATAAATCTTTGGGTAGTTTACTATAACTAAATATTACAAAGCAAGGCTGAGCCTAATAGTTCAAATTTCTTAGTCTCATCATTTGGCTTTGAAAGATATAAATCTGACTATCATATTCCATATATTCTAAACATTTAGGAAATAATGATAATATTAATATTACAGGATTTATATACTGCTGTAAGATTAGGAAAGAACTTTCTAAATAGTCTCTTTTGATCCTCACAACAAACCCTTCTAGGTAATTATTATTGTTATCATCATTCCTATTTTAAAATGGAGAAAAGTGAGGCAAACAAAGAATAAATGACTTGCTTAGGGTCACAGAGCTGGTAACCATCTGACACCAGATTATACTCAGGTATTCTTGACTCCAGGTATAGGACTCTATCCTCTGTGTCACCTTGGTACCTTAATAATACAAAATTCTAGAAGTAAATCTTTTGGGATTGTACTCTTTTAGTATTCTCTAACATTTTATAGGACTGCAATCTAGAGACTACCAATGCATTCGATGAGCATTTATTTTGCATCTACCATGTAGTACATTACTACAGGTTAGGCATCCAAAATGTAAATGAAAAATTCAAATAATTCCTGACCTCAAAGAATTTATATTCTACTGGAGACATCCGACACATTAACAAACATAAACACATACACACACACACGCACACACACACACACACACACACACACACAAATCACAAGAAATTTGAATGTTTTCTTATTTTGCTGTGCAATATTCACCATTTATCCAGACTTCAAACAAAATTTTAAAAGGGTGAAATAATTTTTTTTTTTTTACTTCTTGTATCTCTATCATGTATCTCTGTATGGAACATTAGTAAGGTTAACAACTATGGAATAAGGGAAAGAAAGATTCCACATCATTATGTCTTTTTAAAGATTATCTCTTCTCCTTAGAGCCTTACAATTTAAGCAAGATATACTATTTGGAATATTACATATAGGAAAGAATACTCAAGGAAAAAATATACTTCCATTTCTTTCTCACAACTCAGTTATATTAAAGCTTATTATCTTTTACTAAAGAAGAAAGTAATCTAAAATATTTTATATCCTTTATACATGTCCCAAAATAATGGGGGTTAAAGTAGTGAAACCAAAGAAGTCTTTGTGAAATGAAATTTTGGAAGAGAAATAAAACTCTACAATACTATGCTGGACTTCAACCAGGTGATCTCAAATTCTATTTCAATTGTTAAAATGTCAGCATTTTATGATTATAATTTTTTTCCTTTTGTATTACAAATAGAAAAATACCTTCTAGGTATTTTCATCACTTGCATGTGCATATACTAGCATACCTCATTTTTGTGCAGTGTTTTATTGTTCTTTGCAGATATCACTTTTTTCATTATTATTACAAATTGAACATTTGTGGCAACTCTGCTTTGTGCAAGATTATTGACAACATTTTCCTAATAATAGGGTCTCATATTGAGTCTTTGTGTCACGTTTTGGTAATTCTCATATTATTTTAAACTTATTTATTATTTTTATATCTGATATATGTGATCTGTGTTCAGTGTTCTTTTATGTTATTACTGTAATTGTTTTGGGTTCCAGGAACCCTGCCCACATAAGATGACAAAATTAATCATAAAATGTTGTGTGTATTCTTACTCCTCCCTTTACTAGTCATTCCCTTCTTTGTCCTTCCCTATGGATTTCCCTATTCGCTGAGCCAAATATCATTCAAATTATGACAATTTATAAGCCTACAATGGTTTCTAAGTTTTCAAGTGGAAGGGAGAGTCAATCCAAGTAGATAACTTCATTGCATTGTTTTAAGAGATTGCCATTATTTCCCAAACCTTTAGCAACTACTACCATGGTCAGTCAGTAACCATCACCTGCACCAGCAAAAATATTATGATTCTCTGAAGGTTCAAATGATAGTTAAATGTTTTGTTTGATTATACTTTTTTATCAATAAAGTATTTTTAAAATTAAGCTCTGTACAAAATGCTTTTTTGTCAAGACATGATATTATAGTACATTTAATAGATTATACCATTGTGTATGCATATATTTTCTATGCACTGGGAAACAAAAGAAATTTTTTCCCCTTTCTATTGGGATAATCACTTTATTGAGGTGGTCTGGAATTAAAATTAACAATATATCTGAGGTAAGGGGAGCAGAGCCAAGATGCCAGCATGAAGGCAGCATTTCCCAGGAACTCTGACACCCCCAAACCCCCCAAAAACAAAGGATGGATCTAGCCAAAATTTAGAGAGGCAGAACCCATTGAAAGACTGAGTGATATATTTTCCCAGTCCAAGAGAACTTAGAAAGTCTGCAGGAAAGATGTATTTCACCTGGACCAGGGATTGGAAGAAAAGCCATTGCACAGCCCAGCCCAACCCAACCCAGCCCAGCCCAGCCCAGTCCAGCCCAGCCCAGCCCAGTGATCACTGGTAACAGCTTGAAGGTGAGGTGAGAGAATTCTGCTGCACCTGGGTGAGTGTGGAGTGAGGAGCACAGCTGCAGAATCTGCATTTAGAATTAGGAGAAAGCACCCTGCACCCCCCCCCCCCCCCACCAGAGATGGAAAGGGAAGTCTGGAGAGATTTCTCAGCTCTCCCTGGGGTAGGACTGTGCTGTTGCCTACATTCACATATTGCAGTTTGGGCTTCCATACTAAATAACCAAGCTGGATCCCTCCTTAGAGCCCCAGGGCAGAGGGTAGTACTATGGTCATCTGCATATCAAAGCACAGGCAAGGGAGCATAAGATCTTGGAGGAATAAAGATCCCAGTGGAGTGTCCCCCCCCCAAAAAAAAAAAACACAATCCCCAAGGCTTGGAAGTGCTGTAAATTTGTCTTGGGTTGAGAAAGTGAGTAAACAACAGAAAAAGAAGAATCTGACCATAGAGATTTTAGTCCCATGGAAGATCAAAACACAACTCAGATGATGACAAATTCGAAGCTTCCATATCCAAAAGCTCCAAGAAAAGTCGAAAATTGATCCAGACTCTAGATGAGCTCAGGAAGAAGACTTTGAAAAGCAATTAAGGGAGATGGAGGAAAAATTGGGAGGAGACATAAGAGTGATGCAGAAAAATCAGGAAAACCAAATCAAAAGCTTGGTTCAAGATATACAAAAAGATACTGAGCAAAACAATATGTAAAAACCAGTTTAGGCCAAATGGAAAAAGCAAAACAAAAGATAAATGAAGAGAAGAATGCCTTAAAAAGCAGAATTGGTCAGCTGGAAAAGGAGATAACAAAAGCTCTCTGAAGAAAGTAACTCCTTCAAATGCAAAATGGAACTAAAGGGAGCTGATGACTTTGCAAGAAAACAGGAAGAAATAAAACTGTAAAAAAAGCCAAAAATATCTCTGAGGTATGCATGTATTTATGTATATATCTATATCTTTACACATGATGTAGTTTGTGCATGTCTCTATGTTATATACATAGATGTATTAGAAAATCTCTATTTCTTCTACTTTCTCCATTTTTTATTTCAAATAATTATGAATAGTACCAAGGTAATTTGACTTTCCTCTTCTTTTTTAATCAGGATGGTCAAAAATTTATGAATTTTGTTGTTTTAAAATTAGTTCAGTTTTTTTCATTAATTCTTGCCTTTCTTTTTATTGATCTTTTACCTTTAATTTTCAAGATGTCCTCTTTTTATATTGTTTTTGCTGATTTTCTAATATTTTATTTGATATTATTCACATAAGTTATTTTTTTATTTATATTCTCAGACTTATTTTGTTTTGCCCTTTGAGGGAAGCTTTAACTATAATCCAGAAATATTGGAATATTTTCCCCATCATAAAAACTTGTAAATAGCTTAATTTTTCTCTGATCTTTTTTCATTTTGAACATTTCATTATTATGTTTCAAATTTGGTCTTGCTTATTATTTTCTTATACATTATAATTTTAATGTTATAGACTAAAAGTTGTTCTCAGTATTTTGTTTTTATGTTTATTTCAAATTTGTCTATGTCCTAGTGGATTGCAAATTATTTTAAAGGAGTTATAGTGTGCTACAAAGCCTGCATATAATTATTTCCCTTCAAATGATGTTACAATTAGATCAGCTCTAAGTCAACTGATAGTTTGCTCCGTTCTATATTTTAATATTTCATCTTTCTGTTTTTTCCTAAACCCCAAGAAAGTAACACAAACCTGTTAAAGCTATGCTATCAGTATAATATGTATGTTTTTCTGAAACTCAGATAAGTTTCATGAATTTAGATGTGTTATCATTTAGAAACTCTAAATGTAGCATTCATAATGATTCATTATTATACTCTAATTCTCTCTCTTCTGATAACTGAATTTTTAACTTTTTTTATAATTTACTTTTATGTCTAGTAATTTTGTCACCTATGCTACTTTTATATTTCTTATAAATAAGTGTGTCCCTAGGTTTGTGTATACACATATACATATGCATACATCTATATCTATATGACTTATGGAATGTTAGTAGGTTTTGTGTTATTCTTTATTTTATTATGTAAATTTTTATTAGAATGTTTTATGTATTTAGATTAAGACTATAAATTTTAGAAATGTATATTCTCTATATTTCTTTTTTTATTTTTATTCTCTTTTCAATGTCCTGCTGCACATGACAGATTTTTGATTACAGATTTGATGCTCATCTTTTCCTAAAGCATTCTTTTTTCCTTTCCATTTGTTTAATGTATCTAAAATTCTTCTATATACTTATCAATTACTTAATTTCTACTGCTTATTTATTTATGTCTCCCTGCTCTTCTTTTTCCTACCTCTTTCCTTGTTGAATTAAGCAAGCAATTAAACATCTCCTTATCCTTCTTCCTCTTAAATTCAACATTTTTATAACTTCATTTTTTCTCCCTTTTCTAAGAATTTTTATTTTTCTTCATCTTTTCAATTCTTATCTTCCTTTTCAATCAATTCTGAATATTATAATTTATATTAATGATCTATATAAATTTATAAAATTATGTAAGCTTTGGTTTAAGGTTTCTCTTCTCTCCAATTGATGTATAATTGATCTTCTAGATTTCTCTTTGTCCTCTCTTTTTAATACTGTTTCTTTCCTAAAAATATTAATTCACTGAAAAGTCAGACAGCATTATTGCTATGAATGAGAGTTAATCTCTATACCACACCCCTACCCTGCCTTCATCAATCTCAATCTGAAAGACAATGTTACTGAATTCTGGATCGATGTACACGCCATCTTCCCTTTACACACATGTGTACACACACACACACACACACACACACACACACACCCCACTTTTTCATATAATTCTATTAACTCATTATGAACTCATATATCCTTAGACTTTGGATAGAATGTCACAGAGAAAGTATCCTCTCAGTGCACAAAATTTCTCAAAATTAAACGATGAAAACATATAGATCTTCAACCAGAGACACCTGCCTCTTTTTTCATGGGAATGTTCTTCAACAATACTCCTTCCTCCTTAGAGTTTGATCACCCACCCACCCCACCATCTTCTATTTCCTTATTTATAATGACTCTCTTTAATCATCTGCATCCCATTTTCCTACAAATTACCTTACTCCTTTGATGAGAATCATTTTCTTTTCACTGATGACCCATAGACATTTTGTAGGGTGGCATCATTGTTACCCCTCTACAACACCCTATCCTTCGGCCAACCTCCTCATTCTGTTATCATTACCCAACAGGAAAACTGATTCAATAGTAGTGGATTGTTAAATTTAGTCCATAGTGCATAAAATCAATTCTGCAAATAAGATATCACTAAATTGGAGAAGAGCAAATTTGGTCCCCTTTCTCACTTTTTTTAAGGGAAAGAGAATAGCTTAGCTTGAATAAGATTACTTGGAAAATTTTTTACAACAAATTAAATAAATGAATTGTGATTTGATAATAAAGAAAAATATATGTATACACACATAGGCATATTTATGAACAAACACATACACATATGTTTATATACATATATACAAACACATATAGACTTGTGCATGAAATTTAGCAAGACTTCATTAAAAAATGTTATGCTAAACTTTTTTAATTTCATTGCTTTGACAGAATTATCAGACTAATAAATGAGAGAAAAGATTTATATAACAAAACTTTTGACAAAGTAGGCCACAATTTTTTTTCTTGCAGAAATTATAGAGAGATATGCCAGCTAGATAAAAATATAACTGGATGAATTCAGAACTGATTGGATGGATAGAATCAAAGAGTAGAAGTTAATGGTTTAATGTCAGTGGTGTAGGAGGTTTCTAAAGCAATATGCCAAGAATTTATGCTTTAACATATGCTGCTTAATATTTTTGTCAATCAAAATAGATATAGGACATACTGATCAAATTTGGAGTTGACATAAGCTAGGAGGGATATATACCCTTGTCAACAAAATTAGAGTCCAAAAATCATTGGACTGAATATAAAAAGTATTCAATATAAAGGATATATTGAGGGTGATTGCATAAAGCAATAGCCTTAAGGGGACTTAATTAACATTAATTAATTAATTGCTGTTAATTATGCATTAACATAAAGGCTTCCAGGAAGTTTTGTGAAGAAATGGAGAAGGTTAAGATGAAATAATCAGATTACAGCTTTTTGGTAATGAGTAAAATATGGATATATTCATTAGACAAGGAGATTTCGAAGATTAGTGAAAAAATTAGGATGATAGAGTAAGCTTTTGCAGACAATCAGATGAAACACTATTATGTGTACATTTAGAGATGATTTAGAGATGTTTATCTTGATGAGGAGAAAGAACATCTTACCATATTCATACATACCATGGGAATTCCTTTGGTGTATGAATTTGAACTAAATGGTCACTACTTAAACTTTCACAAATAAATTTTGTGGTTATTTGAGTTTCTTTCTCCTTTACTTCTGTGTATCTTTTGTGTACACTTTAAATAGTTAGCTGCTTAATTCATTTTTTTAAAAATCCTATCATATTTCTTCTTTCCTCTTCCTTTTCCCCCTTAAGGTATCTTTGATTCTATGTTTTGAAGTCAATATCACTTTTTAGGAAAAAATCTCCAATAATCTGATTATGAACTTTTTTTCAGTACTTCTTAGCTGTGATTAATACATCCTTGTTTTTGAGATCTCAAAACTTCCCCATTTTTGGTGAGATTCTACATTATATATTTATATTTTCCTGAATATTTGGTGTTTATTTTAATTTCTCTTTTGAGATTTTTTGATTTCCTGAATGAAATGAGTTCTATTTCCATGTTGAACCATTATAAAGTTTTTTATATTATATAGTATTTTCCCATGATCTCTGAGAATTCTACTTCTCTCTTTCATCAGGTAATAATGGTTTATTTTGCTTCATACCATAATATTAATTTAAAGAATTTCCTTCACTTTTCTTGGAACTTTTATTAATTTTCCTCATTCTTTTGAAATCTCCCATGTTGTTTTATATGCTTTGTACTTTTCTCACAATTTTTGGATACACAATACCTCTTTGATCTACTTAGTAAAACCATTATTATTCCCATAGCATAGAAGAGAAAAGTGAGGGCCAGGAAGGTCAAAGGATTTGTCCCTGTATATCCCATTATAAGATATGTTGCCATGGGGAATTGAACCTATCATTTCTATTTCCAAAACAGTTTCCCCACAATGTTAGAGGTAGTGGGGTGGTAGTATAACTCTCTCCTCAGTTAATTCTAGGTTATGAGTTAAACAATGTTCTTTGTAGCAGTACTTACCCATCTTCTATACATTCTTAAGTTCTTGCATATTCATACACATCTTCTAGCAATGGGAATTCACATTTGTTTTTTTTTTCTTTTTAATCTGAAGTATTGTTTCTTTTTTCAAAAGTTGTTCAACAACCATCCATCTCCCAATAGCACCTATTCATTATAGTTTAATCTTGTACAAGTAATGCAGTCTTTAGTACTTCCAAAAGAAGTCTTTATGTAGATTTAGCCAAGTATATTGCCAATTATATTATTGAAAGCAACCTGGGTATTAGAGGACTCTTCAAATTTACATGTCTCCTAAGCCCAAGAAAGAGACAAAAATTGTCAATCTGGGATATAACTAGCTATTAGTAAGGAAGAAGCAGAAGAGGCATATACCAAGCTGTGCACCTGAAAAAAACTACAAGAAGACTCTGCTGGTAACTATAGTGCTCTTTTAAGAGCTAGATTCTAAGGCATGAAGAAAAGAAATGTTGATAAAACTTTAGTTGAGGCTTGTAATGTTTTATCCAGAATGGCATAAACCTTAGGTTTAAGCAGACATTTGTGATTGGACATTATAAATGCCAGGAGAGTGACTAGCAGACTTAGGCTGACGAGGACCTAGCTAGGAGACATAAATATCAGGAAAGGATTTCTACTACCAAAGCAGTGTCAGAATGAGGATTCTTAGGGGTAGCTGCAGATTTCCCACTATCAACCCCAAGGGGCCTATCTCGGACCCTGGTAGATAAACAAGGTGTTGTAAGGCAGCTATTTGACAATGTGACAATAAAGAATGTTATTGAGAGAAATGAGAAGTGAAACTAGAGCCTGGAGTCTTGGAAGGAAACCCTATTAGACCTCAGAACTTCTTCTAGACAAGTTGTTCCTAGTATTCCTGGCCAAGAAATTATGTCCTTTTCAAAGAGTCAGTGGTCTATGAGGCCAAATTATGGCCACTTGCTATGAATAAATCTTTGAATAATGTCAGTCCCAGCACCTCATGAAAACTTGAGGTTAGGCCTTCTGGAAGTACTCTGCCAGACACTCTAAACTTATACTTCAACTTAAAGCTCTGGGAGCATCCCAGCTATGGGTACCAAAGCAAACCCTGACTAAGGCTACCAGAGACTTCTCAATTGCATCAGTGTCAAATATACTTTAATGTCATGTTCTATATTCTAGTCACTGTCTTACTGATTAGAGAGTGGTAGACCCTATTCCTAGCTTGAAACCTGGTTTATACACTTGTAAAATGACTCTGGTTGGAACTCTGCTGATTACCCTAGTAGCAATTATAGAATTGTAAGTCTCTTTTGCTTGAGGGAAATAGAGATGCAGGTTTATCCCTAATCTTTAATTTGTGCCTAAGTATTTAGCTGTAGGTCCGAGACCCTGTATGCTCACTGAAAAACTCCAAATCTTATTCTGAGGACCAAGTAATAGACCTTTGTACTTACCAATGATTCTTTGTTTTGGTATATAGCTAAAGACCTCAGTCCCTATTAATATACTGGAAGGTTTTATTTGTGTATAAGGGAAGAATTTTCTTGTTTATCGCCATTCCCCAGTACAAACAGGTTCTGGCTATTACCTTTTTATGACTTAAGAAAATGAATCTACTGATATTTATATTTGAATTTCCTTGTCAACACTCATTCTTGTGCTCTTCTATCTCCCCCCCACCCCAGAATATGTATATGAGAGAACTGGAATGTATTGTTTTCTCTTGTTCTGATCTCATTGTCAATATTCTTTAATTTTTTAGTCTTATGTGCTGATATTTCATACCAAAGATTTGTAAGAAATGAAAAAGAGGGAAGACACAAAAGAATGATAACTATCCACAATATATCATATAAACAATAATTATAATAATATAAATTAACACAACAACCAATGGCTAACAATTTTGAGAAGTGTAATGACCAAAGCTAACACCAAGTGAAATATTTAGGAAGCATATTTTAATCCTTTTTGTATAAGAGGAAAGGGATTGTGAGTATTGATTGTTTTACAGTACTGTAAAAGAGGGCTACTTTGTAGATTTGGGAAGATTCTCCTTTTTTTAAGAAAATAATTGGAAGGGAATACATTGGGAAATGATTCTCATGTAAATAAAAGAAAAACAAAAATAATAAATTGAGAATAATGTTTTAACATCATTCCTGTAATGGCAGAATGAAAATGTACTCTAATCTTTTATGGCACATAGTAATTTTCTTCAAGATATGCATCATTTCATTTTATGTTCTGAATAGTTTCTATAATCATCTTATCAGAATGTAGGATGTTTTCAAGTATAGAAAACAATTTCATTCTTGATATTTCTTTTGCTAAAAAAATTGTATGTATGTTCCTGATAAATACTTGAAAATTGTGGTAAATTTGGTTATTGATATGGACAAATATTCTAAGAATGATTTCTCCCATCCCAAGTCTCCAGAAGTAACACTAATACTAAGGAAGTTATTTCTATTAGTAAAATCTTTTCACTTCCACTTTTAAAATCTCATAACATTCATAAAATTGTAATGTGAATAATTTTAAGCATTTTTTCAAGATCTTCATTAGAATTATTCCCTTGGTATCTAAATAATGATCTGAAAGTTAATATCTTCAAAATGGTCATGAAAAAATAAAATTGAATATTTATCAAGTCGACAAAAGGACCTGAACCTAGATGACTAGAAAAGAAAGATTTCATTTATGATTAAATTAATGAAACTCTTTGAAAAAAATAATTGAAGTGAAATTCAAGAAGTTCAAAATAATAATCAATTACTCTGGCTCCATCTCTATTACATCAAAGCAAATTTATAGTTTGAAGTTGATTTGCCATGTACGCTTGTCATCTTTTCCTCAGCAACTTAACCAGTATGTTTCAGCTGTCAAGAGAGAAAATAAAGAATAATACATATTTCAGTACATAGCCACTGATGGTAAAAAGGAAAAAAAAAGAAAATGCTTTGGTTATATGAACATTCAAATTTCACTACCTTGTCTATGACATCCTGGAAATTTCGTTAAGTTTACTACTAAAATTATATAGGAAAAATTAGTTTATTCTGCTATGCTTTGCAGCATCTTCCTGGGAGATAGACCTCTTCCTCCACTTCAAAGCAAGAAAAGAAATGTTCTGACAGTTTCTTGTCTGCCAGGCTGATTTTTTTAATTGGCAGCTGACTAGGAGCTCTGTGGACCTTATTAAAAGGCTTATCTTCAGTCTGATGTCTTTTCTTATGCCAAACTCAAATTGTAAAAACAACTATATTTTAGATGGTGGTTTAAGGAAAACATGGAAGAAATAACTTGGGTCAGAAATAGGTTCTAAATCACTCAATTTATATAAAACTAATCACTGCTATTCCTATCTACAAATTTTTTTAAAAAGAATTTTTAATCCTCTTCAAGGAAAAAAGAATTCAAAAATTCTATCCGAGAAGCAAATCAAATCTTGAAATTATTTTAGAATGTAGTTTTCAAGACTCAGTTCTACTTCCACTTCCTACATTAAGTTTCTCCTAATACAACTAATAGAGTATCTACAGAAATTACTTCATATAAAGTTATTTGAATATGTGGACATGGATATATAAATATATAAATACAAATATATGTTCACATATTTGTAATTGTGTGCATGGAAATTTAGTGCATATAGACATTTATATTTACATATATATATCTACACATATAATGAGGCTGTCACTAGTGGATCATTTGTTGAATTAATGGAAGATAAAGTTATATAACCACAAATCTCAACAGGATGAGCAGGCATGGATGAATTGCAATGAGAATGCTGTGAGGAACTTTCATATTAATGAGATGAATTCAAATAAAAATTTTATTTTATTTTATATTTACTTAACAGGTTTCACATTGTTTTGCCCTCATGGAGTGTACACAGCTTGAGAACAGTTGCTATATCCTTTTATCCATGCCTGCATTCCTTATGCTTTAAATAAAATGGATGTTTAATAAAGGATAGTTGACTGCATCAATGAATGTGTACAACAATTAATGAATGATCTGCAATTTTGTAATTGGTGATCAAGTCACAAACATTTCTGAAACACAATTTTATCATCTAAAAATGAATGAAGATATTTGCATAATGTTTAAAATAATGTAATGGTAGTTATTATCACTTTCCTCCATTTGATTCCATATTTATGCTATGCAATTTCTCTTTCAAGACCCCTGAGTGGCACAGTAGATACAATGTGGTCCTGAAATCAGGGAGACCTGAGTGAAAATTCAGCCTCAAATATTTATGTTTTGTGTAACTCCAGTCAAGTCCCTTATTCTCTGAGTACCTCAATTACAAGAACTATAAAATGTGATTTGTGATAGAATTTTATTCATAGAGTTGCTTTGTGGATCAACTGAAACAATTACATGCTCTTTAGCATACTTTCTGACATATTGTAGGGGGGTGATTAATCAAAGACTATTTCCTTTGTCTTATTTCTATTTTGGATTTGAATATTCAAGATGACTAGGTATGTATAATTTGTGGTTATCCTGGGTGTAAAGTATTCCTTTATATATATCGAGAGGAGGTTGAGGGAATATTGCAGTTAATTCACTGAGAATGACTCTTACTTGCTGTCCTAATAGGTTGGCCAACTTCCAATTATATTACTAACCCTTTTACTTTCCCCTAGAAACTGATATAACCCTAACTACTGGAACCAAAGGGAGATTATGAAAGTTACCTGTTCTTTGATCTCAGAAAGAATAAACTTATGCCTTCCTGAACCTAAAGCAAAAAACGAGGGTAAAAGAACATATTATATAAAGATGGAAATGCCCATATATGTGGAGAATTCTGACTGCTTTCAAGAAAAGCTAATTCTTTTACTTGTGCCTTTATCCTCAAAGAAGATTTTGATGATCTTTGTTATCAAAGAAAAAATAGTTTAGGTTTGTTGAGTTTGGTGTCCATTGTTATTTTTCTCCAACTAGATAATGAAACCTATTATTCAAAGAACTTCAAAGTCTCAAGGCAGAAAGTTTGATACCTTTAGGCTACTTGACTAAGGTGTCTGCATTATATAAGATTAAAGTGTCAGAGCTATGTTTCATGATAATTCCTGTCAGGATCCATATGCTTTCCAACAACAAATGCAGTTAATAGGCAAAATCTTTCTCCCTTCTATATAATTTAAATAGAACATCTGTTGTGGTTTTGTTCTTTATAATACTCAGAAGTATACATTTTAGAGCTTATCAACACAGTAGAAAACAAGATTTCTATAATTTTATCATTTTATTTTGCATTTCCATTAAGTGAGAAACATTAAATATTTTAACATGCAAATTTATATTGTAATGAAGGCCTTCAGGATAAGGATTGATTTAGTAATAAGATAATTTTAAAGGATAGCAATCTCAAAAGTTCTGGGGAAAAGATTCATCCCAAATAAATGGTTATTTGCAGGATCAGTGGACATAATCTTGGAGGTTAGCTCATACCTCATCTACCAAAGAATAAATCCCATCAATTCTACCCTTGAAATGTAATACCTTAATATTGAATTTGCAACCCTCTGAAGTAATGCAATCCATTTTTTGGTAGCTCCAATTCTAAGGAAGTATTTTCATAAATTGTACTAAATTTTCCCCCATTAAGCTGTACTGATGGATACTGAAACAAAATGATCTTTTCCTCTTCCCTATAACATGCTTAAAATATTTGAATTGTTGTTCAGTTGTTTTAATCCT
The DNA here is from genome assembly GCF_037893015.1 of Macrotis lagotis. Lineage (NCBI taxonomy): Eukaryota > Metazoa > Chordata > Mammalia > Peramelemorphia > Peramelidae > Macrotis > Macrotis lagotis. The sequence continues at coordinate 110,586,710 of NC_133663.1, read as the reverse complement.
ATCTGATTTTTTTTGTGTCTCTTTGAGGATTTTCTTAGCAAAAATGCTGAAATGGTTTCCTTTTCTTCTCCAAATCAATTTACAGATGAGGAACTAAGGCAATAGAATTAAGTTACATGTTTCAGGGTCCCACAGCTAGTGTCTGAGGTCAGATTTGAACTCAGAGAGGTGACTCTTTTTGATTTTAGGACTGTCACTATATCCACTGTACAACCTGGTTGCCCAAAGCTTTATTGGATATAGTTATCTAAATGATCATTTCCAATCTAAAAACATATTTATCAGCTTCAAAATATCCATATATATCACACTTAGTAGTTCCTTTTCACATTTCTAGTTATCCATTAACTCTATATGAGTTCCTATTTAAAAATGTCTCTTCTAAACTGAGTCATCCACAATTGAATAAAATATTTCAAATATATTCTGACCATGGAAAAGCAAAGCAAGATTGTCATTTATATGTTTCTGGATATTCTCATGCAAGCTCTACTGGATATTCAAGGGAACAAGAAAGGGCTAGACTAGGTAGTCTGGTGTTGTGTTAAAGCATCAGCATGTTACCTTTCAAGGATTTCCAGTTTATTTTCTAAATTCATTTAGTTGCTATTTTAGTGCAAATGTAGCTGTACTCAATCAATGAACCTGTTCCAATCCCTGGATAAAATGTGAAGGTTAATATACAGTGAGTTTGGCTTTACCTGATCAGAAACACAAGTTCAGAGAGCTCCATCACAGGTCAAGCACAAATTCTGTCTATGGATATTTGGAATGGAGATATATCTAGCATTTTCACAGCTCACATTTCTTTAAGCTACTGTAATTTGGCTTTACTCATAGAGCACAGTTCCTTCTTTGATGTAGGCATGCCATACTGCGTGGGCCTGTACTATTGTCTCTTATGCACTGTAATCAATTCCAGAGTTCTTCATGGGTAACTTGAGAGTGCTCTTATATCATTTTTTTTCTAATCTACATGTGAGTACTTGCCTTGTATGAGTTATCCTGAAAAGTCATTTGTACAAATGCATATTTGGCATTCAAACAAAATGGTCAACACATCAGAGGTATGCTTTCTGCAGTACGGTTTAAATGTTAGGTGGAACAGTTCCAGAAAGTATCTTAGATTCTGTTAAATTATTTTGGCAGAATCTTCCTAAAACAATTCAAATGAAAGCAACTAAATTTCCTAGCATGGTACTGATATATTGTATTCATTTCATAGTATATGACAATGAAATAGAAAGTATCTGAGGTTAGATTTGAATTCAGGGTTTTTGCTTTATTCATTTAACCACCTAACTGCCCTTCTACAAACATCCTTTTTTCACTTTTTTTTCCTTTCTCCTGTCAAACTATCGTATGAAGATTTATTTCTCTTCTATGCTTCATTGATTTATGAGATGTAATCATCTACCATTCATTTTTGTAAAAATTTTAATGAGTTTTTATTCTAAAGAAATATTTCTTTTAGCTATCTTCTTACTCTGCTTAGCAAAAGATTAAATATTTCTTTTGAACTTGAGGTAATTTCTGTACTTTCTTGACCTTGTTTGAATATTTTAAATTTGGTAAAACTGTGTGGCATATGGTGAAAGTTATATGATAACGTCTTTTCCTTTTTCTCTATCTTTTATTTCATGAAAAAAATATCTTGTTGATTTATATAGAGCTGGTGTGTATTTTAATTTGACACTGTCTAACATACATTTGAGAAGTCTGGTTTTACTTTTGACATTTACACTAATGAGGGAATTTACTTATTTAACAAATAATTTTTTAGCTAATATTTTGCTAATACTTTGATATATGCAAATTACTTAACTTGTAGTATCCTCTTTCTTTATGAATCAAGTATGATTATTTCCTACATTTTAGTTTATTTATTAATTGAATTTTAAAGAGTTTTTATATTTGATTTATTGCTATGTTATATAAAATAATACATTTATTTTTTAAAATTGAGTTCCAATTTCACATTCTTTTAATTCCTCTTCTCTCTTTCATTGAGAAGACAAGCAATTTGCTTTTTGTGCAGTCATGCACATGCACATGCATTTCCATTTTAGTTGTGTAATGAAAACTAAACATAGATCAAAAAAAGCAAAAACAAAGAAAAAGCTTTTTTTAAAGTAAAAACAAAAAGGTATGCTTTGATCTTCATTCAGAGTCAATAAGTTATTTCTCTGGAAGTAAATAATATCTCTCATCATAAATCTGAAATTATCTCAGATCATTTTATTTCTGAGAACAGATGAATTATTCACAAATTATATTCATAGGTTATTGATGTTACTCTTACATGTGTTCGTGGTTCTTCTCACTTCACTTTCCATATATTCAGGTAAATCTTCCCATGTCTTTCCTTCATTATTACTAGCACAATTGTATTCTATTACAAAGACCATAACTTTAACATTCATTCCCCCCAAATGATGGACTTGCTCAAAGAATTGTCAGTTGCTCTAAATATTTTTTGCACATCTGTAGATTGTTTTTCTCTAAGAGATAGAGATATATTAGGGATAATGCTGGGAGAAAAGGGTATAGAAAATTTTATATTTATTTGAGCATGGCATCAATATTGCTCTCCATAATGACTGGATCAGTTTACAATTCCATCAAGAGTTCATTAGTGTCCCAATTTTTCCACATTAACTTCAACACTGGTCATTTCCTTTTACTGTTATATTAGTCAATCAGCTAATTAAAATATAGCACTTCTGAATAGACTTAATTTGCATTTCTTTAATCAATAGTGATTTAGACTATTTCATTAATCTGATTTAAATGGCTTTTATTTTTGCCCATCTAAAAACTACCTAATGATATGTTTTGAGTCTTTTTTGTATGGGAATGACTTTTATTCTAATCAAATTGATTCAAAACCAAATATATTTGAGAAATTAGATGTTTACCAGAATACCTTGCTACAAATTCCATTCTCAGTTTTCTGCTACTGTTGGTTGCCTTGGTTTTGTTATTGCAATATCTTTCTAATATATCTCAAATTCTTCATTTTACTTACTCCTTGTTCTTCTTTTGTCATAAATTCTTTCCTTAACAATGGATCTAACATAAAACTATTCCATGGTCCGTTAATTAGTGGACCATGGAATAGCTTTACTTTATATCTTTATACCTAAATCATAAATAAATCTTTATAATAAATCTAAATCTTCATATCTAAACCATATAATCCATTCTATTGCCCACTTCCATTTTTTGGGTGAGTTCATTCAATTTACATTCACATTCACATTTATGTTTTTTAATATTTATTTCCCTTCATTATAATTTTCATCCTGTTTATCTCTGTCTGTCTTTGTCTGTCTCTCTGTCTATCTCTCTCATTACACTGTATTGATCTAAAAGTGTTTTCGTTCTTATTACCATCTCCTGTAACCCACCCTTCCTTCTATCTGCAGCCCTGCACCCCCTTTCTCTTATTTCCCCTCTTTTATTTCCCTTTATAGGAAGATGCATTTTAATACCTAACATAATTCCTTCTTTAAGCCAATTCTAAAGGGAATAAAGTTCAAATATTTTCTTTCAGCACTCTATCAACCCCTCCATTGCAAAAGCTTTTCTCTTATTTGAGATAATTAACCACTTCTAACTCTCCCTTCCCCTTCCCCTCAGCACATCAATTTTCAAGAATTTTTTATTTTACTTCATTTTATTCTTTTGTGCATCAGTATCATATTCAATTCAAATTCATGGTCTATTTCTGTGTATGTTCCATCTAACTTTTGTAATGATGGCAAAGTTTATAAAGGTTATAAGGATCATTTTCCCGTGGAGCAATGTATATAGTTAACCTTATTGAATCCCTTATGTTTTTTTCTTTCCTGTTTTTTACGTTTTTTTTTTATTTTTATACTGTATTCAAAAGTCATATTTTCTTTTCAGCTCACAATTTTCATCTGTAACACTTGAAAAGAACTTCCGGGGTGAAGCCAAGATGGTGATATGAAGCTAGCATACTCCTAGAGCTTTTCCATACCAAAGACAAATGAAGCCAAGAAAAAAGAGAAGATGCAAAGAAGTTTTCAATAATAGACATCGTGGAGGATCTTCAGTGGAGATCTGTCTATTTGGAGGAAAAGGGGAAGTAAAGGCAAGTGATGCTGAAAGGAGGAAAGACAACAGGGGGTATTAAATCACAGTGCAGTTTAGGTCCTGACAGTGTGATAACACCATAGTTCCAGCAGCTAGATAGTAAACTAAAAAGGAGGGTCTCAAAACCAAACAAAGTCTAAATCCAGGAATATTGGGGCAAAAGACAATCCTGAGTTGGGAACAAAACACTGCATTAGGCAGAACCTGGACATAAAGGAGGAAATAAAAAATCTGCAAAGACAAGACCTAGACTGCCTAGACAACATCTTGACCAATGTCAAGCTAGGGATGAGACTCCAGACCAAGAATAAAAAAAAACTGGGATCTATACTACCATACTCCAGAAGAAGTGGTAAAACAACAAAGATGAGCAAAAAATCTAAGAGAACTTACTATAGAAAACTATTTTGAAGGTAAGAATGATAACAATGCTAAGTCAGAAGAAGAAATTAGTGAAAAATTACTCAGGGGGAAGTCTCAAAAGAGTCTTTAAACTGGACTCAAACACAAAAGCTTGTAGAAGACCTTAAACAAGAATTTTAAAACCAAAGGATATAGGAAGAAAAATGGAAAAAAGAAATGAGTGTCATACAAGAAAATTATGAAAAATTGAGAATGAAATCAATTCTGTTAAAAGTAAAATTAACCAACTAGAAAAGAATCACAAAAACTAAAGAAGTTAATAAAACCTTAAAAATTGGAATTGTGCAAATATAAACCAATGAATCTACAATATTATAAGATTTCTTCACTCAAAATTAAAAGGCTGAAAAAAACCTGAAAAAATGTAAAGGTATTTATTATTTATTATATACATTTATATATTTATTATATATAATTTTTATTAAACATATTTATTATTTGCCCTTCAGAAAAAAATGACTCTGAAAATAGATACAGAAGAGATAATTTATGAATCATTGGGCTTCTGGGAAGTCTGGATCAAAAAAAAAAGAACCTGAAAAATATCATTGGAGGAAATTAACAGAGAAAACTGTCCAAATCTGCTGGAACAAGAAACCAATACTGCCAATAAAAGAATACACAGAAACCCCTCCAGAAAGAGACCCCAGGCTAAAACTTCAAGGGCTGTTATAACAACATTCTTGAACTCTCAAATATAGGATAAAATTCTGCAAGTAGCAAAAAAAGGAAACAATTGAAATACTAAGGAAACACAATCAGACTCACACAGGACTTATCAGTCTCAATACTGAAGAACTGGAGGAAGTAGAATACCAAATATCAGCGGGCAATAAACCTGGGATTAGAATCAAGAATTTACTACCCTGCAAAATTCAGCAAACTGTCAAGTGGAAAGATGATTGTTCAAGGAAATAGAGGACTTCCAAAATTTCCTGACAAAAAGACCAAAACTGAACAGAGAATTTTATTGTCAAATAGATGACTCAAGAGTTTCATTAAAAAAAAAAATGAAAAGAGGAAGGACAAAACAAAACAAATGTCAGTCAAGATCATTAAATTGGATCCAACCCTAAAAGGGAAGTTATAAAACTCATAACTCTTGCAAATTGTACTTCTCTTAGGATAATGAAAGGGTCGAATATAATTGAAGAGACTGAACTTAGAGGATATGAGTATGGTTGGATCTTGTCTCACCTTTGAAGAGGTCCAAGATGATATCACTGTTTAAGACAAAAAGCCCTGATGAAAAGCAGGGGTGTTTATTCTAATTTAAGTGTCTCAGTTTCCACTGAAGTATTTTAATTCTGCTGAATTAGCACTTTCACTAATTATAGCATCATAAACTGGGTGGTCCTGAAATCAGTATCTCTGAGACCTCACAATCATTTGTAATGCTCTCATGATATCTTCAGAATCTCCCACTATCTAAAGTCCTTTGAGATTTTTAATAGTTAATTAAATCAGGGTTGGACTTCATGCTTACTTTATTTAATAAGGTGGTTAAATAACCTGGGTGGGGAGGGAGGGTTAAAAATGTGGGCAAAAATAGATTTGGGGGGAGGGGTACAAATAATTCAAGACATGACTTGGCTTTGTATGATACTTTGGCTCACAAGAATTATGTTTCCTAGGAGGGTACTTGAAAAGGTGGCAAGACAAAAAATGATTATAATTAGATATAATTCCATATTCATGAAAAATGTACTTCTAATTTCATTGCATAGAGGAGAATATTTAGTGACATTGAGACAACACTATTTATCAAATGTGCTACCTGTGATGGTACATTGTTAACAATATGAGCTTATCCAGCAACCAATCAATCAATCAATCAAGCAGTGTTTTATTATATTTGATTAGTAGTATTTGAGCGATAAATAACATCAGATGAAGAGGCACAAAGACTAATAATTTTAGAGAGAAAGAAGGGAGGGTATGGACACTGAGTGAATTCTATTCAGTTGATTTAGCACAGGGAGGGAAAAAAAAGATCCATTTCCATTTGGGTTTAAAAGTCTATCCTACTCAACAGGGAAGTGGGAAGGGTAGAAGAAGAGAAAGATAAGGGAAGGGGGGAATGATAAAAAGGGAAGGTGATATATAAATGAAAATAAATTTAAAGTTAAATTTTAAAGGAAAAGAAAGCATAAAGGGAGTAAACATTTGGTGAGGAGGATTAAGAGGAAAGGAAAGAGACAAAATAAAAAAGGGGGAAGATAGCAAGGAGGAAAATACAGAATTATCTATCTTAACTATAAATATGAGGATGAACTATCCCATAAAATGGAATAGTAGAATGGATTAAAAAGCAGAATCCCACAATATGTTGTTAAAAGAAACACATTTGAAGCAGAAAGATGCACACAGGATATAGGCAAAAAGAAGGAGCAAAATATATTATATTTCAACAGAAGTAATAAAATCAAGGATAGCAAGTCTGATCTCAGATAATGCAAAAGAAAAAAATAGATCTCATTAAAAGGAATAAGGAAAGAAACTATATGTTCTTTCAAGGCAGCATAGGTAATGAAGCTATATCATTCTTAAACAAGTATGTATCTAATGGTACAGCATCCAAATATCTAGAGGAAAAGTTGAGGGAATTACAAGGAGTCATAGACAGCAATACCATAAAAAACGGACCTCAATCTCCCTCTCTCATAGATAAATAAGCAATAAACAATAAGGAAATTGAGAAGGTAAATAAATTGTTAGAAAACATAGATATGATAGACCTCTGAAGAAAACATAATGGGGATAGAAAAGAATATACCTTTTTCTCACCAATACATGGCACCTAGACCAAAACTGACCTTGTATTATTGCATAAAAACCTTATAATATAATGCAGATAGGCAGAAATAATAAATGCATACTTCTCAGACCAAGATGTAATAAAAATGACATGTAATAAAGCATCAAGGAAAGAGAAACCAAAAACTAATTGAAAACTAAATAAATTAATTTTAAATAATGAGTGAATCAAACAACAAATCATAGAGATAATAAATATAATATCCAAGAAAATGATAATAATGAGACATCATACTAAAATTTATGGGATGCAATCAAGTCATTTTTGAGAGGAAACTTTATATCTCTAAATGCCTATATGAATAAAATAGATAAAGAGGAGATGGAGATCAATGAAATGGGTATGCAACCAAAAAAGCTAGAAAAAGAACAAATTAAAGATACCCAATTAAATACCAAATTAGAATATCTGAACAATCAAGGGAGAGATTAATAAAATTGAAAGAAAAATAACACTGATCTCATAAATATAACTAAGAGCTGGTTTTATGAAAAATCTATAAAATAGGTAAAACTTTTGGTTAATCTGATTTAAAAAAAAAGAAAGATAACCAAATTACAAGTATCAAAAATGAAAATGGTAAATTAGACATCAATGAAGAGGAAATTAAAGAGATTATTCAAAGCTCCTTTCACAAACTGTATGCCAATAAATTTGATAAGCTGAATGGAATGGATGAATACTTACAAAAATACAAACTGTCCATATTAACAGAAGAGAAAATAAATGACTTAAATAACAATTTCAGAAAAAGAAATTGAAGAAATCATCAATAAATTCCCTAAGAAAAATTCTCCAGGTCCAATAGATTTACAAGTGAATTCTACCAAATGTTTAAGGAAAAAATTAATTCCTATTCTACATAAAGTATATAAAAATAGGAGAAGGAGGAATTCTCGAAAACTCTTTTTATGACACTAACAAGGTGCTGATACCTAAACCAGGAAGAACCAAAACAGACAAAGAAAATGATAGACCAGACTCCCTAATGAGCAATGATGTAAGAATCTTAAATAAAATTGTGGCAGTGAGATAACAGCAAGTTATTAGTAGTATACAATGCCATAATAATATGACATAACCAGGTAGGATTTATATCCGGTAGACAGGGATGGTTTACTATTAGGAAAGCAATGCAGAATTGAATATATCAATAACAAAAACAATAGAAATCAAATAATTATCTCAATAGATGCTGAAAAAGCCTTCGATAAAATACAACATCAATTGCTATTAAAAAACCACTAGAAAGTTTAGGTGTAAATGAAGTTTTTCTTAAAATAATAAATGGTATCTATTTAAAGTCATAAACAAATAGTAAGTGTAATGGGAATAAACTTCAGAGTACTTCCAATAAACTCAGGGGTGAAACAATGATGCCCATTATCACCATTATTATTCAATATAGTATTAGAAATGTTAACTGTAGCAATAAGAGAAGAAAAAGAAATCGAAGGAATAAGAGTTGGCATTGAAGAAGCAAAGCTTTCACTCTTTGCAGATGATAGGATGGTATACATAGAGAAAATCATCTAAAAATTCTCCTTGAAATAATTAAGAATACTAAGTAAAGTAGTTGGATATGAAAAACACACACTATTCAATCAGTATTTCTATATATGAACATCAAAGTCCAAGAGCAAGTGATAGAAGAAATTCCTTTTAAAGTAGTTGTAGACTACATTGTATACTTGGGAATATACTTCCTTAAGACAAACACAGAAAGACTGTATGAACATCCAAATAAAATCCCATTCAAATAAAATCAGATCTAAATAACCAGAAAAATATCAATTTCTCACTGTTCGGTTGAGGTAATATAATAAAAATTACAATTATTCTGAAATTAAACTACTGAATACAGTGTCATACCATTCAAACTAACAATTATTTTACTGAACTAGAAAAAATAGTAACAAAATTCATCTGGAAAAGCAAAAGGACAATAATAGCAAGGGAATTGATTAAAAAAGAAGAAAGCTGGTTTAGTTCTATCAGCTTTAAAATTAAAATATAAAGCAGCATTCATCAAAACTTCCTCTTACTGGTTTAACAATAGAGCAGTGGATCAGTGGATTAGCATGGGTTCAAAAGAAACAATAGTAAATGACTACAAAAATCTACTATTTGCCAAACTCAAAGACATCAGTTTCTGCAATAAGAACTTACTTTTTGACAAAGACTGTTGAGAAAACTGGAAAATAGTATGGCAAAAATGAAGTAGCTACCAACATCTTGCACCCTATCCAAAATAAGGTCCAAATGGTTAGAGGAATTAGATAAAAAGGATAACACCATAGATAAATTAATAGACCAAAAATACTTGATCTCTCAGATCTATGAAAAGAGGACAAATTTATGACCAAAGAAAAGGAAGAGCATAATATAAACTGCAAAATTAATGATTTTGACTATATTATATTAAAAAGTTCTTGCACTAATAAAAATCAATGTTGCCAAAATTACAAGGAAAGTAGAACCCTGGGAAACAATATTCACAAATAGGAGTTCTAATAAAGGTCTCATTTCTGAACTATATAGAAAATCGGATCAAATTTATAAGGTTTCAGGGCAGCTAGGTGGTACAGTGGCTAGAGCTCTGGTCCTGGAATCAGGATTACCTGAGTTCAAGTCCAACCTCAGACACTTAGTAATTACCTAGATGCATGGCCTTGGGCAAGCTACTTAACCCCATTTGCCTTGCAAACACCTAAAAAAAATAATATAAATTTATAAGACTTCAACTCATTTCCCCAATTGAAAAATGGTCAAAGTATATGAATGGAGTTTTGAAATGAAGAAATTAAAGCTATATATAACCATATGGGAAAAAATGCTCCAAATATTCTTGATCAGAGAAATGCAAATTAAAATAATACTGAGGTATCTCCTTACACCTATCAGACTGGCCAAGATGAGAAAAAGGAAAAAAATGATCAATGTTGGAGAGGTTGTGGGAGGACTGTGGCATTGATGTATTGCTGGTTGAGATGTGAACAAATCCAACCATTCTGGAGAACAATATGCAATTATGTCCAAAGAACAATAAAACTGTTCAGACCCTTTGACCCAGAAATTTCAATTCTAAGCATCTATCCAGAACAAATAATAAAAAATGGGAAGAGTTCCACATGTGGCAAAATATTCATAATTGCTCTTTATGTAGTGGCAAAAAATTGAAAATTGAGGGGATGCCCATCAATTTGGTAATGACTTAACAAGTTATGGTGTATGAATACTATAGAATATTATTTTTCTATAAGAAATCATAAATGATCAGACTCTAGAGAAAAAAAAAAGACTTACAGGATCTGATGTTGAGGAAAGGGAGAAGAACCAAGAGAACAATGAACCTTAACAACAACATTGTGAGATGATCAACCATGATGGTATCAGCTTCTTGCAGCAGTTCAGAGAGCTAGAACAACTCTATTATATCTTCTGTGGATAATACTATCCTCATCCAGAGGAAGAAAAAGCAAACAAAACAAAGAAAAAATCCTTCAGAATCTTATAAACTCAACATTCACTTTAAAAAAAATATCTAACACATTTCTTTCCATTAATTATTTATTTATAATTATTCTGTAATCATGTTTAATACAAAGGTATATGTAAAATAATGATTTGAGTATTTGCCGCTGAGGGGAGGTGGGGAGGAATGGAGTATTGAAGGAAATTTTGTTACTTAAAAATACGCATATGTATATGGATGAATATTGAAATACCTTCATAACATGTACTTGGAAAAATAAAATATCAATTAAAAAATAAATACTTCAAAGTTTTAAATTTCATTTAATTTCCCTTCAAAGATTACACTAAATTTTTCTGGGTAAATGATACTTGGTGGCAATCCTAACTCTTTTGCTTTCTAGTATGATATTCCAAGTACTTTGATTCTTTAAAAGAGAAACAGATAAATCTTAAACTACTCTGATTGTGCCTTCTTGGTATTTGAATTGTTGTTTAGGGGGGCTGCTTACAATATTTTTTTTTACCTTGGGAGCTCTGTAATATTTCTATATCATTACTAGAAATTATCATTTGGCCATCTGTTTCAGTCAAGAAGAAACTAGTGGATTCTTTCTTTTTTTTTAAATCTAAATCTTTTACTCTGATATTTTTTGTTGTTTTTGCAAGGCAATGAGGTTAAGTAACTTTCCCAAGGTCCCACAATTAGGTAATTTTTAAGTGTCTGAGGTCAGATTTGAACTCAGGTACTCCTGACTCCAGAGCCAGTGCTCTATAGATTCTTTCAATATATATTTTACTCTCTGGTGTTAGAGCATCAGGGTAGTTTTTTCTTGATAATTTCTTGAAGATGATATCTGGACTTTTTTTTTAAATCATGACTTTCGGATAGTGATATAATTCATCTTTTCTCTTTTAGGTTTTTTGGGTTTTGCTTTTTTTTGTTTTCTGTTTTTTGCAGGGCAGTGGAATGGTCACTTGCCCAAGGTTCACACAGCTAGGTAATTATTAAGTGTCTAAACTCGGATTTGAACTCAGGTCCTCCTGACTCCAGGGTTGATGATCTATCCACTGCACCACCTAGCTGCCCCAGTTTTTTGCTTTTTTTCGCAAGTTTTTGATTCAAGACAATGGGGTTAAGTAACTAGCCCAAAGTCACACAGCTAGGTAATTATTGAGAGTCTGAGGCCAAATTTAAATCAGGCCCTCCTCCCTCCAGGACCAGTGCTCTATCCACAACATCACCTAATTTTGTCTGGTCCTATAATTCTTATATACCTCTTCTCTATGTGTTTTCTTAAGTTGCTTTTTTTTTAGATTTTTCAAGGCAATGGGGTTAAGTGGCTTGCTCAAGGCCACAGGGTTAGGTAATTATTAAGTGTCTAAACTAGGATTTGAACTCAGGTACTCCTGACTCCAAGGCCAGTGCTCTTATCCACTGTGCCACCTAGCCACCCCCAGTTGCTTTTCTTTTTAAAAATTATTTATTTGCTTATTTGTTGTCCTCTATTTGCTCAGGTATATTTTAAATTTGCAAAATTTCCTTCTACCCCCCCCTTCCCACTTCTGTCCCCTCAGTGGTGAACTTTAACATTGTATAAACATATTTTGGATAAACATGTTTATACATTAGTCATTTTTGGTAAGAGGAGTAAGGATTAATGGAAAGAGATATATATACGAGGTATTTTTTATGAAGTGTTCATCAGATTCTGAAGAACTGGCTTTTCTTTTTATTTTTTGTTCTGTTTTGTTTTTCTTCCCCTGGATGGGGATAATAATAGATGGTCTATTACAGTTGTTCTAGCTTTCTTAACTGCTGAGAGCAGCTGCTTCCATCAAGGTTGATCATCTCACAAGGCTGTTGTTAAAGTGAATATTCTTCCCTTGCTTCTGTTCCCTTCACTTCCCATCAAATTCTGTAAGTCATTCCATTCATGCTTCTATGGAATCTGACCATTTATAGTTTTGTATAGTATAATAATATTCCATAGTATTCATACATCATAACTTGGTTAGCCATTTCCCAAATGATGGGCATTCCAACAATTTCTAATTCTTTGCCAGTACAAAAAAACACCTACAAATATATTTTGAAACCTATATACTTATACCATCTTTTAAAAATTTTCTTCTAGTTAATATGGAAGAAACTTGGATTAGACCAACACCTCACACCCTATTCCAAGATAAGATCCAAATGGAGACAGGATTTAGACATAAAAAACAATAATATAAGCAAATTAGAAGATCAAGGACTAGTTTAGCTGTCAGATCTCTGGAAACAGAAGCAGTTTATGATTAAGGAAGAGTTGGATAACATCAGTAAAAACAAATTAGATGACTTTGACTACATTAAATTAAGAAGCTTTTGTACAAACAAAACCACTGTAATCAAGATCAAAAGAAATGTAGTAAATTGGGAAAAAAAAAATCTTTACAACTAATGATTCTGACCAAGGACTCATTTCTAAAATATACCGAGAACTGAGTCATACTTTTTTTTGAAAAAAGGAATTCTATAATTGACAAATGGTCCAAGGATATGCAAAGTCAATTTACAAATGAGGAGATCAAAGCAATCCATAGTCATATGAAAAATTGCTCTAAATCATTACTTATTAGAGAAATGCAAAGTAACGCTTCTCTGAGGTACCACCACACACCTCTCAGACTGGCCAATATGAACAGAAAGGGTAATGATCATTGTTGTAAGGTTTGTGGGAGATCTGGGACATTATTACATGGTTGGTTGAGCTGTGTACTCATTCAACCTTTCTGGAGAGAAATTTGGAACTTTGTCCAAAGAGCAACAAAAATGTGCATACCCGTTCATCCAGCAATACCACTACTGGGTCTATACCCAAAAGAGATGATAAAAAGGGTAAAAACATCACTTGGACAAAAATATTCATAGCAGCCCTGTTTGTGGTGGCAAAGAATTGGAAATCAAGTAAATGTCCTTCATTTGGCAAATGGCTTAGCAAACTGTGGTATATGTATATCATGGAACACTATTGTTCTATTAGAATCCAGACGGGATGGGAATTCCAGGAAGCCTGGAGGGATTTGAATGAACTGATGCTGAATGAGAAGAGCAGAACCAGAAAAGCACTGTGCACCCTAACAGCAATATGGATGTGATGATCAACCTTAATGGATTCACTCATTCCAACAGTGCAACATTCAGGGACAAGTTGGGGCTCTCTGCAATGGAGGATACCATCTGTATTCAGAGAAGCAACAATGGAGTTTAAACAAAGAGCAAGGACTATTACCTTAAATTTAGAAAAAAAAACTTATCTTATTGTCTTATCTTGCTATCTATTATACTTTATGTTTCTTCCTTAAGGATATGATTTCTCTCTCATCACACTCAATTTGAATCAATGTATACCATGGAAACAATGTAAAGATTGACAAATTGCCTTCTGTGAGGGATAGGGGGAAGGAAATAAGATTAGGGGAAAAATTGTAAAACTCAAAAATAAATAAAATCTTCAATTGAAAAATAATTTGTTCTAGATTTAGACCTAGAATTGGAATTGCTGGCTCAAAGGATGTGAGAAGTTTTATTGCTCTTAGGGAATACTTCTCTATTATTCTCCAGAATATTTGAATCCATTCACACAACTCCACCAGCAATGAATCAATGCCCCAATTATACCATAACCTCTACAACAATAGTAATCTTCACTTTTTCTCATCTTGCCCAATCTGAAAGTTGTGAGGTGAAATATCATTGTTGTTTAAAGTTGCATTTCTCTAATCAATAATGATTTGGAAAATTTTTTCATATGATTATATGTAGCTTTAATTTCTTCATTTGAAATCTGCCTATTCATATCCTTTGAGTATCAATTGGGAAATGACTTGTAACCTTATAAATTGTTGCAATTTTCTGTATATTTTAGAAATGAGACCTTTATCAGAACCCCTAATTGTAGAGATTGTTTCCCAGCTTTCCATTTTCCTTCTAATTTTGACAACATTTACTTTATTATTGCAAATCTTTTTAGTTTAATATAGTCAAAATCATTCATTTTGCATTTTATAATATCTAATTCATGTTTCGTCATAAATTTATCCCCTTTTCATAGATCTGATATATGAGTATTTCTTGGTCTATTAATTTATCTTAAGTATTGCCCTTTATGTCTAAATCATGTATCCCTTTTGACCTTATTTTAGTATAGGGTGTGAGATGTGGGTCTATGCATTGTTTCTGCAATATTATCTTTCCAGTTTCCCCAACAAAGAGTAGGTTCTTATCCCAGAGGCTGATATCTTTGGGTTTGTCAAATAATAGATTGCTGTAGTCATTTACTGCAGTTTCTTTTGAAGCTAGGCTAATCTACTGATGCATTAATCTATTTCTCATCCAGTACCAGACAGTTTTGGTAACTGCTACTTTATAGAATATTTCTAGATCTGGGAGACCTAGACTACCTTCCTTTATATTCTTTTCCATCAGTTTCCTTGTTATTCTTGATCTTTTGTTAATCTAGATGAATTTTGTTACTATTTTTTCTAGTTTGGTAAGGTAGGTATTTGTTAGCTTGATTGGTATGGCACTAAATAAGTAATTAATTTGGATATAATTGAAATTTTTATTTTATTAACTCAACCTAACCATGAGAAATTGACATTTTTCTAGTTATTTAGATAAGAATTTATTTGGGTGAGACATGCCTTGGTTTCTGGGTTTGTCTTGAGAGGTAGATTCCCAAGTATTTGATGTTGTCTATAGTTACTTTAAGTGGAATATCTCTGTCTCTTGCTCTTGGGTTTTGTTGTTCATATATAGCAATGCTGATAACTTTTGTGGTTTTATTTTATGTCCTGCTACTTTGCCGAATTTGTTAATTGTTTCAATGAGTTTTTTAGAAGATTTTTCTCAATTTCTCTATGTATACCATCACATCATCAACAAAGAATGAAAGCCTTGCTTCCCCATTGCCAATTGTTTCCTTCAATTTCTTTTTCTTCTCTTATTCCCACAGCGAGCATTTCTCTTAATACTCTATTGAATAGTAATGATGATAATAGGCATCCTGGTTTCACCCATGATTTTATTGGAAATGCTCCAAGTTTATTCCCATTTCATAAAATATTTGTTAATGGTTTTATATAGAAATGATTTGTTGGTTTTGCTATTGATATGTTTAATTCTTCTGAGTGTTTTCCTAATATTAAACCATCCTTGCCTGGTATAAATCTTACCTGATTATAGTATATTGTTCTAGTAATAACTTGTTGTAATCTCATTGCTAAACTTTTATTTAAGATATTTGCAACAGTATTCATTAAGGAGATTGGTCTATAATTTTCTTTGTCTGATTTGGTTCTTCCTAGTTTATGTGTAAGCACCATGTTTTTGCCATAAAAGGAATTTGCCAGAACTCCTTGTTCTCCAATTTTTAAAAATAGTTTATGTACAATAGGAACTGATTGTTTACTTAAATGTTTGGTAGAATACACTTATAAGTCCATCTGCAATTGGAGACTTTTCTTGGGATGTTTATTGATGGTTTCTTCATTTCTTTTCCTCTCTGTTAATCTGGGCATTTTGTATCTTTGTAATTATTCTTCCATTGTACTCAAGTTATATAAATCATTGACATACAGTTCAGCAACATAGCTCTGAATTATCTCTTTAATTTCTTCCTCACTGGTGGTTAGTTCACCCTTTTCTTTTTTCATACTGGTAATTTGATTAACTTTTCTCTTTTTTTAATCTGATTTACCAAATTTTGTCTATTTTATTGGCTTTTTCATAAAACCAACACTTATTTTTATTTATGAGATACATGGTTTTCTTTCAATTTTATTAATCTCTCTCCCTTAAGTTTTAGAATTTCTAATTTTTGTATTTCATTGGGGATATTTAATTTGATCTTTTTCTAACTTATTTTTTGTTTTACAAGAAAGAGTTATATTTGTCCTTAGTTATAAAAATATCAGGACCTATATCAATGAAGAGACTTCATCTGTATAAAACATGGTATTCAATTTAATCAGAATTAAATAAAAAGGCTCAACTTTCTTACTAAACAAGCACTCACCCTGCAGCTGCTTATAATGACAGATTCTATTTAATCTCATTTTTGCTTCAATTCCTTTCTCTCTAATTTTATCCTCACAACAACCCTATGAGGCAGATGGATATAGTGAAGACACTTGCACAGTATCATCCTGTTACTAAGTGTCTGATATGTGTTTAATCATTCAAGGTTCATTAAGCATCCACTATGAGGAAGGCTCTAGGCAAAGCTCTGGATTCAAACCCCTTCTGACTTCAAGTACAGCATTTGATGCAGGATGCCCCAGTTCCCCTGCCACAGAAGAGTAAGTACATTCACAAGTAATAGTGTAAGGTCAGTAAAAGGGTGGGTTTGTAGTTCAGTCACTTAAACATGAAAAATAAACATATCTTATGTTCATAAAATGAATTAAATCAGATTATCTTCATGGTGCACATATTCCCCAATGTCTACTTGGTGAAACACAACAATTACCATGGGGTCGACCTTCCTGAAGCTCTGGGTGGACTTAACTACCAGATCAAAACACAAACGGACATCTGCCATGGAGTAGTACACCACCAGTCCCTGATATTGATTAGTGTTTCCTGTGATCTGACCCAGGACAGACTTTAACAAGTGATTTCCATACAAGAATGATTGTTGTGCTCCAGATTTCACCCATAGTTTATGCTTTGCATAAATTGCCAGGTAATCCAAGACAGTGATGTGCAGTCTGAACTTCTGGGTCTTAGTGAATTTCCCAAAACAGATCCCCAAAGATACCAATTTCTCCCAGGAGATATTTACTGTCAGTTTAAGAATCTTCTCACTGACATAGTAGACTCTGTCTTTATGGAGTTGGAAATAGTAGGTACCAACTGGTCTGTCCACAAGCAACTGAATTTTCTCCAATATATTTGGAGATCTTCTGGTACCACGGTACAGGTCTCCTCATCAGTAACGGGCTGCATTTTGCTCAGAAGTATGAACAGAGTCCCATGCCACAGACCAACCATAAACAGAAGTTTTTTCCTAGCTTTTTAAATTGCATACCCAATTCATTTATCTCCTCTTTCTCTATTTTATTCATTTAGGCATTTAAAGATATAACGTTTCCCCCTCAAGTCTTTCTTGGTTGCATCCTATAAATTTTTTATAAAGTCATAATATTATCATTTTCTTAGATATAATTATTGATTATTCCTACTATTTGCTGTTTCATTCAGTCATTGTTTAAGTTGAAGCTATTTAATTTCCAAATAATTTTTGCTTTATCTTTTCATGACCCTTTATTACATGTAATTTTTACTGCATCATGGTTTAAAAGGTGTGTATTTATTATTTCTGCCTTTCTGCATTTGATTTTAAGGTTTTTGTGCCCTAGAATATGGTCAGCTTTGGTGAAGGTGCCATGTACTGTGAAGAAAAAGGTATATTCTTTTCTATCCCCATTAAGTGTTCTCCAGAGGTCTATCATATCTAAGCTTTCTATGATTTCACTCACTTTCTTAACTTCCTTCTTGTTTAATTTGCAGTTAGATGTATCTAGTTCTAAAAGAGGGAGATACATGTCTCCCATTATTAAAGTTTTCCTATCTCTCACTCCTTGTAATTCACACAACTTTTCTTCTAAGAATCTGGATGCTATACCACTAGGTACATGCATGTTTAGTAATGATATAGCTTCATTACCAATGGTGCCTTTTAAGAAGATGTATTTTCCTTCCTTATCCTTTTAAATGAGATTGATTCTTAGACTAGAACTGCTACACCTGATTTTTTTACTTCAGTTAAGGCATAATATATTTTGCTCCAAACGGTTACCTTTATCCTATGTATATCTCCCTGCTTCAAATGTGTTTCTTGTAAGCAACATATTGTAGGATTCTAGTTTTTTAACACATTCTGCTGTTTTAATTTTTATGGGACAGTTCATCCCATTCACATCAATAATTAAGATTACTAATTCTATATTTATCTCCAATTCTATATTTCTTCTCCATTTATATTTTCTCTTTCCTTTCCTCTTATTCCTTCTTATCAAAATTTTACTCACTTTACCCTGTGACTTTTTTTGAAATTTAACTATCAATTTATTTTCACTTTTCCTTCACCTTCCCTTTTATCAATTCCCTTTTTCCTTTATCTTTCCCTTTCCCCATACACCCCTTCCCTGTAGCTTAGAATAAATTTTTAAAACCAAGTGGGAATGTATCTTATTCCCTTTCTGGGCCAAATGTATGTACAGTGTGAACCTGAAGTTCAATGCTGAAGGGAGGTAGGTGGGGATGGATGGTGGAAGGAAATTTTGTAACTTAAAAATACATATGTAGATATGGATAAAAAAATGAAAAATTAAAAAAAAATTCAGTGATATAAAATCTTTGAGACATCTATAAAATTGAAGACCTGTTTAGAGATTTTGAAAGCTAATATTACACAAGGAACAATAAAAGAAAAAAAGATTCCAGCTAAATTCCATCATAAGTAGTGGCAGGACAATAATTCTTTTACCTTAGCCTCATCCATTGCCAACTCTAATTAGAGGTTGACTTATTGAATTTGGGAGGACTAGAGAATTTACTTTTTTACTATTGATACCTTTAGTAGCATCCTTGGTATTATTGACACATTAGATTGATAAATAGATAGATAGATTAGATAAAATTAATGGATGAATGAATGATATAGACCTATCTACACACATATTTGTTTATGAAACTATAAACAACTCTATGAAAACATGCATATGTAAATATTTGTATTAATTCATATTTTTAAATATGAATTGATAGGCTTTATAGTTCTGCAAAGAGCCCAAGAAGAAAGCTTTGCCATGTTTAAATGGATCTTATAAACCAATCAATTAAAAGAAAATTATCTTCCAAAATTAGGATCAATGTCACTTTAACCACATATACCCTTTATGTTTAAGTTCACTTTCTTTGAGACTCTATATCTACTAGTAAGTGAATAAGAGATTTGAGGGAGAACGTTGCTACCAACTATACCACCTTAATAAAATCCTTTTCTTAAATCTATATGCCTTACTGACTAAAAGACTGTCAAGCAGTGGTGATTTGTCAACGAAGCAAAAGAATTCTTAAGTGTAAAATAGATATAGTAACTTTTGTGTTGACAAAAAATTAAAACCAGTGATTACTTGGTTGTGGAATTATTAAATACATTTTGATAAGTTATTACTATAGTAGAACACAATTGTGCAATAAAATTAGAAAATCAATACTTCAAAAAAGACATTGTAAGACATTAAGTGATATAGAATGAAGTAAGCAGAATTAGAACAAGTTATAACATTAATATTACAAGTATGAAAACATTTTGAAACTATTTTAAACTATAAAGTATGAACATAAGCATGAAAATTTGTGTAATAAAATCATGGTAAAGATAAACATATATAAATCAAAAGATTCCTGATAAAGCATTCTATCTACATCCTGATTTGAGAGATTAATGGTACAGCATAAAAATACATAGTTTTGATGATTATATATACATATATATGTATATATATATATATATATATATATATATGCAGAGAAAGTGGGAGAGTGAATTGAGAGAGAGAGAGAGAGAGAGAGAGAGAGAGAGAGATCAGTGCTTTTCTTTTCCATGCATATTTGTTATGAAAAACTTGCTTTTTTTTTCAAAAAAAGTCATATTTTTACACCCTGGATTCATCACCTTTCTGTCAGGAGGTAAGAAAGTTTCACCATGAATCCTTTAGTAAAAATGGTTGTGTTGATAAGAGTTCTTAAGTTTCCAAGTTTTTTTTTCTTTTTTTTACAATGCTGCTGGTATAAATTGTTTTTGTGTCTCTCTCATTTCACTCTGCTTTAGTTCATACAAGTCTTCAGTTTCTTTAAAACAAATCCTAATCATTTTTACAGAGCAATAGTATCTCATATCATTCATCTATAATAATTTTCTCAGTCATTTCAAAAAGCCAGAACCAACATTGTAACATCACTAAAATTAGTGCTCTGTCAAATCATCCAGATGTATCTAGGGTCAAATCACCTGGAATGTCTAAACACCAGTATTCTTTTCTAGTAATTGTGGGAAATAGCACTTATAGTACCATATTACAGGATTATTGGGAAGCTCAAATCAAATCTAACACATGTGAATCATGAAAGTATTAAAAATGTTATTCAATTGTTAGTATGGTTATAAAATTAGGAAAAAGGATGAAGTCTCATCTTTAATATCTGGCATTACAGAAATGGTATATTAGAAACAGAAAAGAGAGCTTCCTCATGTGTGCTCTCCACCATGTTTCTCAATTGAAATAATAGAATACTATCTCCTTAATCTGGGGTGGGGAAACTTACCTCTGTCAAGGATTATTTGGATATTTACATCACTCATGAACCATACAAAATAACCAACTTGAAAATTATCCTGTGATATTTGGTCAAAATTAATTAATTCACCACTAAAAGACCCCTAGATTTATTGAATTTTGCCCTGGCAGCACCAATTGAAATGATTTCAGAGGTCAATAATTCCTCATCCCTTCCTTGCATGGAGAATTAAAATATTCCTTCAATAGGTCACTACAAGGAGTAAATGAGTCTATATGATCCTTATTTGCCAATAATAATAATAATAATAATAATAATAATAATAATAAACCATCAATTCAAAATAAATATTTTATTAACATGCTGAATGATTTTTAAAATTCTTATATCATAAAGAAGTATGGATCAGCCTCATGGAAAAGATCCTTTGAAAGTTATTTTTGGGGGCGGCTAGGTGGCACAGAGGACAGAGCATCTCCCCTGGAGTCAGGAGTACCTGAGTTCAAATCTGACCTCAGACACTTAATAATTACCTAGATGTGTAGCCTTGGACAAGCCATTTAACTCCATTACCTTGCATAAAACCTAAAAAAAAGTAATTGGTTGTTATTTTGCATGTAGAAAATCCAAATTAAAATATGATAAAATATCTCATCAAGGAACCATATGATGGAGAAGATGGGACAAACATGCAAGATTTTCAATATTAAATCATTTCCCACATGGTTGTAAATTTCAACTTCATGATCTCCTGAATGTCATCTTAATGAAAGAAAAAATCATCTGTGAAACTCACAGCTCCTCAGAATCTCTTTCCCCTTGGGTTCCTAGCCTCTGGTCTGAAAGATTGGGGAGTCTAGATGTTCCTTTTTTAAGAGTTCACCCAGAGTATGCATCACATACTTTCCTTCACACTTGCTCTCCTTTAATTAAGATTGTCAGAAGTCTTCAACATGAAATAAATTCTTAACTTATACCCCTCAGATAATTTCCTACATCAGCTTCAAAACATAACCCCATTCCCCATTCTCAACTTCATTTTATGTCTTATCTTCCCCCACTTAATTGTGAGCTCTTTGAGGTAAAGTATTTTCTTAGGCATTTCTTTGTTTCCATAGTGCTCATCAGAGTGCCTGCACATAGTAGACATTTAATAACTTATTATTGACTCTCTAAGGGATAATAGGTGTGATGTACTGTACCTGGGAATGTTAAGAGAAAGCAATCAAGCAGTTTGGGTGGTGAAATATGAAGAAAATAGTGGTAAAAGTTGGACAAAATATCCATTGATTAACGGTTGAAAAGTAAGAAGGAGTTCACAAATTGAAATGGTCCTAGATATCATTTAGTTTATTGTTATCACTTTCTTAGATCCAGTCTGGGTTTCTGGATTCTCTTGCAACAATGCCTGTGCAAGAATTGCTATGTCTTATGAGCAGTCATACAAACCTTAACTAATTGGCTTTCTTCCTCTGAATTATGCTCAAAGAAACCATTTCTTATATCTCCATTTATTAACTCATTTCTGTACTTCTTAGTTAGATAAGTGTCAACTTAAAATCTCTAAGATTTATTCTATCCCTCAGTTTTTAAGTTTTTACTAATTAATGTTTCATGTTTCATTCTAATGCCTCATGATTTCTTAAGGCTTTACACCATGAAAAAATTTGTAGTTTTATACATTAATTTTATATCTTAAGTTCTTTCTTCATTCAGGTTGAGAGAGTTTTTTTTTTTTAAGTAAGTGATTGGCACACAGATATTTTGACTTACTATGGTGCATATGGAAAGGAAAATGTACTACATCTAGTAGATAGACTACTATATCTTGTTTTACCAAGTGGAAAGTTGAATTCAGATATTGTTTTCTCTTCCCTCTTCTCCTCTTTCTGCTTTTAATAATAATGGCAATTATGATAACGATAATAAAAATTATTTCAAATTCAACACCCCTAGTAGTACAAAAACTCTCAGAGTTACTCTGAGAGGTAATTGTAAAAAAACTTAAGTGCTTTATTTTTCATTTTTCTAACCTCTAAATTAACAAGACTGGATGAGGAGCTTTCAAAGATTTCTTTCAATAATACTATTCTATGAATCCACCATTTGCATTTCAATTGTTTTCAAGATTCTTTTTTTTTAGGTTTTTTTTCTTTTCGCAAGGCAAATGGGGTTAAGTGGCTTTCCTAAGACCACACAGCTAGGTAATTATTAAGTGTCTGAGAGAGGATTTGAACCCAGGTACTCTTGACTCCAGGGCCGGTGCTTTATTCACTGCGCCACCTAGCTGCCCCTTCAAGTATCTTCTTAAAGCACGTTTGTCATTGTTAGATGTTTTACACAAAATTATGTGACATGGGGTAGGACTGAGAGTGAACAGAAAGACTTATGACTTAACCATTGCACTCAAGATATATTGAAGCCAATTTTAAAAGATAAAACCATGGAATGTGTACGTTATTATGTGAGTATATATCTATTTGTGTGTGTGACATATATTCTTGACATATACTCCTGTAGTTTCCCAAATTCTTGCATAGGTTTGACTTTTTTATTTTTCTTTATTATGATGGAAACCAACATATGTAGTTCCACCAGAATGACACTTGGCAGCTCTAGCCTTCCAGATGTTAAGAGATGCAGTTGGCTGTCCCTGGAAGCTATATCAGTGTCTGATCCCTGGTCATATTCCTTGTCTGACCTCTTGATTGGTTCTTGTATTAGCTGTGGTGAGAGCTGTTCAACTGTAAATTTTCCCCTCCTTTTTATGATTATTTATTAGACATACAGCCCTACACATTTAGACTTGATGTAATTGTACTGAAAAAATTCCTTGATCCAGGAGCACTCACTTTTAACTCACTATTTAAGGCACTGGAAGAGCAATATGATAATCAGAAAAGTCACAAATGTGTATTCTCTCTAATACCCTATGCTGGTTTTAGAAGGACCACCTTGACCCACTTTGAAACAGTAGCACCTGATTATATGAAAGTTCTGATTTGTTGGGAAAAATACCAAATAAATGGGTGATTTTTTTCACTCAAATTCAATATATTGTGTGTCAGTCAACAAACACTTTATCTTCAAGATATCTTTGAAAAAGCTTACATATAGCCAGACAAATACAGGTAAGTATATATATTCAAACACATATATGTTTCTATTTTTGTAAATATAAATTGTACTTTTTATATTTGTATTATATATATATATTTGTATTATTATATTTGTATATATATAAAATCACATGAAAAATGCTTCAAATCATTATTGATAAGAGAAATGCAAATTAAAACAACTGTAAGCTATTACCTTGTACCTATCAGATTGGTCAAGTTGAGAACAAGGGAAAATGATCAATGTTGGAGTGGTTATGGAAGGATTGGGACATTAATGCATTGCTGCTGGAGTTGTAAATGGAGAACAATATGGAACTATGACCAAAGAGCAATACAACTATTCATTCCCTTTGACCCAACAATTCTAATTCTAGCCCCATATTCAGGAGAAATTGTAAAAAATGGGAAAAGTCCCACATGTTCCAAAATATTCATAGCAGCTCTTTGTGTAGTGGCAAAGAGTTGAAAATTGAGGGGATGCCCATCAACTGTGGAATGGCTAAACAAGTTAATGTGCATGAATACCAAGGAATAGAATTACTCTATAAGAAAACATAAATGTTCAGACTCTAGAGAAGCATGGGATGAATTATAGTATCTAATGCTGAGTGAAGGGAGCAGAACCAAGAAAACAATGTACACATTAACTACAACATTGTGAGATGATCAAACTTGAGGGAAGTATCTCCTTTCAGCAGTTCAGAGAGGTAGGTCAACATATTAGACTAGCTATAGACAGTTTTATTCCCATCCAAAGGAAGAAAAACAAGCAAACAAAAAAAAAACCTTCAGAATCTAATGAACAGGACTTCTGGGGCAGAGGGAAGGTAATAAGCTAACCTTTCCCTACCAAAGATAGATGAAGCCTCTGCTCTGACATTCATACTACAGATTCCACCAAGAAAAAGAGAGGATTCAAAGAAGTTTTCAACTGCAGACATTGTGAATGATCTTTATTGAAGGTCTTTCTCTTTGGGTGGGGGAAGGGGAAGAAAATTCCAGCAGGTGGTAGAGCAGTGCAATCCAAGTCCTGGCAGCTCAATAAAAACAGAGCTCCCAGCAGTTGGATGGCAAGCTAGCAGGGAGGATCCCAACCCCAAACAAAGTCTGAACCATGAAAACACTCGGGTAAAAGACAGGACTGGGTGGGGAAAAATCCTCTGTTAAGTCAGAACTTGGACATAAAGAAGGAAGAAAAAAAACCTCTTCAAAGGCATGGCCTGGATGACATAGGCAATATATTGGCCAACAACAAGCCAGGGATCAGACCCCAGCCCCAGCAAAGTTAAAGTTCACTATAGAAAAATACTTCACAGATAAAGATGAGAGCAGTACTATGTATTGTTAGGGATGTTGTGTATGGGAGCAATTTAAACTATCATCACCTTGTGTCCTTGAGCATCAGATCCTTGTCATACTAAGTGCCATGTGAGGGGGTGAGGATTAGAGACTAGAAAGGTATTTAAGCACTGGTGTTTTGGTAAATAAGTGGAGCACTTGGAGATCTTGATGGAGTACTTGTCTCCCTTGTCATCCGTGTCTCCCACCCTTCCAACATTTGCCTGGTGAAGACTGAGGGAATCCAGAAGAGATCTCAACATAATAGTACCTGAACAGTATCAAGAAGGCAGTTATCTGAGTGAAGTCTAGAATAAGGACCAGCAGATACAAGCAAGGAAAAATTCCAGACAACATCCAAAAGACTTCAGAGAAGGTAACAAGTTTACAATGGGACAGATGCTAAGGAAATTGGAACAAAGACATGTGGAGGAAAGTGAAGGTAAAGTGAAAGTGCATTTGCCTTCATGGCCTGAGGCAGAAGAAATAAAGAAGTATTATCAAAAAAAAAGTCTAGGATCAACCCTACAGCACCAAGGGGAGAGAATTCAGGAATACAAAAGGCCTTCGAAAAAACAAAAGATCAGTGAGACAGTTTGATGGATTTAGGAACTGAGTTTCAGTCATATCCTGTTATTGAAAAAACAGATCCCTTTAATACACGAAATTTTAGGTGAAGACATAAGTCACAAGATATAAAAACAGTCAGAGATTTAAAGAAGGCAGTGGGGGAATATGGGTCAAGATCACCCCCTTTGTCTGACTACAGTTGGATAATCTTGTATACTCCATATCAAGACCTAATGATTGGAAACAGATAGTTAGAGCATGTTTGTCACCTGGACAATCTGTCTTTTGAATGACTGAGTTTATAGAACAATGTCGGCAGATGGCTTTGAGGTATGCACAAGGTCCCAATACCAACACATATTATGAATAGTTAAGTGGCACAGATCAATTTTTCAACAATGAATCTGTATACCAATAAAGTAGACAACTTGAGTGAATGGGATGAATATTAACAAAAAATACAAACTGGCCAGACTAACAGAAGAAGAAATAAATTACTTTAAAAAAAAACCTATTTCCAAAAAAGAAATTGAAGAAACCATCAATAAATTCCCTAAGAAAAAGTCTCCAGGGTCCAATGGATTTACACGTGAATTCTACTAAAAATTTACGGAAAATTAATTCCTATTCTACATAAACTATGTTAAAAAAAATAGGAGAGTTACACCAAACTCCTTTTATGACAGCAACATGGTGCTAATACCTAAACCAGGAAGAACTGAAACAAAGAAAATTATAGAACAAACACCCTAATGAATATTGATGCAAAAATCTCACATAAAATTTTAGCAATGAGATTACAACATGTTATTAATAGGATAATACACCATATTCAGGTATGCAAGGATGATTTATTTATTATTAGGAAAACATTCAGGAGAATTATACCTATTAATAGTAAAACCAATAGAAATCATATGATTATCTCAATAGATACTGAAAAGAAACTGACAAAATATAACAATTCCTATTAAAAAAATTAGAAAGTTTAGGAATAAATGGAATTTTCCTTGAATTTAATAAGTAATATCTATGTAAAATCAACAAATATATTTAATGAAAATAAACTCAGAGCATTTCCAATAAATTCAGGAGTGAAACAAGGATGCCCACTATCACCATAAGTATTCAATATAGTATTAGAAACTCTAGCAATAGCAGTAAGAGAAGAAAATGAAATTGAAAGAATCAGAATAGGCAACGAGGAAGCAAAACTTTCACTCTTTACAAATGGTGTGATGGTATACTTAGAGAACCTTTGAAAATTATCTAAAAAACAACTTGAAGCAAGCAAAGTAGCAGAATATAAAATAAACTCACATAAATCATCAGCATTTCTAAATATATAAACAATAAAGCCCAAGAACAAGGAATAAGAAGAGAAATTCCACGTAAAATAGCAATAGATAGCATTAAATATTTGGGATTTTTAAATGTCTTGGGATTCTACCTCTCAAGCAAAACCCAGAAATTGTATGAACAGAATAATAAAGCTCTTCTCACCCAAATAAAGTCAGTTCTAAATAACTGGGAAAAATGTCAAATGCTCATGGTTATGTAGAGCTAATATAATAAAAATGACAATTCTAGCCAAATTAAATTACTTTTTCAGTACTATACCAATTAAACTAGCAAATAAATACATTACAGAACTAAAAAAAATTGTAACAATATTCATCTGGAGTAACAAAAGGGCAAGAATAACAAGGGAACTGATGGGAAAAAAATGTAAAGGAAAGAGGTCTAGTTCTACCAAATCTAAAACTATACTATAAAGCAGTAATCATTAAAACTTCCTGGTACTGGTTAAAAAATAGAATAATGTATCAATGGATTTAGGATAGGTTCAAAAGAAAACACAGTAAACGACTATAGCAATCTACTATTTGATGAAACCAAAGACATCATCCTCTTTATAAGAACAAACTATTTGACAAAAATTGTTGGGAAAACTGGAAAATAGTACACCAAAAACCAGGCATAGATCCACATCTCAAACTCTATACCAAAAGAAGGTCAAAATGGGTACAGGATTTAGATATAAAGAGCATTAATAGACCGAAAAAAATTCTATATATCTGATCTAAGAAACAGGGATTAATTTATGACCAAACAAGAATTAAAGTCGTTTATAAGCTGTAAAATGAACGATTTTGACTGTATTAAATGAAAAAGGTTTTGCACTAATAAAATCGATGCTGTCAAAATTAGAAGAACAAGACAAAGCTGGGAACTATCTTCACAACCAGGACTTCTGATAAAGGTCTCATTTCTAAAATATATAGAGAATTGAACCAAATTTATAAGTTCACAAAAGTCATTCCTCAGTTGATAAATCTTTAAAGGATATGAACAGTTTTCAAATGAAGAAATTAAAGCTATATATAAGCACATAAAAAGCTGCTCCTAATCACTACTGATTAAAGAAATACAAATTAAAACAACAATGAGGTATCATCTCACGCCTACTAGATTAGTACAGATGAGATAAAGAGAAGATGATCAATATTGGAGAGGTGGTGGGAGGATGGGGACATTGATGCATTGCTGGTGGAGTTGTGAAAGGATCTAATATTTCTTAAGAGCAATTATGGAGCTATACCTAAAAGCAATAAAACTGTTCACATCCTTTAACCCAGCAATTCTAGTTCTAGGACTATAACCCAAAGAAACTGTAAAAAATGGGAAAAGTACCACATGTTCCAAAATATTCATAGAAGATCTTTTAGTAATGGCAAAAAAATTGGAAATTGAGGGTATGCCCATCAATTGGGGAAGGGCTAAACAAGTTATGGTACAAGAATACTATGGAATATAACTGTTCTACAAGAAATAATAAATGGTGAGACTCTAGGGAAGCATGGAATGACTTATGGGATCTGAGTTTGAGCAAAGGGAGTAGAGCCAAGAGAACAATTTACACATCACCATTATGAGGTGAACAACCTTGATGTAAACAAATCTTCTAGGTAGTCCAGACAGCTATGACAACTGTATTTGTCAGATTATGGACTCTATTATCCACAACCAGAGGAAGCAAAACAAAACAGAACAAAACACACAGGAATAAAACATGCCTACTGAATCTGATGGACACTTTGAAAAATTATCTCTTTTGCATCTCCTTCCCTTTAATCTGAATTCCTCATGCCCAAAATCACTAATTTGTAAATATGTTTCACAAAATAAATATGTAAAATGCTAACCTGCCTGTTCCCAAGTGAAAGGAGAGAGGAGGGAAGGAAGGGTGGAGGGAATCTTTGTAATCTGGAAATATGCATGTCCAAAAGGATGAAAATGAATAAAAAAAATTGAGAAAGATTTTAATTACTTAGATTTTTACAATTTCCTCCCAATCTTGCTTCCCCCCCCACAGAAGGAAGTCTTTTGTTTTTACAATGTTTCCATGTTATACTTTGATCTAAATTGAATGTGATGAGAAAAAAAAATCATAATTTTAAGGAAGAAAAATAAAGTATAAGAGCAAAATTACATAATAAGATAACAGGTTTTTTTTTTTTAAATTAAAGGTAATAGACTTGGGTCTTTATTCAAACTCAACAATTCTATAGCTGGATACAGACGGTATTCTCCATTGAAAATATCCTAAAATTGTGTCTGATTGTTGCACTGATGGAATGAGCAAGTCCATTAAGGTTGACCATGAGCTCCATGTTGCCATTAGAGTGTGCAATGTTCTTCTGGTTCTGGTCATCTCGATCAGCATCAGTTCTTGTAAATCCTACCACGCTTCCCTGAATTCCCATCCCTCCTGGTTTCTAATAGAACAATAGTCTTCCATGACATACACATACCACAGCCTGTTAAGCCATTCCCAAATAGAAGGATATTCACTTAATTTCCAATTATTTGCCACCACAAACAGGGCTGCTGTGAATATTTTTGCACAAATGATATTTTTAACCTTTTTCATAATCTCTTCAGGATATATAGATTAGTAGTGGTACTGCTGAATCAAAGGATACACATATTTTATTGCCCTTTTTGGCATAGTTCCAAATTTCTCTCCAAAAGGTTGGATGACTTCACAGCTCCACTAACAATGTATTAGTGTCCCAGATTTCCCACTTCCTTTCCAACATTGATTGTTGTCCTTTCTGGTCATATTGGCAAGTCTGAGAGGTGTGAGGTGGTACCTCAGAGATGCTTTAATTTGCATTTCTCTAATAATTAGTGATTTAAAGCAATTTTTTCTTATGACTATGAATTGCTTTGATTTGCACATCTGCAAATTGCCTTTGCATATCCTTTGACCATTTGTCAATTGGGGAATAGCGTATTTTTTTGAAAATTTTACTCAGTTCTCTGTATATTTTATAAATGAGTCCTGTGTCAGAAATACTAGCTGTAAAAATTGTTTCCCAATTTGCTTCATTTCGTTTGATCTTAAAGTGGTTTTTGTCTGTGCAAAAGCTTTTTAATTTAATGTAATCAAAGTTATCTAGTTTGTTTTTGATGATGCTCTCCATCTCGTCCTTGGTCATAAACTGCTTCCTTTTCCAGAGATCTGAGATGTAAACTAGTCCTTGATCTCCTAGTTTGTTTATAATATTGGGTTTTTTTTTGCCTAAATCCTGTATCCATTTTCATCTTATCTTGATATAGGGTGTGAGGTTTTGGTCTAATTCAAGTTTCTGCCATACTAACTTCCAATTTTCTCAACAGTGTTTATCAAAGAGAGTTTTTATTCTAATAGCTGGACTCTTTGGTTTTATCAAATAGCAGATTATTATAATCATTTTCTGTTATTGCACCTATTCTAAGCCACTGATCTGCCACTCTATTTCTAAGCAAATACCAGACAGTTTTGAAGACTGATATTTTATTATATGATTTCAGATCTGGTAGGGCTAAGCCACCTTCTTTTGCATTTTTTCATTAAATACCTGGAGATTCTTGACGTTTTTTTTCTCCATATGAATTTACTTATGATTTTTTTTCTGACTCATTTAAAGTATTTTTTTTTAGAATTTTGATTGGTAG
Organism: Macrotis lagotis; assembly: GCF_037893015.1. Taxonomy (NCBI): domain Eukaryota; kingdom Metazoa; phylum Chordata; class Mammalia; order Peramelemorphia; family Peramelidae; genus Macrotis; species Macrotis lagotis. The sequence continues at coordinate 110,555,482 of NC_133663.1, read as the reverse complement.
GGCACTAAACAAGTAGCTTAATTTTGGTAGAATTGTCATTTTTATTATATTAGTTCAACCTGTCCATGAGCAGTTGATGTATTTAAATCTGATTTGATTTGTCTGAGAAGTGTTTTGTTATTCTTTTCAAAAGGTTTCTGAGTCTAGACTCCCAGATATTTCATTTTGTCTGACGTTACTTTGAATGGGATTTCTCTTTCTACCTATTTCTGCTGAATCTTGCTAGCCATATATAGAATTATTCAGGATTTATGAGGGTTTATTTTATATCCTTCACCTTTGCTAAAGTTGCTAATTATTTCTAGTAATTTTTAGATGATTTGGGGGGATTTTCTAGGTATACCTATATACATGTCATCTGCAAAGATTGAGAATTTTGTCTCTTCTTTCGCAATTCTAATTCCTTCAATTTATTTTTCTGTTCTTATTTCTAATACAATAATAGTGGTGTTGTTTCACCACTGATCATATTGGGAATGCCTTTAAAGTATACCTATTGCGTAAAATTTGTGTTGATGGTTTTAGATAGGTACTGCTCATTATTCTAAGGAACAATCCATTTATTCCTACACTCTCTCATGTTTTTAGTAGGAATGAGTGCTGTATTTGGTCAAAAGATATTTCAGTATTTATTGATGTAATCATATGATTTTAATAGCTTTGTTATTGATACAATTAATTATACTAATAGTTTCCTAATAATGAATCAACCCTGCACTTCTGGGTCATAATGTATTATCCTAGTGATAACTTGTAATCATTTTGATTAAAATTATATTTAAGATTTTTGCATCTACATTCATCAGGGAGATAGGTCTATACTTTCCTTTTTCTGTTTTCTGTTTTCCTAGTTTAGATATCTGCACCATATTGGTGTCATAGACAGAGTTAGGCAGAGTTCCATCTTCACTTATTTTTCCAAAGTGTTTATACAAAATTGGAATCAATTATTCCTTAAATGTTTGGTAGAATTCACTTGTGAATCCATCAGGCCCTGGATATTTATTCTTAGAGAGTTCAATAATGCCTTGCTAAATTTCTTTTTTCTGAGATAGGGCTATTTAGATATTTAATCTCCTTTTCATTTAACCTGGGTAAATTATATTTTTGTAAACAGTCATGCATTTCACTTAGATTGTCAAATATATTGGCATAGAGTTGGGCAAAATAAATCCAAATTGTTACTTTAATTTCCTCCTCATTGGTAGTGAGTTCACCTTTTTCTTTTATGATACTAGCTATAAAGTTTTCTTCTTTCTTATATTTTAATAAAATTAGGTTTATTGATTTTATTGGTATTCTCATATAACCAAATCATGGTTTATTAGTTCAATACTTTTCTTGCTTTCAATTTCATTAATTTCTCTTTTAATATTTAGGATTTATAACTTGGTATTTAATTGGGAGTTTTTAATTTGTATTTATTCTAAATTTGTTTGCATGTTTAGCTTATTGATTTCCTCTTTCTCTAATTTATTTATATAAGCATTTAAAGATATAATATATTCCCTGACTGTTGCCTTGAGTGTATCCCATAGGTTTTGGTATGCTGTTTCATTATTGTCATTATTTAAGATGGAAATAATTAATTCTTTCTATAATTTGTCATTTGATTGTCTCATTCTTTAAAATGAGGATATTTAGTTTCCAATTAGTTTTTGTCTCTATATCCCTGGCCTGATATTGCATATTATTTTTATTGCATTATGAATTGGGAAAGATGTATTCACTATTTCTGTCTTTCTTCAATTGATTAATAAGTTTTTATGCCCTAGTATATAGTCAATTTTTGTGCCATATACTGCAGAAAGAAAAATGTATATTCCTTTTCATCTCCATTCAATTTTCTTCATAGGTCAACATGTCTAAATTTTCCATAGTCTATTTACCTCTTTAATTTCCTTCTTGTTTATTTTATGGTTAGATTTATCTAAATCTGAGAGTGTATGAGGTTGAAGTCTCCCACTAATAGAGTTTTGTGGCTTTGTTTTCTTGTAACTCCTTCAACATAACCTCCAAGAATTTGGATGCTATACCATTGAGTGCATACATATTTAGTATTGAAATTATTTCATTGTCTATGGTACCTTTTATGAGGATATCATTTCTTTCCTTATCCCTTTTAACAGCATCACTTTTGCAGCTGCTTTGTCTGAGATAAGGATTGCTACCTCTGCTTTTTTTCATTTCGGCTGAAGCAAAATATATTTTGCTCCAATCTTTTACCTTTACTCTATATGTATCTCTCTGCTTCAAATGAGTTTCTTGTAAGCAGAATATTGTAGGATTCTGGTTTTTAATCCAGTCTGCTAATCACTTATGTTTTAAGGGTGAGTTCATCCCATTCACATTCTAAATTGTAATTACTAACTCTTTATTGCCCTTCATGTTATATTCCCTCTGTTTGTATTTCCCCCTTTTTTCACTTTATCCATATTCCCCAATGTTTTGTTTCTGAATACCACCACCTTCAGTGTGCTTGCCCTTCCATATTCAATCCCCCTCCCCTTTCTTTCCCCTTTCCCTTTGCTCCTTTTTTCTTTGCTTCCTTCTGTTAGTTCCCCCTTTCCTCCCCTCTCCCTTCTCCCACTTTTAATACTAGAAAGGTAAAATAAGTTTCTTGACTTAACAGTGTATGTATGAATGTTTCCTTTAAGCTAAATCTGATGAGAGTAAATTTCAAGTGGTTCTCACCTCCTCCCTTCTTCCCCTCTATTGCAATAGGTCCTTGGTACCTCTTAATGTAATGAGATTTTTCCCATTCAATCTCCTCCATCCTCCCATCTCTTTACTGTGTCCCCATTTAAGGATGTATTGTTCTTAAATCATTCAACTTGAGTCACAGAAAATTCCTGAGTATCTATCACTTCTGGCTAACTATATTCTCTCTAACAGAATTACAATTATTGAGAGTTATTAGATTCTTTCTCTCAGGTAGGGATATAGCCAGTTTCATCTTACTAGTTTTTTTTCTTTTATCCTTTTTTTCTTAAACTTTCCTTGTATCTCTTGAGTCTCCTGTTTGAAGCCCAAATTTTCTCTTAAGATCTGGTCTTTTCATCAGGAAAAGTTGGAAGTCTCCTATTTCATTAAATGTCCATCTTCTGCCCTGGAAGAGAAGGCTAAGTTTTGCCTGATAATGAATTCTGGGCTGCATTCCAAGCTCCCTTGCTTTTCAGAATATCACATTTCAGGGCCTTCAGTCCCTTAATGTTGATGCAGCCATGTTCTGTGCAATCTTACTGTTTCTCCTTGGTAACTAAATTGTTTCTTTCTGGATGCTTGCAGGATTTTCTCTTTGATCTGTTAGTTCTGGAATTTGGCCACAATATTCCTTGGTGTTTTCATTTTGGGATCCATTTTCAGAGGGCATGAATGTATTCTTTCAATAACTATTTGCTCTCTGTTTCCATGATATCAGGGCAGTTTTCCATAATTATGTCCTCTAATATTAAGTACAGGCATTTTTTTTCTCTTCAGTTTTTTCAGGAAGATCAATAATTCTTAGGTTGTCTCAGTTTTGCTGATGAGGTATTTTATATATTTTTTTTATTTTTTGGTTTTGTTTAACAGACTAATGAAGTCATTGGTTTCCACAGACTCCATTTTTTTAGAGAAGAATTTTCTTCATTTACTTTTTTGCAACTCCTTTTTCTATTGTCCAATTCTATTTTTGAAAGAGTTTTCCATTTCACCAAATGAGGTTTTTGAAAGAATTATTTTATTTTTGCATTCATCCAGTTGTATTTTCCAGGGATTTGTTTTCTTGTTGCAAGGTGTTAATCTTCTCTTGTTTTGTCCCCCAATTTTCCAATTGATTTTTAAACTCCTTCCTGATTTCTTCAAGGATATCTTGCTGTACTGGGGACCAAATCATATTCTCTTCAGAGGTTCTAGATCTCTGTGAGTTAGCATAGTTACCTTCTAGTAATTTTGCTATGGACCTGCCATTTCACTGGCCTTTCTTCATTTTCCTAATATCTTGTGTTTGGGGAGGGGCTGGTTCACAGAGGTTTGGTGTTGGGATGCCCAGAGGCTTTACTCAATGTGTTCAATAAATTCAAGTGTGCCAGTCAGTAGGAGGTGCTGTTTGCTTTCTCTGGAGTGTGTGTTTTGAGGCCCTTTGCCTTGGCCTGGATAGTGTGGGGAGCACTGCTGTATACTTTTATCCTTGAACAATGTGGGCTATGCCCTGGGGTGAGATAATTATTCTCTTTATTCACAGCTGAGGGTGCTCTGTTGCCCATGCCTGAACCTGACCGGGAGGTGGGTTGTAATTGTATTTGTTCTAGGATGTTGGTTCAGCTGAAATGAATATGAGGACTCTGAGGTTCTCCAGACCAGAGGAACCCAAGGGATATCCAAACACACTCCACACTGGAACTTGCCTTCCAACCTTGCTGGTAAGCCCCAAACCATCAGTGTCACAATCAATGCCTCAGCTCCCCAGTTGGCTCTCAGACCATGCCCCCCCCAGTCAACACCTCTGTGATTGCTCCTAGGCTAGTCTGGATCTCATCCCTCCTGGCAGTGTGTTTGCTCTCTGTCCCTGGCTCTCCCACAACCCCAGAAGACAAACCTTGAGGTAGATGTTCTTCTCCTAGCTTATTTTTCTGGGTTTTTGTCGATCAAATTTTTGTTAAGAGGTTTGTTTCATATTATATATGAGGGAAAATCAGGAGACCGTAGATAGTGACTGTCTTCTCTCCACCATCTTGGATAGGAAGTAATAAATAGTTTTTTAAATGTCCATTTAAAAAATAGAATCTGATGAACACTTTATAAAATTTATCACTTATGTATCTCTTTCACTTAATGCTAATTCCTCATGAAAATGACTTATCTCTAAACTTATTTATCAAAAATATGTATATATATATATATATATATATATATATATATATATATATATATATATAGCTAACCTGAGTAGACCCCACTGTGGGCAGGGGATTGGGAAGGGAGGGTGGAAGGAAATTTTGTAACTTATAAACATGCATGTGCATATGGATGAAAAAATATATAAATAAATATTAAATTTTTAAAAAGAAATAAATAGTTTCAGGGATAAATTTAGGATCAGTCAGAGGATGCATAGAACCTGTAAAAATATTGGTTCAACATGCATAATCATTTATGAGAATTGTCTAGTTACCATTGTGGTACACCTCATTTTCTTTAAAAGCAAATATTATTTTAATAAGTGTTTAGTAAACACTTACCAAGTATAATGGGACTGTAATTTCTAGTATCCCAATTGTTTTCTTTTTGTAGGGAAATGGGTTCAGTGACTTGCTCAAGTTCACATTGCTGCAAAGGAGTATGTGTCTGAGGCTTGATTTGAACTCAAGTCCTCCTGATTCCAGGGCTGGTGTTCTATCTAATATGCCACTTTGGTGCCCCTGATATATTTTCTTAAAAACATGTTTTTTTGCAAATGCTCCTATGGAGCTATGTTTGAATTATTCAACTTCTCTGTTAGAGAGCACAGGAAATTATATTTAATACTTAAGAAAATCTAATAGATCTGTCGGTATCTGATAGATCACCTGTGTCAAGACAAATCAGAAAAATGTGTGACTGGGGAATGAAAAAAGGAATCAAAAGAAGAACTAGGTGGAGAATAACCGACATCCAACCTAAACATTGGATCATTTTTCTGCCTCTGGAAGTAGATCATCAAGCAAAACAGACAGTGTCTTGCTTTGTGGACAATCAAAAAACTAGGAGAAGTGGAGAAGCTTTCTCTCATACTGATGAATGTGCAGTGCTTAGTTATAAGTGAAATATATTCAGTGGCTTCCATCCTGGACAAAGCAGAAATCATTATTCAATGGCCATACTTTCAAAACCAGAGTGAATGCACGAAGTTAGGGAACAACATCCATTCCACAATGCAATGTGAACATTCAGCCATGGGACTCAAAAAGAACACAAAGTGAAACAGAATGTGTGATGAATTGCTTGTAGGCAGCAAGAAACCTTCTGAAATCAGAAATTAGTATCTCTCACATGTGGACAGTCTGTATGCAGTGCTGTATTATATGGACAAAACAATATCTCTCCCCCTCTACCTTAGAATATTTCAGGGTCGAGTATGAAGTACTAGTGTCTGAAATGTAAAGATTATAACCCTAAAGGAGAAACATAGGAGTTGTACATGGCCCCAGAGGTCTGTTGAAGATTTACTGTAGTACTCTGGTGAGCTTCTGTTGAGTAACATGGACCCTTTAGGAACCCATTCAATCCTCCCCACAATGAAATAAATGATCAGAGGCACAATTCTCAACATCCTCAGGTCAGGGAAAGCAGCATTAGGGCAAGGTCAATAGGCATCTTATTAGATAGTTCAAATGATTTTTATCCCTCCGTGTCTCTCACAATTCTTGAGCAATATAGCATGGAAAGAATATGGGCTTCTCTTGAGCATAATGAAAATCTGCATCATTTGTTTGAGCCAGTGCAAGAATGGCTGCATCATGCATAGCATCTACAAACACTTTGTGACTCAGTTCCTGCAAGCCAAAAAGCTAAAAATCTTGGATACAAGCCTTGGTCAGTGTGCAGTCAGACTAAACACCTGATTGAGTTCCTGTTCCTGCTACAGGTTCCCCTCCCTCTACCAATTGGTGAATTCTTTGTGCAGAGTGTACTGAGATTCAACTTAGTACTTTTTTCCACAACAAAATGATTATGTTCCTCTTTAAATAATGTAATTTGAGGACTTTTGGGTTTGGATGGTGATGTGAATCTCACATGCTCCTAGACTTTTTTCCTACCAACAATAAATGCAGCTTCTACTCTGACATTCAAGCTACAAATCACACCAAGAAAAAGAGAATATTCAAAGAAGTGTTCAACCACAGTCTGTCTCTTTGGGGGAAAGGGGGAAGTAAAGTCCAAGAGGTGAGAGAAAGAAATCCAGCTGGAGGCTTTGAGCCATAGAGCAATGCAGGTCCCAGTAGCTTAACAACAACAGAGGCCCCTGCAGGTAGATAGCAAGCCAGCAGGGAAGAACCAAATTCCAGACGAAGCCTGAACTGTGAAAATACTGGTGTAAAAGACAGGATTGGGTCAGGAGAAAACCACTGTTAAGACATGGACATGGATGGGGTGGGGGGAAGAACCTCAGAAAAGGCATGGCCTGGAATACATAGGCAACATCTTGGTCAACAACAAGTCAGGGATCAGACCACAGCCCCAACAACAACAACAGCAACAACAACACCACCAACAACACCAACAAAAAGCTTGGCTCTATACTCCCCATACCCCAGGAAGCAGAGCTAAAACAACAAAGGTGAGCAAAAAATCTAAAAGAGTACTCACTATATAGAAAACTATCTGAAGACAAAGAAATAACAATGCCATGTCTGAAGAAGAAAGAAATGAAAAATCAAAAGCCTATAAATTGGACACAAATACTAAAGCTCATCTAAGCACTTAAAAATAATTTAAGAAACAAAGAAGAGAAGAAAAAGACAAATAGGAAAAAAGAAATGAAAGTCATGCAGGAAAATTATGAGAAATAGACCAAAGAAATCAACTCCATTAAAAGTAAAACTAACTGGAAAATGAAGCACAAAAGCTAATTGAAGAAAATAAAACCCTAAAAATTAAAATTAAACAAATAGAAACCAATAAATCTACAAGACTACAAGATTCCTTCAAACAAAAGGAAAAGGCTGAAAAAAATTGAAAAAAATGGAAAGTACTTTTTTAGGGAAAATGAATGACCTATAAAATAGATCCAGGAGGGGAGGCTAGGTTGCACAGTGGATAAAGCACCCGCCTTGGAGTCAGGAGTACCTGGGTTCAAATCCGGTCTCAGACACTTAATAATTACCTAGCTGTGTGGCCTTGGGCAAGCCACTTAACCCCATTTGCCTTGCAAAAAAACAAAACAAAAAAAAAATAGATCCAGGAGAGAAAAATCTGTGAATCATTAGACTACTTGAAAGCCTGCATCAAAAAAGAAGTTGGAAAACATCATACAGGAAATTATAAAGGAAAACTTTCCAAATCTGGAACAAGAAAACAATATAACCAATGAAAAATTACATAGAACCCCTCCATAAAGAGACCCCCCCCCAGGTTAAAAACTCCAAGAGTTGTAATAGCTGAATTCCAGGACTCTCAATTAATATAGAATATTGCAAAGCAGCAAAAAAGAAAACAATTCAAATACAATCAGACTCACACAGAACCTATCAGCCTCATCACTGAAGGACAGAAAGACCTGGAATAGCATATATTGGAGAGAAAAGTACCTGGTATTACAACCCAGAATGTACTACCCTACAAAACTCAGCATATACTGTCAGGGAAAAACATAGATATTCATGAAATAGAGGACATCCATAATTTCCAGAAATAAAGACCAGATTGATCAAAGAATTCAATCACCCAATATATTACTCAAGAGCTGCATAAAAAAGGTAAATAAAAAGGGGAAGGAAATTGTATACTACTCTAAAAGGGAAGTTTTAACACTTCTAATTCTTTAGAACTTTACTTTTCTTAGGATATTTAAAGGGTAGAATATAATTGAAGAGAATGGACCTAAAGGATATGGGTATAGTTGGATCTTATCTCTCCATTGAAGAGTTCCAAGCTATGTTTGAAACAAAAAAGCTGAGGAAAAGTTGGGGTATTAACTTTAATCTTAAGTGTCCCATAATCCTTTAACCCCCTTTAATTCTACTGTGCTTAGCACCTTGTCTATTGAGGGCATCAAATACTGGGTAGTCCTGAGTTAGTGACTCTGTAACTTATAATCTTTTGTAACATTCTCAGGTGAGAGCCAGAACCTCCCAGCACTTAATATTGTTTCAGTTAATTAGATCAAGGGGTTAAGGACCTTTGCTGAAGAGGGAGGGGGATAAAGTGGGAGAGAGAATAGGTCTTGCTATTCAAGGTTAAGTACCCTGAATATAAGTGAGGGAGGTGGAGAGGGGGTGAAGTGTGAGAGTAAATAGACCTGGTGTGAGGGGCACAAATAGTTAAAGAAATGATATGGCTTTGGAAGATACTTTGGCTCATGAAGATAACTGCATGTACTTGATAGATTCTAAAAAGGGGAAATGATTAAAGCTGGAGAAATTTTGGGAAGACTGGGACATTGATGCATTGCTGGTGGAGTTGTGAATGGATTCAACCTTTCTGGAAAGCAATATGGAACTATGCCCAAAGAGCAATGAAACTATGCATACCCTTTCCAATTCTAGGTCGATATCCATAAGAAATTATAGAAAAAGGAAAAAGTCCTACATGTTCTAAAATATTTATAGCAGCTCTTTTTAGTGTCAAAGAACTGGAAATTGAGGGGATGCCCATCAGTTGGGGAATGACTAAACAATTTGTGGTACATGAATACTGTGGGATATTATTGTTCTATAAGAACAATATGGTTGTACTCTAGAGTAGCATGCAGAACCAAAAGAACAATGTACTCATTAACGATAACGTTGTGATATGATCAACCCTGGTGGATGCAGATGCTGTCAGCAGTTCCAAGAGCTGAGACAAACGCTTTTAGGCCAGTTTTTGACAATGGCAAACCCCACTCAGAGAAAGAAAAACAAAACAAAACAAAAAACCCTTTGATATCTGATGAACATTACATTCTTATGTATTTATTTCCATTAATCCTAATTCCTTGTAGCAAAAATGACAAATCTGCAAAACTGTTTAACACAAATATATATGTGCAATATTAATCTTTCTGCTCACCACTAAGGCAAGAGACTGGGAAGAGGGGTGGAAGGAAATGTTGCAACTTAACAACATACATTTACATATACATGAATTTAGAAAAGTTTTCATAACATGTATTTAGAAAAATAATTATCAATAAAATAGTGGGTTTTTTCTAATTACATATAAAGACAGTTTTCAACATTCATTTTTTCAAGATTTTGAATTTTAAACATGTTAAACTTAATTCCAATAAATCATTCTGTGAAAGAAGAATGAAACAAAAGGGAAAATACACAAGAAAACAAAAATAATTTTTTAAAAAGTTAAAACAATGTGCTTTGATTTTCAATATGACCCCATAGTTCTTTCTCTGGTTGTGGATAGACTTTTCTATCACAAGCTATTTGGAATTGTCTTTGATTACTGTATAGCTGAGAAGAGCTAAGCCTTTTATTGTTGATCACACAATGTTGCTGCTATTCTGTTTCTGGTTCTGCCCAATTCACTTATCATTAATTCATGTAAATCTTCCCAGTTTTCCCTGAAATTTGCCAGTTCATGAGTTCTCATAGAACAATAGTATTACACTACATTCATAGACCAAAACATATGGGCACCCCTTTAATTTTTATTTTCTACCACTACAAAAAAACTGTGAGTCATTTTAACTTTTCTATGATCTTTTGGAGATTCTGCTCCCTTCACTCAGCATCAGATCCTATAATTCATTCCATGCTTCTCTAGAGTCCAACCATTTATGGCTTCTTATAGAGCAATAGTATTCCTTGGAATTCACGTACCTTAACTTGTTTAGCTATTCCCTAATTGATGGGCATTCCCTCAATTTTCAATTCTTTGCCACTACAAAAAGAGCTACTATGAATATTTTGGAACATGTGGGACTTTTCCCCTTTTCTATAATTTCTTCTAGACATAGATCTATCATTGGAATTGCTGGATCAAAGGGTATAAACAGTTTTATTGCTCTTTGGGAGTAGCTCCATATGGCTCTCCAGAATAGTTGGATCCATTCACAACTCTACCAGCATCACATCAATGTCCCAGTCCTCCCACAATCTCTCCAACATTGATCATTTTCCTTTTTTCTCATTTTGATCAGGCTGATAAGTATGAGGGGATATATCATTGGTGTTTTAATTTCTATAATCTTTTCATTTTTATGATCAGTAATGATTTGGAGCATTTTTTCATATAATTGTATATAGCTTTAATTTATCCATTTAAAAATTCTCTATTCACATCATTTTAACCATTTATAAATTGGGGAATGACTTGTGAACTAATAAATTTCATAAAATTCTCTATATATTTTGATTGATCCTTCATGTCTCAGTCATTAACTTCTGCTTGGCAAAATTTAGTTTGAGTGAATATTTTTCATTTAACTTTTGTACCCACTTTTTTCATTTTTTCAGTTGAACTTTTAAAGATGTTACTTTCTTCAGGATTTCTTGTGCTTGTTTTTTCAAGCTGTTGACTTTTTTCACAGTTCTGCATACTTTCATTTCTTTCCCTTAATTTTTATTCTTTTCTCTGTTATTTGATTCTTAAAATCATTTGTGTGCTCTTCCAAAAGGACTTTTTGGATTTGAACCTAATATTTTCCTTTGATGCTTTCCATGTAGGCATTTTCACCTTGCTAGCTTCTGAGTTTTTGCTTTAATATTCCCTAACATCATAGTCATTTTCTATGGTACTTTTGTTTTGGGATTTTTTGCTCACTTTTTTAATTTGTTAAGTTCATTTTGTTTGTTTTTTTATTAAAGAAAGATTTTATTAAACCCAATTTATATTATTTATTTTAACCCAAATTAATTTTGGTTTTCCAGTTTTGCCCCCATTCTTGCTTCCCTCTACTCCCCCACAGAAAGCATTCTGTTACTGTTTACATTGGTTACATGTTATACATTTATCCCAGTTGAATGTGATGACAAAGATATCATATCCTTTGGGAAGAAAAATAAAGTAAGAGATAGTAAAATTACATAATAATATAACACTATTTTTTTTCTAATTTTAATGTAATAGTCTTTGGGCTTTGTTTAAGGTCCATAATTCTTTCGCTGGAAATAGATGGTATTCTCCTTTGAAGATAGCTCAAAATTGTCCCTGGTTGTTGCACTGAAGGGATGATCAAGTCCATCAGGGTTGATCATCACCCCCCCCCCCCATGTTGCTGTTAGGGTGTACAATGTTTATCTGGTTCTGCTCATCTCGCTCAGCAATCAGCTCATGCAAATCTTTCCAGGCTTCTCTGAATTCCCATCCCTCCTGGTTAATAAAGAACAGTAGTGTTCCACGACATACGTGTGCCAGTTTGTTAAGCCATTCCCCAATTGAAGGACATAAATTTAATTTCCAGTTTTTTGCCACCACAAACAGGGCTTCTATAAATATTTTTGTACAAGTGATTTTACCCTTTATTTTATCATCTCTTCAGGGTATAGACCCAGTAGTGGTATTGCTGAGTCAAAGGGTATGCACATTTTTGTTGCCTTTTGGGCATAATCCCAAATTGCTCTCCAGAAAGGTTGGATGAGTTCACAGCTCCACCAACAAAGTATTAGTGTCCCAGATTTCCTGCATCCCTTCCAACATCGATCATTCTCCTTTCTGGTCATATTGGCCAGTCTGAGAGGTATGAGGTGTTATCTCAGAGATGCTTTAATTTATATTTCTCTAATAAGCAATGATTTGGAGCAATTTTTCATATGACTATGGATTGCATTGTTGTCCTCAGCTGTAAATTGCCCTTGCATATCGTTTGATCATTTGTCAATTGGGGAATGGCTAGTTGTATTGAAAATTTGGGGCACAGCCAAGATGGCAACAAGAAGGGATTGAGTCTTAGGAGCTCTCTGATAAAACTCATCAGCTAAAGACTCTAAACTTTCGAAAGACAGAACCCACAAAGGGTCCCAGTGAGGCAGTTCTCCTACTCAAGGTAACCTGGAAAAGAACAGAAAGTCTCTGCTCCCCGGGATTGGAGAGGCGGCCCGCCTGCCAGAGCCAAAGAACCTCAGCCTTCCTAAGGCAGCCCCAGGGCGCTGGGAGTCTCAGCTCACAGCAGTGGGGGAGTCTCCTGAGCTACACCCCAAGGAGCACTGAGCACAAAGTGGGGTAACAGTGGGGGAGCTCTGCCAGAGCGAGCACTTGGAGCCCAGCCCTCAGGGCACACAGCAAGCAGCATGGTCTTTCCCCAGCTCTGATCCAGGAAACAGAATCAGGCTGAGCTGGTAAGCAGGAGCCCCCAGGGCATGAGCCCATTGAGCTGAGGGAGGGGAGTGAAGAGAGAGAGACTGCAACTCTGTCCTCTGCCTCTGGAACAGGACTCTGGGGCTCTGACCACATTCAGATCCTGATAGCACTTTAGGCCCTCCCATAGAACAACAGCCCCCCCCCCACCTCAGCCTGTGGCAGAGGGAGATGCTTATGGTCATTCACAGACCATGAGGGAGGACAGAGCCTCACACACTGCCATCCTTGTGGGAGTGTCCCAAAAGCTCAAGAAACACCCCAAACCAGGCCCAGGCTGGGAAAATGAGCAAGCAGAGAAACAAAAAGAAGACTATTGAGCAATATTTTGCAAATGAGCCCAAGAAGGATCAAAATACTCAGTCTGAAGATGAGGAAGCTCAAGCTCCTGCATTTAAAGACTCCAAGAAAAACAGAAATTGGGCTCAGGCTATGACAGGGCTCAAAAAAGACTTTGAAAATCAAATGAGGGAGTTGGAAGAAAAACTGGGAAAAGAAAGGAGAGAGATGCAGGAAAAACATGAAAATGAAGTCAGCAGCTTAGTCAAGGAAATCCAAAACAATGCTGAAGAAAATAGCATACTAAAAACCAGCTTAGGTCAAATGGATAAAACAGTTCAAAAAGTTATTGAGAAGAATGTTTTAAAAAGCAAAATTAGCCAGATGGAAAAAGAGATAAGAAAACTCTCTGAGGAGAACAAATCCTTTAGACAAAGAATAGAACTCAGGGAGAATGATGAATTTAACAGAAATCAGGAATCAATACTTCAAAACAAAAAAAATTAAAAATTAAAAGAAAATGTGAAATATCTCATTGAAAAAACAACTGATATGGAAAACAGACTTAGGAAAGATAATTTAAAAATTATTTGAATACCTGAAAGTCATGATCAGGAAAAGAGCTTGACATCATTTTCAAAGAATTACTACAGGAAAATTGCCCTGATATTCTAGAAGCAGAGGGCAAAATAGAAATGGAGAGAATCCACCGATCCCCCAGAGAAAGAGATGCCAAAAAACCAACCCCTAGGCATATTATAGCCAAGTTCCAGAACTCCCAAGTCAAAGAGAAAATATTACAAGCAGCCAGGAGGATACAACTCAAATATTGTGGAGCTACAGTCAGGATCACACAGGACTTAGCAGCAGCTACATTGGAAGCTCATAGGGCTTGGAATACAATATACCAGAAGGCAAGAGAGCTTAGAATGCAGCCAAGAATGAACTACCCAGCAAGGCTGAATGTCCTCTTCCAGGGAAAAAGCTGGACTTTCAGTGAGCCAGGGGAATTTCAAAGGTTCCTTTTGGAATGGCCAGAGCTGAACAGAGAGGTTTGATCTTCAGATACAGGACTCAGGTGAAGCATGGAGATTGGAGGAGAGGGGGGAAATATCAGGGACTTAATGAGGATGAACTGCATGTATTCCTGCATAGAAAAATTTCACTGATAATACTCATATGAACCTTCTCAGTTAATAGAGCAGGTAGAGGGAGCTTTTATAGTTGAAGCACAGGAGAAAGCTGAATTTGAAGATAAAATATGGTGTAAAAATGGAATCAATAGAAAAAAAGGGAAATGGAATGGGAGAAAGAAAAAGGAGAGGGGGAATACTCCAAGATATTTTACATAAGACTTTTTTTTTATTACAATGAGCTATTGCAATGATATGGAAAGGGGGAGGCAAGGGGGAATGAGGGTAACTTTGCTCTCATCAGAGATGGCTAGGAGAGGAAACAGCAAATATACTCAATCGGGTATAGACATCTGGAGTAAGAAAGAGGGGGGAGCAAGGGGAAGGGGTGGGGATGTGAATAAAGGAGGAGAGGATGGACCATGGGGGGAAAGTGGCCAGATATAACACATTTTCTTTCTTACTTCTTGCAAGGGGCTGGGAATGGAAGGCCTGCCCAGGACCACAGGGCTGGGTGGATTCTAGGCCTAAGGGGTGGTAGGGGTGCTCAGGGCTTCTTGGCCCCAGGACCAGGGATCTGTCTGCTGCACCACTCAGTGACCGTACAGCAGAGTCATAGTGAAAGGAAAGAGAAAATAGAGTACATGGTAGTGGAGAAATAAGAAAGGAAGGAGTTAATATCAGCAATGGCAATGGTGGAAAAATATGGAAATTACTTTTGTGATGGACTTATCATAAAGAATGAGATCCACGCATGACAGAGTTGTTGGTGTTGGAACAAAGACTCAAGCACATTTTTTGTTATTATTATTTGGGGGACGGTGCAGGGCAATTGGGGCTGGATGGACTGCCTGGGGCCACATAGCAGAGTGATCTTTGGGTGTCTGGGGCCAGATTTGGACCCAGGTGCTCCTGGCTCAAGGGCCAATGCTCTGTCTGCCACCCAGCCACCCCTACTATTATTACTATTTTATTTTATTTTGGGTCTTTTTTTCTTTCTTTTTTTTTTTTTTTTTTTTTTGGTTTTTGCAGGGCAGTGGGGATTGGGTGGCTTGCACGTCACACGGCTGGGTGATTGTTGAGTTTACGAGGCTGGATATGGACTCGGGTGCTCACGGCTCCAGGGCTGGTGCTTCATCTATTGCGCCACCTGGCCATACCTACAATTATTACTATTATTATTTTTAATTTTAATTTTTTTCTCTCCCCTTTACATTTTTCACCCAAACAAGTCTATCTATATTCATGGGGGAGGAGGGGTATTTTGTTTACTTGTAAACAAGAATATTTTATTAATGTAAAAAAAACATTTGTACAAAATGAGATTAAAAAATAAATTTAAAAAAAAGAAAATTTGATTGAGTTTTCTGTATATTTTAGAAATGAGTCCTTTGTCAGAAATACTAACTACAAAAATTGTTTCCCAATTTAGTACAGTTTTTTTAATCTTGGTTACAGTGGTTTTGTCTGTGCAGAAGCTTTTTAATTTAATGTAATCAAAATAATCTAGTTTGTTTTGAGTGATGTTCTCTATCTCTTCCTTGGTCATAAATTATTTCCCTTTCCATAGATTTGATAGGTAAACTACTCCTTGGTCTTCTAGTTTGCTTATAATATTGTTTTTTTTAATGTCTAAATCCTGTATCTATTTGGATCTTATCTTGGGATAGGATATGAGGTGTTGGTCTAATCTAAGTTTCTTCCATACTAACCTCAAATTTTCCCAATAGTTTTTAATCGAAGGGAGAGTTTTTATCCCAATAGCTGTACTCTTTGGGTTTATCAACAGAAGATTACTATAATCATTTCCTGCTATTATACCTAGTCACTTCCATTTATCCACTACTCTATTTCTTAGCCAATGACAGAGAATTTTTGAGGACAAATTCTTTATAACATAATTTTAGATTTGGTAAGGCTAAGCCACCTTCTTTTGCACTTTTTTCATTGAATCCCTGGAAATTCTTGACTTTTTATTTCTCCATATAAATTTACTTACAACTTTTTCTCACTGATTAAAGTAAATTTTTTGAAATTTTGATTGGTAGGGTGATAAACAAGTAGTTTAGTTTTGGTAGAACTGTCATTTTTATTATATTAGCTAGACCTACATGAACAGTTGATGTTTGCTCAGGTATTTAAATCTGGTTTTATTTGTGTGAGAAGTGTTTTATAATTGTTTTCAAAAACTTCTTGAGTCTGCCTTGGCAGGTAGACTCCCAGATATTTTACATTGTCTGAGGTTACTTTGAAAGGGATTTCTCTTTCTAGCTCTTTCTGCTGTAATTTGCTAGTCATATGTAGAAATGTTGAGGATTTGTGAGGGTTTATTTTATATTCTCTATTTTGCTAAAGTTGCTAATTATTTCTAGTAGTGTTTTTTTATCTGACTTTTTTTAGGATTCTTTAGGTATACCATCATGTCATCTGCAAAGAGTGAGAGTTTTGCCTCCTCCTTCCCCATTTTAATTCCTTCAATTTATTTTTCTCCTCTTATTGCTGAGGCTAACATCTCTAATATGATATTGAATAGTAGTGGTGATAATGGACATCCTTGTTGCACCCCTCATCTTATTGGGAATGCTTCTAGCCTATCTCTATTGCATATAATACTTGTTGATTATATCATATAGATACTGTTTATTATTCTAAGGAACAAACCATTTATTCCTATACTCTCTAGTGTTTTTAGTAGGAATGGGTGCTGTATTTTATCAAAAGCTTTTTCAGCACCTATTGGTATGAACATATTATTTTTGATAGGTATGTTATTGATATAATTAATTATACTAACAGTTTTCCTAATATTGAACCAACCCTGAATTCCTGGGATAAATCCTACTTTATCATAATGTATTTTCCTAGTGATAACTTGTTGTTATCATGTTGCTAAGTTTTTATTTGAGATTTTTTCCATCTATATTCATCAAGTAGATAGGTCTATAATTTTCTTTCTCTGCTTTTAACTCTTACTGTTTTTAGGTATCAGCACCATATTGGTGTCATAGAAAGAGTTAGGCAGAGTTCCATCTTCACCCATTTTTCCAAAGAGTTTATATAGTATTGGAACCAATTGTTCCCTAAATGTTTGATAGAATTCATTTTTGAATCCATCAGGTCCTGGAGATTTATTCTTAAGGAGTTCAATAATGACTTGTTGAATTTCTTTTTTCTGAGATGGGGTTGTTTAAGTTTTTAATTTCCTCTTCAATTAATCTTGGCAACTTATATTTTTTAATATTCATCCATTTCACTTAGATTGTCAAATTAATTAGCAGAGACTTGGGCAAAATAATTCCAAATTATTACTTTAATTTCTTCCTCATTGGTGGTGAGTTCACCTTTTTCATTTATGATACTAGCCATTTGGTTTTTCTTCTTTCTTTTTTTAATCAGATTGACCAGAGGTCTATCAATTTTATTGGATTTTTCATAAAACTAGCTCTTGGTTTTATTTATTAGTTTAATAGTTTTCTTGCTTTCAATTTTATTCCTTTCTCATTTAATTTTTAGAATATCTAATTTAGTATTTAATGGGGGGGATAATTTGTTCTTTCTCTTATTTTTTTGGTTGCATATTTAGTTGATTGATTTCTTCTTTCTCTAATGTATTCATGTAAGCATTTAGACATATAATATATCCCCTGACAGCTTCATTGAGTGTATCCCATATATTTTGGTATGTTGTACCATTGTTGTTATGATCTAGGATGAAATAGTTAATTCTTTCCATAATTTGTTGCTTGATCCACTCATTTTTTAAAATGAGGTTATCTAGTTTCCAATTAGTTCTGTGTCTATATATCCCTGGCCTAGTATTACATATGATTTTTATTGCATTGTGATCTGAGAAAGATGTATTCATTATTTCTTCCTTTCTGCAACTGATCATTAGGTTTTTATGTCCTAGTACATGGTCAATTTTTATTTAAGTGCCATAGACTGCAGAAAAAAAATTATATTCCTTTCTATCCCCATTCAATTTTCTCCATAGGTCTATCATACATAGGTTTTCTAACAATTATTTACCTCCTTAATTTTCTTCTTGTTTATTTTGTGATACAATTTATCTAAATCTGAGAGTGGGACGTTGAGGTCTCCCACTAGTAGAGTTTTTCTGTCTATGTCTTTCTGTAGTTCTTTCAACTTCTCTAAGAATTTAGATGCTATTCCGGATGTATATATATATACATATATATATATATATATATATATATGTATATATATATATATATATATGTATATATATATATATTTAGTACTGAAATTACTTTATCATCTATGGTATATTTTATGAGGATATAGTTTCCTTATCTTTCTTAATGCTATCTATTTTTGAAGCTGCTTTGTATAAGATAAGGATTGCTACTCCTGCTTTTTTCACTTCAGCTGAAGCAAAATATATTTTGCTCCAACCTTTTACCTTTACTCTGCATGTGTATCTCTCCGCTTCAGATTAGTTTCTTGTAAACAGAGTATTGTAGGATTGTGGTTTTTAATACACTCTGCTATTTGCTTAATCACATTCAAAGTTATAATTACTAACTCTTTATTGCTCTCCATATTATCTTCCTTCTGTTTGTATTTTTCCCTTTTCCCCTTTATCCATGTTCCCCAGTGTTTTGTTTCTGAATACTGCCACCTACAGTGTGTTTGATCTTTTAAATTGCCCCCCATCCCCTTTTGTCCCTTCCCCCCCTTTTCCCTTCCTTCTATTAGTTGCCCCTTTTCAACCCCTCCCTTCCCCCCCTCCCCTTTTCCCCTTTTAATCCTTGAAAGGTCAGATAAGTTTCTTAACTTGATTAAGTGTGCCTAAATTAACTTTAAGTCAAGTCTGATCAGATGAAGATTCAGGTGGTTCTCACCTCCTCCCTTCCTCCCCTCAATTAAAATAGGCCTTTTGTACCTCTTGATGTAAAGAGATTTACCTCATTCAGTCTCCCTCCAACATCCATTCTCCTTACAACACCCCTTTTTAAGGTGGTGTTGTGTTCAAAATTGTACACATTGTGTTCAAAATTGTACACCTTTGCTAACTTGTAAGTTTTCTTGTGTTCTGTGCTGTATACTGTTTATTTTTCATTCCTTCTGTTCTCCAAGTCTTCTTCTAATTAAGCATGTTCATATATTTATACATATATGCACAATTCTTAAATATGTATATATACATACATATTTAATACTCAGTACATATATATAGTTACAACTATATATATATATATATATATATATATATATATATATATATATATTCTCCACATAATTCCCCTTTTATTCTGATGAAGATAATTGGTGACATTTATATAGCACTTTCAATTTTTTAAATCATTTCCCTTATATTACTTCATCGAATTATTTTAACAGCCTTACACAAGACTTACTATATAGTTTATTATCTCCATTTTACAGATGAGGAAACTGAGAATATTTTTTAATTTTTAGGTACAATGAAACAAATAGCTCAGAATCTTTTTTTGCTTTATAATCATCCAGCTTAAATACCCCTCTTTCCAAAGATATGGGCTATTTGTGAAATATTTTGCTAAAATCAAGATCCACCATGTGACAGAGTAAGCTTGTTGTGGCAGTCTAATCATTCCATTAAAAATATTCAGTCACTTTGGCATGACATTTTAAGTTTAGTGACAAGACGAATGAAATTGATTATTATTTTTAGCACCTCTTCTGGACACTAAAATTAAGTGAAAATATGAGAACATATTCCAATGGTACCAAAGAAGTAAATCCAATAAAATTCAAACCCCCTAAAAGCATGAAATGCTCTAACAGTGACATTTTAAAACATTTTAAACATGTAGATGGGCATAATAAAATGATCTTTTAGGGGAGCAGGACAACTTAGAGATGGTTTTAACTTTGTCTAGAGAAGGAATTGTAAATTCTATGATTCTGTGTGCATGTGTATGTGAGTGTTATGGAGTCCTTTGTCATTTTATTGAAATTATTGGCTCTTTTTCAGTATGATGGCTTTAATAATTGAAGGAAATTGTAAAATTCAGCTAGCAGTTAGGAAAAATAAAGATTTTTTTTCTTACTAAAGTTCATAAACTCCCTGAAATAAATTCATGAAGAGCATATAGACTAAGAAGCCCTCATCTAGGGAAAACAGCTTTCATAGTATCACAAAATCACAGAATTTAAAGTTAAAAGTCTTATTGTGCCAAATACTCCAAATTGAAGCAGTAGAGGAATCTTCTTTGCATTTTATGCAATTTGGGTCACTATTATTTTTACTAATGGCCATCAAAACATGAGGAACCCCATTAGCACTGAATAGAGGGAAGCATTATAAATGCTTTTTAGTAGGCGAAATATTTTTTTTTACTTTTCTCATTTCCACTTGTGGTTTTTGTGGCAAAGACCCTGGAATAATTTATAGTTTCTTAGTCATTACTGACAAGATTCTTGCCAGTGTTCTTCTTAATTTTTATCATGAAGATGATCATATTCCCAAAAACCATAGTGGCTTCAGAAAGAACTGGGGAATGGTTGACATGGTGTTTGCTCCCTGAAAACTCCAGGAGAAATACCACCAGAAGAACAGAGTTCTGCACAATATATTCATCAGTCTGAAGTTTTTTGACACTTTCAGTAATGAAGACTTATGGAAAAGAATATCAAAATTTGGTTAACCAGAAAAATACATCAATATTTTACATCCATTTTTTGATGACATGCCCTGATTCTGGAGAATGGATGATGCTCTTTCTTTCCCAGTCATCAATGGACTGAGGAAAGGTTATGTAATTACTCCTTTGTTTTTAGCATGATGCTTTCACCTATATTTGGCAGATGCCATCAATTAGGGTGACATGGCATCTTTTGTAGCTAAGACATTGATGGTAAAGTATTTAATTTGAAAAAATACAAGTCAGGACTAAAGTGGAATGAGAATTAGTACATGATATTTTTACTTTTTAGATGATGGTAAACTCAATACAGTCTCTGAAGATGAGATATAACACAGAATGGTTCAATTCTATGTTGCTAGTATTAATTTTGGCCTAACAATTAACACATTGAAAATAGAAGTTCTCCAGCAGTCAGAATCACATCAAGCATATATGAAATCATAGGCAATAGCAAATGGAGAAGTTTTGTGTACTGGAGATTTCTTCACTTAATCTTTGCAATACATATTTTCAGGGATGTACATATTGATAATGAAGTTGGTACCTGAATTGCCAGAGCTAATACAGTATTTGGGAAGCTTTCAAGGAAAGAGTAGGAAAGAAGAGAATGACCACCAGACTGTAGATGGACAAAGCTGTTGTACTGACCTATTCAATGCCAATGATTCGTTACTTCATTTAAATGTTAAGTCTATGCTTACCTAAAAGACTATTTTATAGAAAACTCACAAAAAGTAAGTCCCCATATAGAAGGTGTATAAGAATAATCTCAAGGCCTCTCTGAAGAACTTGATAATGTGACATAGGAAACAATGGCAAAGGATCACACAAAAGATTGTACACACAGCAAAGAAAATCTGTGCTCTATGAACAAAGCAGAATTGAGGCAGGTCAAAGAGAAATATGAGAGGTGTAATTTTAAAGAATCCATCCTAAATGTTTCCCTGAATTATTTGTATCTGAATTGTGGGAGAAACTTCCAAGACTGTATCAGACCACCTGTAACTTGATCGTAACATAATGAAATCATTTTGGTCTACTTTGAGAATGGAGTGCAACAAACAGCTAATTTCATATATATGTGGAAACTCAGTGAAAGGCCTCAATGCTCAAGAAGGTTCCAATCCATTGGGGAAAATGTATAAATTATTATATATACAAAAAATTTTAGAGAGTAATAAAAGCATACACTTAAAAGGAAGCAACTTCCAGGGGTAGGATGGTCTCCTCCAGAAAATATTAGTTTAACAGAGTCTTGAAGAAGGAAGAAGGAAGAAATGATAGCAGCAAGAGGAAGAAAAGAAAAGAGCATTCCAGGAAGGAGGTAGAATCAGGGCAGAGTTCAGAAAAGGACTTTTTTGTGTTTGAGTAATGTTAGTTAGAGCAGTGAAGAATTGGTTGAAGAAGTCATGGAAAGGAGTATAAGATTAACTGTAGGAAGTATAACAATAAAATGTAGGAAGACACCAAGTTGTAAAGTGTTTTAAATAGTTATCTGAGGACTCTATATTTAATCCTAATGATAGTACAAAGTTACCATAATCTATTCAAAAGTGAGTAGGAATGATGGTAGTAAGACTCAGATTTTAGGCAAATATTTTTGGTGATTTAGTGGAAGATGGATTTGATGGGGAAATACTTGAGGCAGGGAGAACAAGTAGAAGACTATTGCAGTAATTTAGTAAGGTAGGATCTGTGGGAGCTAAGAAAAGGGGATAATATAAAAATTCCTCACAGGAAACAGATTCAGAGTTTAGGACAATGGAATGGTATAGTGATAAGTTCACAGGATTTTTAATCAGAAGACCAATATTGGGATTCTGTTTATTGTTTTTTAGGTTTTTTTTTTTTGCAAGGCAAATGGGGTTAAGTGGCTTGCCCAAGGCCACACAGCTAGGTAATTATTAAGTGTCTGAGACCGGATTTGAACCCAGGTACTCCTGACTCCAAGGCCGGTGCTTTATACACTACACCACCTAGCCGCCCTATTCTGTTTATTTTTTCTGATGATTTCTACATATTCCTTAAGTTCATTCCATTCATTTTTCCTGTATATGAAGAATCAATGAAAAATTATATTTTGCAAATGTGAAGCATTAGGCTCAAGTAACAGCTATAAAGAAAAATACTTAACAAAATAGCATAGTTTAGTAAATGGTTATTTGAAAAAATAAGCAAACACATTTACTCTGTCATTCCTAAATCAGTTAATATTTACATCAATTGTAAACTATCTGATTTAAGATTATGTATTCATCTTTGTAGTCATTTGCAGATATTTCTATATGACAAGGAATAATAAATCATTTAAAATTACTATTGAATTAGATAAGATAAAAATCTTGTCTGTATATGTTCTGCCTTAATAGAGAGGAACTCTCAGTACAGTTTATAATTAAATGGATGACAAATCTGATGATCTAATTCTTAAACTTTTTTTAAACCCATGAAATTTCCAAAATCCATAAGTAAAGTCTAGACCATTCACTGTTTTCTTTGTTCTGTTTAACATCAAGTCCAGTGAAAAAGAATATTTAACGTATGTTTATCTTTCTTTTGAAGATGTTTATATTTTAGATATTTTCAATATATTTTTTAATGTTTTCCTTAATGTATACAAAGAAATTTTTGTATTCTTCTTATAAGATTTTATAAGATTCTATATTTTCCTCCCTTCTTTCCTTTTCTTTCATATGATGAATATGTTAGGCAGTTTGATATAGTTATGCATGTGCAATCATGTAAAATATATTTCCATATCAGACTTGGTAGTAGAAGAAAAAGACAAAAGGAAAATATGTCATGAGAAAGAATAAAATAATTTAAAAAAAAGCTTTGTCACATATATCTATATCCCTAAGTAATACTTAGTTATGATGAGAATATTGTGGTTGATCTAAAGATAATTCTCAGTAAATTAGCCAGTATTTATTAAAGAGTTATGTTATAGGGGGCAGCTAGGTGGCACATTGGATAGAGCCCTGGCCCTGGAGTCAGGAGTACCAGAGTTCAAATCTGACCTCAGAGACTTAATAATTACCTAGCTGTGTGGCCTTGGGCAAGCCACTTAACCCCATTTGCCTTGCAAAACCTCAAAAAAATGTAATGTTATGGCAAGCTCTGAACTAAACTATGGAAAGTCAATGAATGGCTTCAATGATCAAGGAGGTTCCATTCCATTGGAGGAAAAATGTGTAAATAATTATATATGTAAAAAACATAAAAAAGAGTAAAAGAAACATGCTCTTAGAGGTAAACAACTTCCAGGGGGAGGATGGTCTCATAGAGAAAGTTTTAGTTTTGTTGAGTCTTGAAGGGAGTCAGGAGGAAAAACTGATAACAGCATTCCAGGAAGGAGGTACCATCAGTTCAAAGCCACAGAGTTTAGAAAATGACTTTTTGTGTTTGAGGAATGGTAGGTAGATCAGTGAAGTTTGGTTGAAGAGTTCATGGAAAGGGGTAAAATGTAAGATGAATTGTAAGAAGTATAAGATGAAAATGTAGGAAGACACCAAGTTGTAAAGTATTTTAAATACTTATCTGAGGAATTTGTATATATATATTATATATATATATATATATATATATATATATAATACTAATGATAGTACAAAGATATCATAATCTATCACTATGGAAATGAATTTCCTTTGTGAATCCTTTGTATTTGTATTGTTGTGTTGCTGAGAAAAGCTAGGTCTTTCACAGTTATTCATTGCATCACTGATTTTTTTCCCTGGTTTTCCTCTTCTAACATTGAATTATTTCATACAAGGATTTTCTGAAATTTTCCTGTTCATCATTTCTTATTACTTAATAGATTTCCATAACATTTCCATATCGCAGGTTGTTTGGTAATTTCTCAATTAAGAGACATTCTTTCAGTATCCAATACCAAGAAAAGGACTGCAATAAATATTTGTGCACATGCAAATCCTTTCCCCTTTTTCAAACCATCCCTTTGGGATATAAACCTAGTAATGATATTACTGGATCAAAGAGCTTAGTTCTGCTTTGGCAGGTCCAATTTACAATGATTGGATCATTTCACAACTCCAACATTTATCATTTTCCATTTTTATCATATTCATTTGATGAGTATTGTTATCTCACAGTTGTTTTAGTTACATTTCTCTAATAAGAAAGGATTTGCAGCATTTCTTCACATACCTATAGTTTTGAGTTCTTCAACTGAAAACTACCTATTTATAGCCTTTGATCAATTATCAATTGGGGCATAGCGTATATTCTTATGAATTAGATTGAGTTCTTTTTATATTGAGAAATGAGTTCTTTAGCAGGGACACTTGTCAAGATTGTTTCTCAGTTTTCTGCTTTCCTTATAATTTTGGTTGTATTGGTTTTGTTTGAAGTAAACATTTTTAAATTTAATATAAAAAATAATTACTTTGTTTCATAATACATTCTATCATTTGTTTGGTCAGGAATTCTTCCTATACTCATTAACTATTTCTTGCTTTTCTAATTTGCCCATGGTAATACTTTTTAAAGTCTAAGTAATGCAGCCAATTGACCTTAATTTGCTACACTATGTGAAATACTGGTCTATGTGTCCTTTAGGTCCTTTTCTTTTCCAGTTTTTCCAGCACCTTCTAATGAGTTCTTATTCCCAGATCTGGGGGTCTTTGGGTTAATGAAGCACTCAATTACTATGATCATTTAGTACCCTGTCTTGTGTACCTAATCTGTTCCAATGAATCATATATCTATTTTTTTAAGCAGTAGAAGATAGTTTTGATAACTACTTCCTATATTGTTAGATACTTTGAAATTTGATATTGTTAAATACTTTTCCTTGTATTTGCCATTAATTCCTTTCCTATTCTTGAACTTATGCTCTTACAAATGAATTTTGTTATTTTTTTCTAACTCTCATCAAATAATTTTTGGAAGTTTGATTGGTATGGCACTAAATAAGGAAACAAACTGAGGGAGAATTTGCATTTTTATTATTTTGGCTCAGTCTCCCCATGAGCAATTGATATTTTTCCTACTGTTTAGATCTGATTTTATTTCTGTGAAAAGTGTTTTGTAATTTTATTTATATTGTTTCTTGATTTGTATTGGCAGTGGCCCTTCAAAATATCTTATATTATTTATAATGTTTTAAATAAAATTTCACTTTCAATCTCTTACTGCTAGGCCATTTTGGTCATATAAAGAAAGGATAATGACTTCTATAAGTTTACCTTATGTCCTGTAACTTTGCTAAAGTTGTTACTGATTTCAGGTAATTTTTGACTTGGTTCTATTGAGGTCTCTAAATATACTATTATATAATTTGCAAAGAGTGATAGTTTTGTTTCCTCAATGTTGGTTCTAATTTTTTAAATTTACTTTTCTTCTCTTAATTTCCATAGCTAACATTGATGGGATAATATGGAATAATAGAGGTGATAATAGTTATCCTTGATTTACACCCTGTTCCTTTAGGGAGGACTTCTAGCTTATCCCAACACAGACAATGCTTATTAATGATTTAACACTGATTCTATACTTTCTTGGATTTCTGATAGGAATAAGTGCTGCATTGTATCAAAAGCATTTTCAGAAGTATTTGACATAATTGTCATCTTCTTAGGGTATGTCTTCACTATCACCTTAATAAATTCTGATATTGATATTATTTTTGTTACACTCATTTTTTTTTGAGTTATTTTTTGGGAGCTCTACTCCTAGGATAGAAGGAATCTCAGATTTTTTCCAGTTGCTGCAGATTCAAGCTATTTTCTAGTGAGGAACTTATGTATCCTGGAACCCATGGTTCATCCTTGTTTATGGTGTTAAGCTGAGGGAGTCTTTTTAGTTAGAGCTTGATTCTGGAGGCAGTAGGTTTGACAGTTTACCTGGAGCTGAGTTTCCGTTCTAGTGATAGTGTTTCGTTTATGTTGAGGTTTGGTGGCTTGATTCTGCATTTGCATGGGACTGTCCTGTAGCTTGTGGAAGTCTGGTCACTGGGGGCAGTTAGGTGGCACAGTGGACAGAGTACCAGCCCTGGAGTCAGGAGGACCTGAGTTCAATTTAACTTCAGGCACTTAATAATTACCTAGCTTTGTGGCCTTGGGCAAGCCATTTAACCCCATTGCCTTTCAAAAAGAAAAAAGTCTGATCACTGGAGAATATTGAACTGTGTTGAAGCATATATTATTTTCAGGGCTGGGGTCTGCCAGGTCCCTGGGTATGCTAAGGCAGGTTGTGGCATCCTGGTGTTGATGCTTAACTGCTCCATCACACTAAGACTCAGGATCTTTTACTGGTTTGATGAAGGGAACAGATACTGGGTTCCTAGAATGTATCCAATCTTGGACAATGTGCCCCTGTCTTCCCTCTCTCCCCACCTTGGAATAACATTGACCTTTCTTGCAGTACCTCCAAGTTTCCTGGGCTAAGAAGTTTTTCACCTCACCCTTGTTGCTGTGGTTTCTTTTTTATTAATATTATTATTTTTGAACAACTTTAAATGAAACATCAGATACTTGGAATCTGTGTAATTAGATATAATATATTTAAAAAACCCTCTAAATTTTACATTTTGTTTCTAGTCTTTCAATTTTTTTACTTAAAAAAGCACATTTGACCTTGTAGAAAAATCCACTTTTAAGAAACTGGTATTATAAATTTTCATATTGGCTTTGTTTAAAAATACATTTTTTGTCTTTTTTTTCCCTAAGAACTTCACGCCTGTCAAGAATAAAATTCTTCAAATTGAGTCATCACTCTTAATAATGAATTTGTTAATATGTTGATCAGAGTTTTTTTTTGTAAAAACTGTATTTATTTTCATCCACATGCACATGCATATTTCAAAGTTGCAAAATATCCCTCCACACTCCCTTCTCACACTCCTCCCTCAGCAGGGAACAGTCAGGTTAGCATTTTACATACATATATTGTGAAACATGGTTACAAATGAGTAATTTTTGAAATGAGAAATTAAGATTAAGGGAATGAATGTGTAACAGATAATTTTGATAAAGTGTTCATCAGACTCTGAAGGGTTTTTTTTTCCTGTGTGTGTTTTGTTTTGTATTTCTTCCTCTGGATGAGGATAATATCAATCATAACCAGTCAAATGCAATTGTCCTGGCTCTCTGAATTGCCAAGAGGAGCTACTTCCATCAAGGTTGTTCATCTCCTAATGTAGTTGATGTGCATATTGTTCTCTTACATCACATGCTGTAGGTCATTCCAAGATTCTCTAGTTTGACCATTTATTTACTATTCCACATTATTCATGTGCAATAATGTTTTTAGCCATTCTCCAATTGATGGGCATCCCCTCAATTTCCAATTCTTTGCCACTACGAAAATAGTTTCTATGAATATTTTGGAAGATTTGGGACTCTTCCAATTTTTTATAATTTCTTCTGGACATAGACCTAGAATTGAAATTACTGTGTTAAAGGATGTGAACATTTTTATTGCTCTCTGGGCTTAGTTCCATATTGCTCTCCAGAAAGGTTTTATTAGTTCACAATTCAACCAGCAATGCATTAATGTCCCGATACTCCCACAAACTCTCCAACATTGATCATCTTCCCTTTTTCTCATCTTGGATAATCTAACAGGTGTGAGATGATACATCACTGTTGTTTTAATTTTCATGTATCTAATCAAGAGTGATTTGAGCATTTTTCATATGATTATATTTAGATTTAATTTCTTCATTTGAAAAACTGTCTGTATCCTTTAACCAATTATCAGTTGGGAAATGACTTGTTACCTTATAAATTTGGTATAGCTGTCTCTCTCTCTCTCTCTCTCTCTCTCTCTCTCTCTCTCTCTCTCTCTATATATATATATATATATATATATATATATATATATATATGAAATGAGACTTTTATCAGAACTCCTACTTATGAAGATTGTTTCCCAGCTTTCTGCTTTCCTTCTAATTTTGGGATAACTTATTAGGGCAAAGTCTTTTTAATTTAATATAGTCAAAATCATTCATTTGTGCAGTTTATAATGTGCTCAAATTCTTGTTTGGTCATAAATATATTCCTTTTCCTTAGATGGATAGAGTATTTTTTGGTCTATTATTTTCCAGTTTTCCCAACACTTTTTGTGAAATAGTGAGTTCTTATTCCAGAAGCTGATGTTTTGGATTTGTCAAATAGTAGATTGCTGTAGTCATTTATTTTTCTTTTAAGCTTCTTTTGAACCTATCCTAATCCACTGATGCATTACTCTATTTCTTATCCAGTAACAGGAAGTTTTTATGACTGCCACTGCAATAGTTTTAAATCTGGCTAGGCCACCTTCCTTAAAATTTTTATCATTATTTCCCTTGGTATTCCTGCCCTTTTGTTGCTCCAGATGAATATTGTTACTATTTTTCTACCTCAGTAAAGTAGTTATTGGGTAATTTGTTTGCAATGGCAGTGAATAAATAATTTCATTTGAATAGAATTGTCATTTTTATTATATTATCTCAAATTAACCATATGACCATTTGACATTTTTCCAATTATTTAGATCTGATTTTATTTGTGTGAGGAGAGCTTTACAATTATGCTCATACAGTTTCTGGGTTTGTCTTGGGAGATAGATTCCCAAGTATTTAATGTTGTCTACATTTGTTTTAAATGGAATTTCTCTCTTGCTCTTGGGCTTTGTTGTTCATATCTAGAAATGCTATTGATTTGTGTGGGGTTATTTTATATCCTAATTTGGTATATGCTAATTTGTTATATTTGTTAATTGTTTCAAGAAGTTTTTTCAATGATTTTCTTGGGTTCTCTAGGTATATCATCATATCATCTGCAAAAAATAAAAGTTTTGCTTCCTCATTGCCAATGCTATTACTTCAATTTCTTTTTCATCTATTATTGGTACTGCTAGCATTTCTAATACTATATTGAATAGCAAGGTGATAATGGACATCCTTTTTTCACCTCTGATTTTATTGGAAATACTCTGAGTTTATTGCCACTACATATAAATTTTTTTATGGTTTTAGATAGATATTATTTATTATTTTAAGGAAAACTCCATTTATTCCTAAACTTCCTAGTTTTTAATAGGAATGGATATAGTATTTTATAAAAAGCTTTTTCAGCATTGATTGAGATAATCATATTTCTGTAGGTTTTGTTCATGATATGCTTAATTATGTTGAGTGTTTTCCTGATCATTTTTATTCTGGTAATTACTAGTCGCAATGCTAAAGTTTTACTTAAGATTTTTAAATCACTATTCATTAGGCAAATTGTTCGATAATTTTATTTGTCTGATTTGGTTCTTCCTGGTTTAGATATAACCATCTTGTTAGTGTCATAATAAGAGTTTGGCAAAACTCCTTTTCATATTTTTAAATATAGTTTATAAAATAGAATAGGAATTAATTGTTCCTTAAATATTTGGTCAAATTCACTTGTAAATGTGCCTGGATCTGGAGACATTTTAGAGTTTTCAGATGATTTCTTCAATTTCTTTTTCTGAAATGGAGTTATTTAAGTAATTTATTTCCTCTTCTCTTAATATGGGCAGTTTATATTTTTGTAAATATTTATCCATTTCAATAAAGTTGTCCAAATTATTGGCATAAAGTTCACCAAAGTGGTTCCAAATTTTCTCTTCAATTTCCCCCCTCATTGGTGGTGAGTTCATCCATTTCATTTTTGTGACTGGTAATTTGATTATATTCTTTCTTTTCTTTTTTAATAAGATTAACCAAAGGTTTGTCTATTTTGTTGGCTTTTTCATAAAATCAACTCTTAGTTTGATTTATGAGATCTATGGTTTTCTTCCTTTCAGTTTTATTAATCTCTCCCTTGATTTTCAGAATTACTAATTTGATATTTAATTGTGGGTGTTTAATTTGCTCTGTTTCTAACTTTTTAAATTATACAACAAATTCATTGATCTCCACTCTCTCTCTATTTTGTTCATACAGTCATTTAGAGATATAAAGTTTCCCCTCAAAAACTGCCTTGGGGGGGCATCTAGGTGGCACAGTGGATAAAGTACCGGCCCTGGAGTCAGAAGTATCTGGGTTCAAATCCGGTCTCAGACAATTAATAATTACCTAACTGTGTGGCCTTGGGCAAGCCACTTAACCCCATTTCCCTTGCAAAAAAAAACTGCCTTGGCTGCATTGAATAAATTTTGTTATGGTGTCTCATTATTATCATTTTCTTGGATATATTATTATTTCTATTATTTGTTGTTTGATTCACCCATTATTCAAGACAAAGTTATTTAATTTCCAAATAGTTCTTAGATTATTTTTCCCTGACCATTTATTACATTAATTTTTTATTTTATTTTATTATATGCACCATGTTCTGAGAAGTGTGTATTTATTATTTGTGCCTTTCTCCATTTGATTATAAGATTTTTGAGCCCTAGTACATGGTCACTTTTGGTGAAGGTGCCATGTGCTGCCAAGAATAAGGTATATTCTTTTCTATCCCATTAAGTTTTCTCCAGATGTCTATCATATCAAAGTTTTCTAATATTTCAATCACCTTCTTAGCTTCTTTCTTGCTCATTTTGTGGTTAGAGTTATCTAATTCTGAGAGGGTGAGATTCATGTCCCCCAGAATTAAAGTTTTGTTGTCTATGTCTCTTTGGTAATTCACTCAGCTTTTCCTTTAGTATTTTGGATGCTATACCACTAGATGCATACATGTTTGGTAATGATATATCTTCATTATCAATGGTACCTTTTAAGAAGACATAGTACACTTCCTTATCCCTTTTAAAGAGATTGATTTTTGCTTTTACTTGGAGATTATCATTACTACCCCAGATTTCTTTACGTCATCTGAGGCATAGTACATTTTGCTCCAACCTTTTTCCTTTACTCTGTATGTATCTCTATGCTTCAAATGTTTCTTGTAAATAACATATTATAGGATTATGGCTTTTAATCCATTCCACTATCCTCTTTGGTTTTATGGGATAGTTAATCCCATTTACATTTACAATTAAGATGACTAGTTCTGTATTTCCCTCAAGGTATCTTTCTCCATTTAATTTTTTTCTCTTTCCTTTTTTCTTATTCCTTCTCACCAGCATTTTATTACCTTTCCCCTTTGACTTTTCTTTTAGAAATTGAACTTTCAGTTTATTTTCACTTATACCTTCCTTTCCCTTTTATCAGTCCCTTCTTCCCTTGTCTTTCCCTTTCCCAGTCCCTACTTTCCCTGTAGTCTAAATTGAATTTCTAAAACTCAGTGGGAATATATCTTATTCCCTCACTGAGTCTACTCTTTTGAATAGACTTTACTCAGTATTAACATTCTCTCTTTTTTCCCTCTGACATTATAAATCTTTGTGTCACTTTCCTTGTGTTATTTATTGCTCTAATATTATTATTCAGGTATCATCAATTACAGTTTTATTGCTTGATAAACTCACAGTTATCAAGATATTATCACAGATTGTTTACTTGATTGCTTGATTAGCAGTATTGACTTAAATTGCATCAAATTATAATGATACTCTTTTTTACCTTATCCTCTTTTCAAGTATCTTTCAAGTATACACAATCCTCCTCAGGAGCCACAGTTATCATCCAAAACCATATTATTTCCTTAATTATTTTTGTTCCTCCCCTCAGCCCATTTTCTTTCTCACTTTACCTCCTCTCCTCCCCACCCAGGATACTTAACTACCTGTTAAGTGAAGCAAGGCTTATTCTCTCTCCTGCTTTCCTCATCTTCCTACCCATGGTACTTGTTAAATGAAGCACTGGTTAAGTAAAACTCTGATATAATTAACTACAAGTATCTTACAGATCCCTAAGTACAGGGAGGCTCTGGAGGTTTTACTTGAGATCCTTACAAATGATTAATAGGTAACAAAGACACTGAATCAGATCCTTGCAGTTTATGTTAAGCTTATTAGAAAAGGGGATAAACACTGTGTGATTAAAGGGAGTCAACTTAAATTTAACACCCCTGCTTTTCTTCTGGGCTTTTTAACCTCAGATATAGAGATGCCATCTTGAACCTCTTCAATTGAGAGATAAGGTCCAATTATACCTTTATCATGTTAGTCCATTCTCTTCAATTATATTCTGTCCTTTAATATCCTAAGAGAAGTAAAGTTCTAATGAATTAGAAGTGTTATAAATTCCCTTTTAGTGTTGTAAAAAATTTGAGAGTTGTGACTAACATTTATGTTGTTTTGTTTTGTTTTTCCTTCCCCTTTTCATGTATCTTTGTTAATGTAACTCTTGAGTTGTGTGTTTGAGATTGAATTCTCTGTTCAGCTCTTATATTTGTGTCAGGAAATTCTGGAAGTGCTCTATTTCATTGAACATCAATTTTTTTTTCTTGATAGGCTATACTGAATTTTGCAGAGTATTACATTCTGGTTTATAATCCCAGGTATTTACTCTCTGAAATAAGTTAGTCCAGGTCTTCTGGTTCTTCAGTGTTAAGGTTGATAGGTCCTGTGTGAGTCTTATCCTGTTTCCTTTATATTAGAATTATTTTCTTTTTGCTGCTTGCAATATTCTCTCCTTAATTTGGGAATTCTGGAATTTGGTTATTGCAGCCCTTGGAGTTTTTTATATAGGGGGCTCTTTCTGAAAGGGTTCTATGAATTCTTTTAATGGTTATATTTTATCTTGTTCTAGTATATTTGGACAGTTTCCCCTTATATTTTACTACATGATGTTTTCCAGGTTCTTTTCTTTATCCATGCTTTCTGGTAGTCTGATGATTCTTAGATTGTCTCACCTGGATCTATTTCTCAGGTCATTCATTTTTCCCTAAAAGATACTTTAAATTTTCTTCAATTTTTTCAGCCTTTTTATTTTGTTTGATGTAATCTTGTAGTCTTATAGATTCATTAGGTTCTATTTATTCAGTTATAATTTTTAGCATTTTATTGTCTTCAATTAGCTTCTCTATTTTCTTTTCCAGGTAATTATTTTTACTTTTAATGGAGTTGATTTCTTTAGTCATTTTTCCATAACTTTCCTGCATGACTTTCATTTTTCCATTTTTCTTCTTCCTCTCCTTTTGGGATTTTTAAATTCTTTGTTAAGTTCTTTGATGAGGTTTTTTAAAATCCAATTTATAGATTCTTTTGATACTTGCCTGTGAATGATTTTTCACTGCTATTTTCTTCTGAGATGGCATTACTATCATCTTTGTCTGTAAAGCAGCTTTGTGTAGAGAGATATATTTTAGTTTTTATGTTCATCCTTGCTACTTTAACTCTGCTCCTGTGGTACAGCGAGTATAGATCCAAGCTTTTTTTTTTTTTTCTCCTGGGTCAAGCTTAGGTCTGATCCATAGCTTGGTATTAGCCAAGATATTACATATACAGTTCAGACCTTGTCTCTGCAGAGGATTTTTTTTTTTGCTTCCTCCTTTATGCACAGGTTCTGACTTAACAGTGGTTTGTTCCTGACTCAGTCTGGTCTTTTGCCCCAGTATTCTCAGGGTTTAGAGTTTGTTTGGATTACCTGTCTTTCCTGCTGGCTTGCTATCTAGCTTCTGGGTCCTCTGTTGTTGTGAAACTGTAGGGACTTGAATTGCACTGTGGCTGAAACCCCTCTGATAACTTTCCCACTCTCCCACTTCCTGGACTTTACTTCCACTTTTCCTCCAAAGTGACAGACCTTCACTGAAGATCCTCCATGATGTCTACAATTGAAAACATCTTTGAATCTTCTTTTTTTCTTAGTGGGATCTATGTTTTGAATGTCAGAGTAGAGGCTTCATTTATCTTTGGTAGGGAAATGCTCAGGGGTCATGTTAGCTTCAGGCCACCATCTTGGTTCCATCCCTGAAATCTCATTGATCAGACTTCTTAGTCTTTCAAAAAATTTTTAAAATAATGTTCTGATGTTTTTATTACAATATAAAATGCTCCTGTGTTTAGGTCATTTTCCTCTGCTTCAGTTCATCCAAAACTTCTTGGGTTGTTTGACATGATCCCCTTTTTCATTTTTTTACAGTATAGTGCTAAATCCATGACATTCAAATATATAGTTGGCTTAGTCTTTCCAATATCAGCATCCTAAAAATCATAATTATAGTTAACCAATACCCTTATTGAAAAACCAAGAATTAAGTCAATGGAAAGACAGTGAGTATTAATGACATGAATGACATGATATGAGTTGGGAAGATCAATATTTTTAAATAACCCCTGGTACTTATTCTCTAAGTAAAAAACCAAGGACAAAACACATTAAACTCTATAATGCCAGTTTTCTTGTCAATAAAATGCAGATAAAGATACCTGGAGTTCCTTATTCACAAATTTAATATGATAAAGTCCACATAGTTCTTAAAATACTTTTTAAAAAATGATAGTTATTATTCATTTAATAACACAGGAATGAATTCTTCATCCTAGATGACTTTGCAAAAACCGTAAAAATAGGAGAAAGTGGATAAAGAGTTTTAAATATGTTACATTAAACACTAGCATAGTTTCAATGACATATTTCTTTTTTATTTATTTTTTGTTTTGTTTTGTTTTTCCACTTGAATTTCAAATTTTATTGTTAATACCTCTAGTAGACATATTTAGTAAAACAAAACAAAAAAGCAAAAACTAATCTGAATTGGAAATAATTCACTCATTAAACAGTTCAGTAATATAGATGAAGCAGAGTTGACTATGTCAATAGCATTATAAATCCCTAAAATTGAAATGACATTTAGAGGTTCAATATTGCAACTTCCCATCCAGTGAAACAATAGCCTTAATAGCACCCTTATAATTAGTGTGAGTTGGTATGTGTGTTGCAATTGGGGTAGGGTAGGATGGAAACAGTATATTTTAAGAGGCTTCAAAAACAAAGGAAAACAAACTTCTATCACCAAGCTGAATGAACCAAATTCCCCTTTAACATGAAAATATTTCAAATATTAGACTATGATCACAGAATCATAGAATTTCAGAATTTTCTTGCGTGTTTAATTCTGTGTTCTGATACCATCAGCTCTGTCATGGGTGAATCACATTCTGTATCATAAGTCCATCATAGGAGGTACTTCCATATTTTTTACATAGTTGCTGTTGCTGATGGTTATTCTTTCCATCCATTCCTCCCACTACCAGGTATTATATTCTCTGTCTCCTTTCACTCGATTCCTCTTCAAAAATGTTCTGTGGGGCAAGCAAGTGGTGCAGCAGACAGCTCACTGGCCCTGGGGCCAAGAGGCCCCAAGCCTACACCCTACATCAGAGCCCCAGAAACAACCTGGCCCATGGTCCCAGACAGGCTACCCAATCTCACCACCTTGCAAAAAGTAAAAAAGGAAATGTGATGTATCTGACTATAGTCTCCTATCATTTATCCTCTCTATCACCCACATTCCCTCCTCTCCTCCCCTGTCCTCTTTCTCTCCTTTTTCTTCTAGATTTCTATATCATATTGAGTGTGTATGCTGTTTCCTCTCTGAGCCATTTCTGATGATAATGAAGGCTCCCTCGTTCCCTTTCACCTTCTCACTTCCATACCATAGCAAAGGTTTTTTTCTTGATTCTTTTACATGAAATATCTTAGCTTATTCTACTTCTCCTTTCTTTTACTCCCAGTACATTTCCCTTTCAGCCATTGACTCCATTTTTAGAATATAATATACCTTCAAATCGGCTCTCTCCTGTTTCTCATAAATAAAAGCACCTTCTACCTGCTCTATTAAATGAGCTTTATATGAGTATTATCAGTATCATCTTTCCATGCAGGAATGCATGCAGTTCATCATCATTAAGTCCCTCATAATTTACCTTCTCATCCACCCTCTCTATGATTCACCTGAGTCCTACTTGAAGGTGAAACTTTCTGTTCAGCTCTGGTCATTTCAACAGGAACATTTGAACTTTCCATTATTTCACTGAAAATCCATCTTTTCCCTTGGAAGAGGATGTTCAGTTTTTCTGAGCAGTTGATTCTCAGTTGCATTCCAAGCTTTTTTGCCTTCCAGAATTTTATATTCCAAGTCCTATGCACCCTTAATGTATTTGCTGCTAAGTCCTGGTAATCCTGACTGTGGCTCCCTGATATTTGAATTGTGTCCATCTCTTTGATTTGGGAGTTCTGGAACTTGGCTACAATATTCCTGGGGGTTGTTTTATTTGGATCTCTTTCAAGGGAAAATTGGTGGATTCTCTCAATTTCTATTTTACCCTCTGCTTCTATGATAGCAGGGCAATTTTCCTGCAGAAATTCTTTAAAAATGAGGTCAATGCTCTTTTCCTATTAATGACTTTCAGGTAGCCCAATAACTTTTAAATTATCTTTTCTGGATCTTTTTCCCAGATCAGTTGTTTTTTTCAATGAGATATTTCACATTTTCTTCTAGTTTTTCATTCTTTTGGTGCTGAATTATTATCTTTTGATTTCCCACAAAATATCAGCTTCCTTTAGGTCCATTCTACATTTGAAGGATTTGTTTTCCTCAGAGAGTTTTCTTATCTTTTTTCCATCAAGCCAATTCTGGTTTTTTTAAAGCATTCTTCTCCTCATAAACTTTCTGAACTGTTTTATCCATTTTACCTGAATTGGTTTGTAATGGTGTTTTCTTAAGCATTTTTTCATTGCCTTGACTAAGCTGCTGACTTTTTTTTCATGTTTTTCCTGTGTCTCTCACATTTTCCTTCCCAGTTATTTTCTACCACCCTTATTTGATTTTCGAAATATTTTCGAGCTCTATCATAGCCTGAGTCCAACATCTATATTTATTGGAGGCTTTACATGCAGAAACTTGGACATTCTCATCTTCAGAGTGTATATTTTGATCCTCCATGGGAAACAAAGCAATTGTCTATGGTCAGGTTTCTTTTTTTTTCTGTTTAATCATTTCCCCAGCCTGTGCCTGGTTTTGGTGTGATTCCAGAGCTTTTGAGTATAATTTTGAGTATTATTGGGAAACCCCCACAAGGACTTCAAAAGGACCTATCAAAGTCTTATGAGTCACTCTGACTGCTCTCCTGGTCTGTGAATGACCACAAGTTTATCCCTCTGCACCAGTGCTTTGAGGAAGGTCTGTGTTCTTTGGGGTCCCTAGTCTGTGACCAGAGTCTGGATATGGTCAAATCCCCAAAGTACTGTCTCAGGGACAGATGACAGACCTTAACAGTTTCCCTCCACTCCCTTACCTTCCATGGGCTGAGTGCTCAGGAAGCAATTGCTGGGTTGTTCCACAGGTCTGCTTCCATTTCTTAGGATCTGGGCGGCTGAGGAGCACAACCACAATTAGGAGGGCCACACTGGCCTGGGCTTTGTGCTTGCTCTTTCACAGGTCTGTCTATTGATCTTCCAAGTTATGATTGGTGCTTCATGTTGTGGCAGGTCAGGAAACTGCTTCTGTTGCCAGGAGCCAGGGCTCCCAGGAACCCAGGCAGCCTGGGGTTATTCCCAGGAGCATGAAGCTCCTTCACTCTGGTGTGATATTTCCCCCTCCAACCCCATGGAATAGAGCCTTTCCACTATTTTCCAGGTTACAATGAAATGAAGAATTGTCTCATTGGATCTTTCTGTGGGTTCTGTCTTTTGAAATATTTTGGAGAGAGATCCTAAGAAATTCCATTCTCTGGCTGCCATCTTGGCTAAAGCCTCAACATTTCTATTTTATTTTTTCATTTTAATTTCATTTTTCTCAAATTTATGTAAACAAATATTCAACATCCATTTTAAAAAATCAACTGTAGAGACTCCTATTCAGAATTATCATTGCTTTTCTTTAATAGATTCTGCTCCAAATCTTTTTTTTCCTATGTGTGTTTCTGTTTCAAGTATGTTTATTGAAGGGACAGCTAGATGATGCAATGGATAGAGTACTGGTCTTGTATTCAAGAGGACAGGAGTTTGAATCTGGCCTCAGACATTTGACTAACTAGCTGTATGACCTTGAGCAAGTCACTTAAACCTGATTGCCTTGCATCCCGGGCTATCTCCAATCATCCTGATTCCTATCTGGTCAATGGACCCAGATGGCCCTGGAAGAGACAGTGACGTTGGTTACTTAGCACAGCATCTCCCTTACTCACGTCCTATTGACCTACTTATCATGGTATCACCTTCCTGATGTTGTGGTCTTCGGAAATGAAGGACAAACATTATGATTATTATGTTTCTTGAAAGCAACATATTGTAGAATTCTGGGTCTTATTTCATTTTTTATCAGTCTCTTACTTCTGCTATTCCCTCCTTTTTCCATATACAGTAAAATATATTTCTATATCCAGTTGAATGTGTATGTTGTTCCTTCTTTGAGGCAATTCCAGTGACAGTATGGACAGCTTGGTCATCATTTTCACCTCTGTTGAAAAATCTCTTCCATTGGGACTTTCTTATATGAGATAAAATTACTAAAATTATCTATTATTTCTCTTCGTTCCCTTTAATGACATTCATTCCTTCTCTTGTTTTAATTTAATTTAATTTTTTTAAATCATTCCATCATGGTCATCATTGTTTTCAGATAATTTAGTAATTCTTAAATTATCTGTCCTCAATTTACTTTGACAAGTGATTTGATTTTTTCAGGTGAGATAGTTCATATTTCTTTCTATTTTTATGCATTTGACTTTATTTTGTTTCTTAGCTTCTCACAGTCATAGCTTCCACTCACCTAAATAAATATATTAAGCTATTTATTTCAGTGAACTTTTGAACTTCCTTTTTTTCTCCATTTGACCAAAGTTATTTTATAGACAATCTTCATTTTAATAAAATTTTGTACCTATTTAACCATTTATGCAATCATTTTGTTAAGGTGAATTTATTTTTAGTATTATTTGTGCTTTCTTTAACAAACTGTTGACTTTCTTTTCACAATTTTCTTGCACTAAACTCATTTTATTTTTAAATTGTCTCCGCTCTCTTATTTGATTTGTAAAACCTTTTTTGATCTCTTTCAAGAAATACTTGTTAGTACTGTGACCAATTGCATTTTTCTTTGAGCTTTTATTTGTAGTTATTTTCATTTTATTTTCTTCTTCTGACTTTGTATGTTGATATTCCTTGACCCCATAGCAAATGTCTACAATCTGATTCCTTTTTGTTTTGCTTACTTTCCTAATCAGTTTCTTTTTTTTTTTAGTTATTTTTTTTGTAAGATAATGGGGTTAAGTAGCTTGCCCAAGGCCACACAGCTAGGGAATTACTAAGTGTCTGAGGACGGATTTGAACTCAGGTACTCCTGACTCCTGGGCTGGTGCTCTATCCACTGTGCCACCTACCTGCCCCTAATCAGCTTCTTGACATTTTTTTCAGTTTCTTGACTTTTAACTTTATAATTGATCTCTGCTTCCAAGCTAGAAAAAGCACCGTTGGGCTTTTTGTACACTGCTATTTCTAAAGCCAGCTCTGGGGCTCCATAGGTTTTTGATACATACAAGGTAATTTGTTAGAAGGATACTATTCTCCTGGTTTCTGCTCTAGTGTGTACACAGAATGGAATCCTTTCCTTTGTAGCTTCAATGTTAGCCTTACTCCTATCTCTGGGACTATGATCAGGACTCTTGTTCTCCTACTACCACAATTGACAGTGCTTACCCCTGTCTTGAAATTGAGAACAGAATTCCTACTTCCCCATGAGCTGATCCTCTTTGCCCTGGAAAAAAAAAAAAACAGGGTTCCTAGTCTCTTGGGGTTGTAAATATTATAACTCCTTTCAGTTCTGGAACTGTGATTATACTTGTTTATAAGCATAGCAAGAGGGTCCTGAACAAATGGTTTCCTGAAATTTGTTCCTCAGCACTTGTCTTTCTTGCCCCTCTCTAACTATCAGTTGGATTGAGAATTCCTAAAGTTGCTGGTGCTGCTGAAGTAGCCACCTCTAAGAAATGTTGCTGACTTGTTTGGATGTAGCCTGAATTGTGCAGGCTAATTTGTGCTTCACGTTTGCCAAACTTCACCTGGTGAGAAAGACTTTTTTTTCTGCCAACCTCTGAAATTGTTTTGCTATTAAAAGTTACTTCACTCAACCTTTTGTTTATTCAAATTGAGGCATTATTTTAGAGTTGTTGAGGGAGAAATTTGTTAGATGCTTTATGAATCTTGTAGAGCTGCTCTACTCTGCCATATTGCCTCAGTCAATCTATGAGCCTTAAATCTCAAAGAATGAACTTCTGAAACTACTTTCCTCAACCACACTTTTCCTGGCACATTAGCTAATCTGGTTCACAGAGTACAGATAGTTAAATCTCTGTCTCTGTCTCTGACTCTGTCTCTGTGTCTATATCTCTGTCTGTCTCTCCTCTCTGTCATAGGAATGCCCATCAGGGTTTAACAACATCTAAAGGAGTAATGGATCAGTGGATTAGGATAGGTTCAAAAGAAGTAGCAGTGGATGCCTATGCAATCTACTATTTGACTAAGTCAAAGACAACAGACTCTGGGAAAAGAACTCACTATTTGACAAAAATTGTTGGGAAAACTGGAACATAGGATGGCAAAAACTAGGCATAGATCCATATCTCACACCTGATACCAAAATAATGTCAAAATAGGTACAGTATTTAGACATAAAAGAGTGACAGCATAGATAAATTAATAGACCAAGAAACAATCTATCTACCAGATCTATGGAAAGGGGATACATTGATAATCAAACAAGAATTAGAGTACATTATAAAATGCAAAATGAATTATTTTGACTCTATTAAATTAAAAATGGTTTGCACTATTGAAATCGATGTTCCTCAAAATAGAAGGAAAGCAAAAAGCTGGGAAACAATATTCAAAACCAGGAATTCTGATAAAGTTCTCATTTATAAAATATATAGAAAATTGCATCAAATGTATAAGGTTACAAGTCATTCCCCAATTGATAACTGGTCAAAGGATATGAACTGACAGTTTTCAAAAAGACATTAAAGCTATGTATAATCTTATGAGCAAGTACCCCAAATAATTATTGATTAGAGAAATGCAATTTAAAACAACAATGAGTTATCTTCTCACATCCATTAGATTGGCCAAGATGAGAAAAAGTGAAAATGATCAATATTGGAGAGGTTGTGGGAGTATTGGGACATTGATGCATTGCTGATGGAACCATGAATTACAAGCTCCAGTTTTTCTGGAGAGCAATATAGAACTTTGCCCAAAGAGCAAAAAAACTGTTCATATTCTTTGACTCAGTAATTCCAGGTCTATATCCAGAAGAAATTATTTTAAAAAGGGGGAAAGTCCTACATGTTCCAAAATATTTATAGCATCCCTTATTATAGTGGCAAAGCAATGGAAATTGAGGGTATGCCCATCAACTGAGGAATGACTAAACAAGTTATGGCACATGAATGTTATGGAATATTATTATTCTATAAGAAACTATAAATGATTTGATTCTAGGGAATCATGGAATGATTTACAAGATTTGATGCTGTGAGAAGGGTGTAGAACCAAGAGAACAATGTACACATCAACAACCTTGGTGGATGCAGGTCCTTTCAGCAGTTCAGAGATCTAGGACAACTGTACTAGCCTGGCTATTATGAACACACACACACACACACACACACACACACACACACACACACACAGAATCTGATCAACACTTTATAAAATTTATCTCTTATGTATCTCTTTCCCTTAGTCCTAATTCCTCATACTGAAAATAACTAATCTGTAAAGATGTTTATCAAAATATCTATGTCCAATGCTAACCTGAATGTTCCCTGCTAAGGGGAGGGAGGTGAGAAGGGACAGTGGAAGGAAATTTGTAACTTAAAACTATGCATGCATTTATGGATGAAAATAAATAACTTAAAAATATGTAATGAGCTGAGTTCACTGTATGTTATCCCTAACACCAATAACCCAGTTTCAGGTAATATGGTCTCAATATCATCAGTATTTACAATTATTACCAGACTATTAAATTATACAAAATGATTTTTATTGGAAAAACAATAGCAAGAACCAGAGTACAAATATAACTCTAAATAAATATACATACTCTCTTCTCTAAACCTTTGTTCTCAGAAAGAATATACATAAACATAAAATGATAACACTGAACATTCATTCCACCATAACTTGTACTAGTAACTAAAAGATTGTCAGTTTTCAAGTCATGCTTTGCTTGAGAGATTATAAAAATGGGGGGTTCCAGATTCATTCCTTATTTAGCTGGTTCAATTATAC
Source organism: Macrotis lagotis (assembly GCF_037893015.1). Lineage (NCBI taxonomy): Eukaryota > Metazoa > Chordata > Mammalia > Peramelemorphia > Peramelidae > Macrotis > Macrotis lagotis. The sequence goes on along the minus strand of NC_133663.1, from coordinate 110,512,340 downwards.
TAAGTATCAAATCTATTTCAATCATTTATTTATTTAAGAGGAGCAAAACTTGGGGAGGAGTACAGGAAAACAAAGAACCTCATTATGTATTCCTACTTCATGTCTGCTTTGGATGGAAGAGTACACTGCTCTCCTTTCATGGAGCATCAGATCCTCCATTGAATTGATCATAACTAAGATTAAGTGGGACAGAGAATATTTTTTAATCCAATGCTCTAATTCCATCCTTGACTAGGTAGGATTCGAAAACTAACTGCATGTAATAATTGCACTTGTCAGAACTAGAAAATTGACCAATTTTGCAAATACATGATAATTAATATGCTATGTTTTATCTGCTTTTTTGCTGGTGATGTCATTATAAAGTCAAAGAGAGGATTTCATTCATATTTCAAGACTTTCAATGCATTAAAAAGTTATTTATTTTTGGGGTGGCTAGGTGGCACAATGAATAGAGCACTGACCCTGGAATCAGGAGTACCTGAGTTCAAATCTTACCTTAAACATTTAATAATTACCTAGTGTGTGGATTGGGCAAGCCACTTAACTACATTGCCTTGCAAAGAAAAGTTACTTGTTTTTAAGAACAGACAAAACAAATAATACTGAGTATTTGCTTACAACATATTTATGTTATAAGAAGAAATTGAATTTGAGAACCTATAATGCATATATATATATATATATATATATATATATTTATATATCTCCATATATGAAAATACAGATATAGTTTCTAGTGGTAAGAGGACAGAAAGAAGGAGAGCATTATTAAGGTCACTAATGTGGTTGTCCAATATTTACTGGTTTTGTTACTGATAAAATGGAAAAAAAAGAATTAGAACACTAATGTTTCTATAAAATGCTTGAGAATGCATACCTTTTGCTCAAATATACTATTATGTAATTGAGAAAAATTTCAATTTATCAGAGTGATGAGTTTTCTAACTTAGACTCTAGAAAAATTTTAGCATTCTTTTAAATGATTCTTTTAAAAGAATATTGTCCCATCTTTCAGCTGTCATTGCCTATCATTTATATGCTCCAAATAGGGCTTTCCTCTGTATTCTGCATTCTAAACCCACTGAGGATGTAATTATTAGTCAACAAAATTTCAGAAAATCAGAGAATTGATTGCAAAAATCATCAAATAGAAATACAAAATCTGATGACTCCAGAGAGCATTTTCCCATCCTTTTCCTTCCAGTATTAATCATTTGTCTAGCTTTTATATTTTCATTTTCAATTTTTCAAATATTAATGATTCTGTAATCCTTCAAAATCCTCTGCTACGTCTAGTAAACCACATATTTACACAATACTTCATTTCAATGATAGAACTTAATTTCTTTTCCATTTTATGTCTTCAAGGGAGATTAATAAAAAACAAACTAAATAAAAATTAATGCAGTCATTAGTAAAAGAATATTTTAAGTATATCATGTGCCAAATGAGCTATTCATTAAGGTACAGTATTAGGATACTTTACTTCAAAAATAGATGCTTTGCTTTTTTGTGGGTTGTTTGGATGTGATATATGTTCTCATGTGTTTGTTATATGTAATTTTTATTACTTGTAAAATACATATTTCAAAATTTTAGGTTAAGAAGTAGTCAATTTATATAAATTAATGTCTTTTTAAAATCATGATTTACTTTAACAAAGAAGACATGTTGGTTATTTTTTTAAATAAAGGGGGTTGATCTCTCAATTATTCTCAGCAACTTTCTTTAACTATTAAATAGAGAAGAATCTCCTTCCAGGAAATTGACTAATAAGGAATTTCCCTATGAGGATGTCTTAATACTAATGAACAAACAGACCTGTTCCAATGACTATGAAAAAATTTAAAATTAGCTATTAGCTCATTGCTTTTAACTTATTTTCAATCATCCTATATACTATTTGCTACTTGAAATCATATTAGCTTTTGAAAGACTTAGGTTAATCGCAATACAAGAGAATGTCATTGATGTTTCTTTTCTGAAATTTTAATTAGTAAAACAGAAAGAATAAAGAGAATACAAAAAAGTTGCATATGTTCAGGAACAAAACAAAATGGGCTCTTAGCAATCCAACTAAAGGTGTCCTGAATATAAAGGGGCAGTACTACCATGATCACTTGGTAGCCACCTAATGGTACTAATTAAGTTTCATTTAGCCTTTCAGATTAATATCACATTACAGATACTGTTTTGATATTTTGCATAAATTTATAATGATATTGTCAGATTCATTGCTAGTCAGAGAAGTAGGAATCAATTAAAAATCACATGAATTCTACTACAAATACTACAAAATACATTGCTTATTCCCTCAATGTATGTGTGTATCTTTATTCATATACATATTCTGTATTATATATATATATATATATTTATATTATGTATTATATATTTCTAAGTGTCAAATGGTAAATATTCTCTAAGGCCTAGTCAATATTTAACTATACAAGGAAGTGAATGGGTGCATGCTGGATTAAAGTAATATTTATCTTTTTGTGTTTGGGATTTTTGCAAGTTGAAGAGGACAATTTAGCAAAATATATAGTGATATGGAAGCAAAAGAAGTAACATGAGACACATAGGAAAGGTCAATTTCTGATATCATTATTATTAAAAGTTCCTACATAAATTCAGATGATAGTGTCTCCAGTCTTCTTGTCCTGCATAATTGTCACTCATGTCTTTTTCTAAGAAGTTCTATAGAATATATATATATATATATATATATATATGTATAATGAAATGAAAAATAATCACTTAAAAAAATTTTGAAGGTTGAGAGATTGTAAAAGGGAGAACTTTTGACTTAGGGTATCATTTGTCTTTCTTTGTCCTTGCCATCCCTATGAATATGCTACAAATATTATCAATCATTTAAACATGTGGAACATGCCTTCACATCTAATACCCAGTAGATCATCAACAAAGTCATTTCTATAATAACATCTTACATTATAGTATGTATGAGACACTGTATTTGAACAAAGTCTTTAAAACTGGATTTTATCTTGTCAGACAAGGATTTTTTTTTCCTTTTTCTTTTGTCTTTTTTTTTTAACAAGGCAATGGAGTTATTAAATGGCTTGCCCAAGGTCACACAGCTAGGTAATTATTAAGTGTCTGAGGCTGGATTTGAACTCAATTTCTCCTGGATCCAGAGGTGGTACTCTATCCACTGTGCTACCTAGCCATCTCCAAACAAGGTTTTTCAAAAATTAACACCTTTTTGGGGGTGACTAGGGGGTGCAGTGGATAGAGCACTGGCCCTGGTTTCAGGAGTACCTGAATTCAAATCTGGCCTCAGACACTTAATAATTACCTAGCTGTGTGGCCTTGGGCAAGCCAATTAATCCCATTGCCTTGCAAAAAAAATAAATAAATAAAACCTAAAATAAAATAAAATAAATTAACACCCTTTGATACAAATAGTACATTTCAAAATATATACCACAAGGAAATTAAAGAAGAATAGTATCATATAAATTATATATATAGCAGCACTTTGGGGGCAATAAAGTCCTGACAAAGGTATCCATTTAGTGAAGAATGAATGGATCAATAAATTTTGCTAAAGAAAGTAATAAAAGTATTACAATAGTAAAAAAGGAGTGATTACTTCTATTTGATTTGATCAATTTCTTATTCCTAAAATGGTGGAGAGAGGGGAAGGATAAATATGTACCAAATGCTCACTTTCTTCTAATTTGACCCTTAGTTTGAATTCTTCTTTAAACAACTGACAATTTCATTAAAATGTGCCTTTCCCAAATTGCCTTAAAATATATGTCCTGGAATAATGAAAGAACTCTGTTTCTTTATATCAATTTTTCCTTTGGACTAAAATAACATATATGTTTAGTTTTCACTGTCATGTTTGACAAGAAAGGTCACAATGATAAATGACAGATTCTCTTGAGCTAAATGAAGAGCGATGTATGTAACTTTAACTCACTAGTTCATTCTCAATTCAATAAGTTTGCATACCAGTGTAATGAGAGTGCTGATGCAATTCAATACATATAAAAGACCAGGAAGCATTCTTTTAGAAACATATGCTGGCATATAATGGAAATGTTTTTGAGAGATTTGAAGCAATTGTAATTAATCTATAGTTTCACTACTTGTCTTGTAATGACATAGTGAAGAGGAAGATCTTTGACTAGGGAGCCAATGTGACCTAGAATCCAATAACAACATCAGTCAAAGTCAGTTATCTTGGTATAGTATTATTCTAGGGTTTCTGGAATTGTGGAGGATCAACTGTTGAGTATGGTGAGGTAGGCATCTCAAGTGTTCTCTCATATAGAGATAGTAGTAAGTAGTGCATGGTTCTGCGATTATTTCCACTTCATTCTGGCCAATTGTCCTTGTATGTAGGTATTGGAGATTAGAAATGGATAAGGTTAGGAGAGTAAAGTACCCCAAAGGGTGAGATGAAATACAAACCAACAACCAGTTAGTAGAGCATCAATCTGCCTAAGAATAATTTTGAGACTCAAGTCTGGTGGTGGCAAAGACATGTTTAAAAGTAGTGTTGCCAAATCTGGACATTAGCTATATGAGAGCAATGCTATGAAGAATATATTTTATGTCTCCCTGATGACTGACATGTTTAGAGGAGAGTTCACCCCTGATAAATTGGGAGGAAAATGTTCCAATTGCTCAATCTTGAGATAAATTACTATCTTTAAAGTCTATGAAAGAATACACTGAAATGGGGATACATTAGATGCTATTATAATAAGATACCCAAAATCTTCAAGTGTGTACTTCTTAATATAAATGGTGAAGGGGCAGGAGATGTAGCTGGCTCTGAGATTATGTTACCAGGAAGTAGTGAAAATACCATATTGTAAAATTTGCAAATACTTTTGATATCTCACCCAAGCAATAAAACAATGAATTCAAGAAAGCATTTTAGTCAAGTTTAAAACAGGTTGTTTGGTTTCAGGCTCCTTCAGGTTGGACTGAAGCCAAAAGTAATTTGGTCAAGCATGACATTTACTGACATTACTCAATTTCATATTGAAATTTGAGTGTTCACAGAAATCCTGGTCCTGCTTATCCAACAACATTGACATTTCAACAAGATTTCATTTATCAAATATTGAGTCTCCATGACAGCAAAACCAAGAAATCAGTTGAATCAAACATGGATCCCCTTAATAACTACACCTAATCGATTGTTCAATTCCAGCCTTGAAAGAATTGACTGATTTGACTGTTTTTTTTTTCCTGCCCTATTCTTGCCAATCTATTTTAGACTTGTCAAGTCAGCAGCACAAGTTTGACTGATTTCTCTTCCATTCAAGCTACTCTGCATGCTTTGATGCCAATGCACTTGTTCTGCTGTTTTAGAAGTTCAGACTTAAAAGTATACAAAATGTCCCATTATATATCCAGTAGGATTTCAAAGATTAAAGTCCAGTATGTAAAATAATAGGTATAATAGATACGTATGTGTGTAATATAAGCACATACATATCTGTCTATAGCCCTTTATTAAAGTTAGTCTTTAATATAATTCTTCTGTTTTGAAGATTCATTGTTAACATCGATACAAATAATGCATGGATATTTACACTAATGATTCCTAGGCTCATTTAATTTTTAAGCTGTAAATATTGTTATTCCTTTTTTTATAATAATCTAAGTTCATGTAGCAAAACATATATATTCAGGGTCAGTGCATTGATCAGGAGTGCTTAAACATGTGTGTGTAGATGAAGGAACTTCCAACAGCCTGACGAAGACTACTTACATCTTCTTAGAATAAAGTTCTTAAATGTATAAAATGAAATCCATAGGATTACAAAGGAAACTACTTTTATTGAAACAAAATTATCAAAAAATTTGTTTAAATTAACATATTTCAGAATAAAAACTTCTGATTTAGGGGCAGCTAGGTGGTGTGGTGGATAAAGCACTGGCCCTGGAGTCAGGAGTACCTGGGTTCAAATCTGGTCTCAAACATGTAATAATTACCTAGCTGTGTGGCCTTGGGCAAGCCACTTAACCCCATTTGCCTTGCAAAAACCTAAAAAAAGACTCAAAAGATTCAAATTTTACAATTCTTTAAGAAACCAACAAAATCACTTTGAGAATGAACAAGAATATTATACTTGAAGTACTTGGAAGATTAAAGGCATCATTTAAAAATTTACAACAATGCTTTCTTTAATAACAAATCTTGTTATTGAACATCATATTTAACTAGTAAATTATAAGATAAAGAGGAAATAACCAAAATTGTGTTGTCAATGTGAAGACTATGGGAATAGCTGAAACAAATTTTTTCTAATATATATGTTTGTGTGTCTGTGTTTGTGTATATGTGTCTGTGTGTGTGTGTGTGTGTGTGAATGCAGCTGATTCAGAGTAACTCTGTACAAAATATGACTTGGTTTGTGAGGTTTTTCAAGGTGTGTGAGAGAGAGGGGAACCAGGTCCTATTAGCAGAAGTTTTAATCTGTTCCTCCTAACTCATTGTCCGCACAGAAGCAGTCATGTAGTTTTGTTTCTATGATGATCTGTAAGTAATATTTTAATGATAAAGACAAAAATTAAATGTATTCACCTGAAAACTATTGATATAAACAAACAGTTCTCACTTTACTTAAGTGAACTCTACTCCAAGTAGGGAGGGAGGGTAGAAAAGAAAACTAGGCACAAGATTCAAGTGAGATTTGGAAGAATACAGGCCATCTACATGGGGGCCAGACAGAAACAATGGAAGAAGGGCAGGGACAGATAGAAAGAAGGACAAAATCTCTCTCCTTTCAAATATGGAAATCTGAAATCAAGTCGTGGATCCACTATTACTAGGCCAAGGTTCTATTTGCAAATTGGTTCTTCCATTTTAATTTGGACAGAATTGGGGGACCTGCTTCCATTTTGAACCAAGGGTAGGAAGAAAGAAAAAGAAACATCTAGTTCTATACAGCAACATTAATAATGTAGACTTTCAGTAGTCCAGAGAGCTAGGATAACTGTATTTGACTGGTTATGGACTATTATACCCATCCAGCGGAAAAGGAACAAAACAAAACATACACAAAAAAATCCCTTCCATATGTGATCAATACTTTATAAAAATCATCTCTTATGGATTTTTTTCCCTTAATCCTAATTCCTTATACTGATAATTACTAATTTGTAAACAGATTCATCAAAATATGCAAGTACAATGCTAACCTGACTGTTCCCTGCTGAGGGGAAGGGAGTTGGAAAGAGAGAGGGAAGGAAATTTTGTGACTTAAATAAATGCATGTTGCATATGGATGAAAATAAATAAATAAATAAATCTAAAAAAGGGAAAAATAAGTCTAATGACTACTTCTCAAAAAACTGATATAGGTAAATTTTGAAATGCAAATTTCCTTCTGAATTCTCTACTGAAATTAAAATTTGCACAATGCAAATTTACATAAAGCAAGAATTGGTTGTGGATGGGCAAAGACAGATTAAATTTCTATTGCTTGGGGGAGAGGAGGGCAATGGTGGTGGTGGTCGCATTTTATCAATGAAAGTAGACCTTCATGTAAAGTATATGCATGAAAAACAAATTTTACTCAGCTGCCAAACAGGAGCATGAGAACTGAAAACCCAGGTTAGTTTATCTCTTTGTATAGAGAAATATGAAAGGAAAAGATAAGATTTTTTTTCATTAAAAACATTTAAAGTTAGATATGGCATAGTAATGAATCCTAAACTATGTTACATATTGACTTTTGTTCCTCCTTTATTCCCCCTGTCTTTTTTATCCAATTAAATTTCTATCACAATATTTATTAGAAATCAAGTTTAATGAATAAACAGAAAGGAAGGTATTAAGGGAGAACTTTTTGCCAAGTTGAATGAAGTCTTACAGAAAATATGTTTAAATATATAAACAAACTATTAGACTATCAGTATTTTATCCATATATCAGTACATCAAAGCTTTGTGCCAACCACCTTACCAACACTTGAAGATACTAAGCTAAAAAATGAAAGCTTTTTCCCTTGATAGTATTATAAAATTATAATTTCATGAAGCCAGGCAGTGCAAAGAATTTTAGATCAAGATTCAGAAGACATAGGTTTCAACACCAGTTCTACTTATGTGAACTATACAATTGGAGGTACATTATGCAATTTTTCTTAAACTCCCTTTTATCATCTATAAAAGAAGGATAATACCCTATCAATTCATAAAGTTATGATGCTACTTCTTTGCAAATTTAAAAAGGTATTTCAAACAAAACCTGGATATGCTTTTATAGAATAATGAAAAAGAAAGTGAGAAGAACCAGAGGAATAATTTATACAATTACAATATTATGAAGAAAAACAACTTTGAAAAACCAAGGAAATTTGATAAATGAAACTACCAAACACAGTTCTAAAAGGCTCATGAAGCATGCCCTCCATCTTCAGATAGATGAAAATGGACTCTGAGAGTAGATTAAAACAGTTCTCTCTTTGTCTTTATCTCTCTCTCTCTCTCTCTCTCTCTCTCTCTCTCTCTCTCAATTAATCTAAGAATTTATTTGGCTTGTCATATTTTTAACAAATTTTGGGTGTTTTGCTTTCTCAATGAAAGGGGGAAAGGAATGTGGAACAAAACAATTTGGAACTGAAATAAATTTGAATTTAAAAAGCAAAAAATAAAAACCTGGTTAAAATATTTAGACACCATATAAATATGTTAGATGTTTAAATATTACTTTTCCCTTGTACCACCAAAATGTCTAGAATAATGTTTTGCATTTAGTAGGGACTCAATAAATGTAGGATATTTAAAAAGAAGGAATGATATGCTTCCTCTAAAGAATCCATTACTTGACATTAGCAGTTATATGAAAATCTTTTTGATGATATTTCATAAGCAGGTACAAAAAAAATTGAAAATAAACATTTCTTTAACCTATCTTGGCAATTAAGTTATTTTTTTTTCCCAACTCAATTGTGGTTTCTTATTGTTCTTATGCTTATTTACAAAGTAAAGTCTTTTGACAATGAGTCATTTTTGGAACTCAGAATAAGTAAATGCATATCATGCTAGGAAATCTTTGTTTCCAATTAAACAAACAAAAACTATAGAAAAATGAATAAAAGATGGTTCATTTTATTTTGTAGATTAAGAAAAGATATTTAAGGCAACTGAAGACAGGACAGATATATCTCACATTTGAACATTTGATGCCCTATTTCATTTGCATTTCTTTTGCCATTATAATGGAGGACTCACTAATGGGGATTCAGTTTTTCAATGATATAGGCTGTGCTTTACTAACCCATATTGGAGATTTGCTGAGTTTTCTTCTCGAAAAGCATAGTGGTGTATCATCAAGGTTTCTGTTCTTTAATTCAGAACAAATAAAGAGTTGTGGCAGTTTCTTACATGTGTGTAGTAGAATATCTATAGTGAATGATGAACCAAATCTAAAGCCTTAACAACAATTCAGTAGTGGAAATGACTGGGAACAGCTTTCTATTTGAATACACTATTCCTTGGTATCCCCATAAAAATGGAGTTTTAATGCAGGTTTACAAGGAGTAGAATGAGTTTATATTTCTGTTATTGCTATCTCTAAATAAAAACAGTTTTGTCAAAGGTAATTAATATCGGTTTTCAGTTATGTTAAGAAAATACCACGAGTTAAATGATATTACATCATAAGCCGCTGGCAATACTATTGGGGAGAACACATTAGAATGGCTGCTTGAACCTTTTGCTTTAGGTTCCTGCATAACTGAAACTCTTAGTAAAATATGAATTAGGAGAGTTTAGTCCAGTACCTATGAAAATAAGAGCTAAAATTGTATTCTAAAACTGTCAGAACTTTCCCTCTATTATCATGTCTCTATTCTTGTACTGTTTTGTTAGCAATTGTATAAATTAAACAAAAAAAACATTTTAAATAAAATGTCCATGAACCTTTTGGCTCTTTTCTCTACATTTTCATGCTAGCTGATAAATTTCCACTTTTCATGCAATACATATCAAACACCGCATTCAAAATAACAAATGGTAAATGAATAATCTTTGTACAGACCCTTCATTATTTTCATTCTGGGCATATTGAAGGCATATGGAATATTTATTATTCATAATAAAGCCCATGATATTTTTTCTTTTTTTAACAATAGACTATGTATGTCATATGCAATTCACACAACTAACCAGATGCTTCACTACTAATTCACAAGACACGTAATTGTGAAAAGAATACAACATATTAGGCATTCCCAATGGTATCAATGAAAACATCAGTCATGCATAATATTAGCAGGTATTTGACATCGTAGATTATTTGATACTGCTACTATTTGAAAAGTTTAGTCTAATAGAATAACATAGGTTTTGCTTATCTTTTCATTGAAATATGAAATTATTTATTATGAAAGTTATATATTTAATTATAATGAACTTAGAAATGTTAACAGAAAGTAAAATGAACTAAAAAGAAAAAATTCTTAAAGTTTTCATGGAGCAAGAACTAAAATACAATACTTTGGGAATGCAAAGAAAACAATTATCTTGGAAGTGATTATAGATAAAAGCTAGCAATAAATGAAATATAAGATATTGTAAATGAAGCTCTAACATGTTGCCTTTAGAGAGTATTAGCTCACACATACACACAGTAATTACCTCAAGAAAAGATTGCATCAAAGGGCATAGGATCATCTAGATGGCAGCTTATTTATTTTCTGCATAACCATGCAATCAAAATTATGAAATATTAAAAAATAAGACAAGCAATATTTTAAGGCAAAAATTATTGAATAATTATAGAGAATGTGAAAAGGGAAATATTCTATTCACTATTTCCATTCCCAACTCTTTCACTCCTGGATTAGTTATGTCAGGTCTTGCTCTTTCATGGCACTGATAATGTGAATTGCTCAGAACACCATAAGAAGCAATAAATTTGTATCCAATTCAGCCATACAGAGGAAAAAATGAAATGTGATTCTGGGGATTTGGTTGAAACAAGATAGAAATGTCAGTGACAAAGATGTGAGTAAATAGGAGCAGAATTCTATGTCAATGGAAAAGGTTTAATTAAGCACCTAGTTGGGGGTGGTCCTGTGACCCAAGATTGTTTTCTGGGGTTATCTTATAAAAGAAGACTGAACCTCCTAAGTTATCCATGAAAAATAAAAGTTTCACCCATTACTAATAGAAAATAGAGAGTCCAAAAAATCATGAAGAAATTGAAGAAGAACTATTTAAAATGTGTAAGATTAGGGTTAAAAAAAGAAATTTAAGAAAAAGAAAAATCCTACCAAGTCAATAAACAAAAACTCATACTCATAAAGAAGGAAACAAAAAGAAGAAAGCAACATTTCCTAATAGCCTACTATATTATTCCAGACACTGTGATAAGCAATTTAAATTTCTCACACCCCAAAAAAGCCTTGATATCTAAGTAATATTATCATTCCAATTATACAGTTGAGGAAACTGAGGCAAACAGATTAAATAACTTGCCTAGTAAACCAATAGATTAGAATGCAGAAATATCTGCTTTTAAACTCAATGTTTTATCTACTGTGTCATTTAGATGCCTAAAGAGAAAAGAAAAAAACAATAATTTTTCAAAAATCCATGATATATTTTATGTTATTATATAATGAAATGAAGTGTACCAAAAACTGCAGTTAAAAATAAATTCCGCATAAGTCATGGAACACTTGCAAGCAACACAAAAATTGTTCAGAAAAATTTTAAAAAAAGAAGACATTTGGACAATCAGACCCAAAATCAAACCTGTCAGACCTGAAATAATGAAAAGACAATGAAAAATAAAGAACAATAATTAGTGTAAAATAAAGTAAAAAGTGAAGCATGATTCAATAATTTTCAAAATACACATGTGAAATATGTCAAAATGATTTAATTTAAAGACAAGATATTTAAGGACAGCATGAGAATTATGTGTTACATCACAACACATGATCACTATATTGACTTTTAATATGCTAATGTAGAAAATAATATCTGGAAAACTCACCAGATTTCTTAACAAGGAGGTCAAAGACCTCCCTTTACTTGAGCAATGCAAAAGGTCCTAGAAATACAGTGTTCAAATTTCAAAACTTCAATTACATATGAGAAATTTTGAAATGAGAAAGAAAACAAAATCTTTATTTATGAAAGAACATCAGTTTAAGCATGCATTTATTTAGAACTTAACTTATTTTAGGCACCAGAGAGGAAATGTTATATTTGACAAACAATGTGTAGGCAATATAAAATATATAATATTCTGTGTGGTCGTTTTCAAACTATTCATAATATGGAAGTTCCTTTTTTCAATCTCCTTAAACCTTACTCTTTTTCTACTTACTCTATAATTCAGTAAAAGTGACCTACTTGGAGATCACTTCAAGAAGCTAGCCTTCAAATAAACTCTGCTGCCCATATATCCTTCCTTACTGCTTATATCCTGATGGCTCATCTTTCTTTTGGTGTCCATCCCCAGATAATCTCTCAGGCTCCTAATAATTTTTAATCTTGCTAATGGTGATTACTGTTGCTGCTGCTGCTAATCTTTCTCTTAGCTTCTGCTAGCCATATCAGTACTTAAATAAACCATTTTTGCCTCTAAAATAATAAATTAATTAATTGACCTACTTGAAATTTGTAAAATATAACATCCCATCTTTGGTTCCCAAACATTTGGATTGGTCATTTGACATGTGTAGAATGTTGTGCACCACCCCCATCACCACCACCATTTCTTGCTTTTCCTGGTTTCTTTCAAAATAGTTCAAATTCTACCTTCTATATGAGACTGGAGCTCATTGAGTGCAGTTGGGGAGGGTGACATTGTCATACCTATAATTTTAAAAATCAATTTTGGAAATTTAGCAGAGGATGGAATGGATTGAAGAGATACTTGAAGCAGGAAATCCAGCTAGGAGACTATCGCAATACTGCAGAGAGGAAATTATGAGAGTCTATGGCTATGGCTATGAGTGGAGAGAGGAAAATTACCATAAGAGATGTTGTAAAGGTAGAAAAGGCAAGATTTGTTATGCCAAGGATTAATGTGTGTTTCCAATAGAAATTAAGAATTAGATGACTCTCAAAAGCAATGGAGTTCAAAGTATAAACCAAAAGGGAGGATAAATGATATACCTAAAGTTATCTATACTCATCTTAGAAGCAGTGGGTGATCCTGGTAAAGCCAAGGGTAAGGACTCAATAAATACAAGGCAATTCCCAAGAACATTTAATTCTTGAAATGACATTTCTGGTATGAGCCACAATATATTAGAGAAGTCCATACTAAAATAATTAATAAAACAAAAATGCATATAAACTTGTATAAATCCATACATACATGAAAATGGACCAAGATATGTGTATTATTTTTAGAAATATTTAATCAAAAAAGGGGATAATATTCAGATCACATGTCTTACTTCAGAAGCTTTTATTTATTATTAGGAACATAGAAAGCATAAAGAAGTATATTGAATGGGAAGATAAAATTCAGAATATACTACAAGAAGATGCAGTTGAAGATAAAGAAGTAAATATAATGTGGGAAAGGTAAGGAAAATAGAATACATGTGGAAAAACCATGTTGATGCTATGATTTTCAGTCATGTTCTTTTCCTAGAAAGAAGGAAGGATGGGGTAAAAAAAGGAATGAATGAGTGCATAAATAATTATAAAGATTAATTAATATTATAAGTTCATTTGAGGAATTTGATATGAAGAGCATAAATTAGAAGGGGTTGGAGGAAACGTTGTAGCAGCAGACTAGAACAAACATAGAGAACGCATTATTTACACAGGTTAAAACACTTCAAATAGAACAAATATAATATTCAGTGCAAAACGTGAGAAAATCAAAACTAAGTATAATTTTTAAAGCAAATAGATCAAAGAATTCAAAAAAAAATATGTAATTAGAAGATTGTTATGTTCCTGCCAGCTGGCTTATCCTTTCCCAGGTGAATATTGAAGAGGCAGGGACAAGGATAAAAAGTTCTCCAAATTCTCCATTTATTAAACTAAATACAAGTGCTTAAATATCCTCTCCAGTCCCTGGTCCATTCCCACTCCTGTGGCACTCTCCAGTCAACCAGTAAAACAATGTTCTGGTGCTAGAGGACACCAGGTGATAAAAGTTTACATTACACACACACACACACACACACACACACACACACACACACACACACACAGACAAAAACAAAACAGTGCCTTACAAATCCCATTTTTTGTTTTTGTTTTTTTGAAGCAAAATTCTTTAATTCAATTGCATAATGTATGCACGTAAGTTATAAACAAAAGTTCAAAAATAGTATAAACAAATGTCAATTAAACAATAGTAAAAAGAACTAAGCTTCCAAGTCAATTAACATGAGTTATAAAATTTAACAAAATAATATTTTCATCATTATATTATACATGAATACATAGATTTATCCCAAAAGGGGGTCATGATGTGTGACATTTCCCTTACCACAAATGTGTGATGGTAGATGATACAAAGTTTACAACCTTTTTTTGTTTCCAACAAAAGACCTTTCAAAGCAATCAAATTCAAACCCCAAAATAAAAGGAGTAGCATTAACTCAGGTAACTGTAACTATTTTAGATTTGAATTACACACACATACACAGGGTTTAGACCCTAACACAAAGACAGAAATAACTCTCCGGTATCACATTTACAAAGCTGAGATCAATGCCCTGGCCAGTATCAGATCTCAGAATACAGAAACTTTCCCACCTCTCCAGGCCAGTAGAGAGAGATGTAAAATGTTTATTTTACGTTTATATTTATGTTTAAATACACATATATACACATATATTTATATTCTGAGCTACTGTCTTACAGAGATATTAGTCATAAGCATGAGCTTTATTCAAAAGATGAAATCTGAATTTCCCAGTCCCAGGGGGAAAAAAGTCTTCTCCCCCCCTTCTTTTCTTAACTAATTGACCATGAAGCTTCCCAATCAATAGCCTAAGAAAAACGCAGTCATTGCCCAACCTGCCCCCCACCCCCATCCCCAAACCAGGAAGAGGGCATAGGGGTCCCTTGATTTCTAAATTAAGCTTTTTTGAGACATAGGTTTGAGTTTTGAAGTGCTACAAAGGAAGATTTCCCTTCGCCCTGCCTCTTCAGAGGGTGGGAATCATCATAGTGTTTGGTGCACCTGTTATGTCAGCTGTGGTGACATCTGGGATAGTTGAGATTGAAGGTGAAGGTTTAGCTGTAAAATGAGTTGGAGATGGACTGTTAGTAAATTCCACTAAACAATTACTTGAGTTGTTAATGACAGTACGATTTAGAGTTGTTACATTTTTCTGAACAGTTGTCAACAGCATTACAAACTGTCCAATTGCATGTGACATTTTTGGTTTCAACACAGGAATTGCAGTTAGTGTGTACTTCATGGATTTCTGCTGCTAGAGCAATAGTCCTGGTGTGCTTGGCTGTGGGCTGGAGAGTGGAATTCGTTGTGAGCATGAGGGTTGGCATCAGGGTCAGCAGCACCTATGAGGAGTCTCTGAAGTTGGCCATAAGTTTTGGGGTTTGGGTCATGCTTAGCACACATAGACCAGCCAGCCAGGCAGTGATGGCCTAAAGGAGCGGCCAGCAGGTCCTCCGCATCCCGTTCCTGGCATTGGTGCTCATAGGCCAGACTACTGCTGGAGAAGAAGCTCTGCCCCCCTTGTAGTGCTGCCGCGGAGACTTCACTTCCCAACTCAATAGCAGCCCCAATCAAAGAATCCATGCTAAATTTTGCTCCTAATTGACACAATATATCTGCAGTCCTTCAATATAAAAGGAATGACAGTCCCTGCTTCATCTTCTTTTCTCCTTTCCAAAAGCTAGCAAGAAATTTCTGTTTCCTGTCAATCCCCAATGCCTATTAGATTAGTATAGGCAGCCTGTTTAGGCCAAGCTTGTGGCCAGTTCTGTATGGGGAACACAGTCTGATCTGCCCCAGTGTCAATCAAGCCTAGGAAAGCCATTCCTTCTACTTGGATAACACAAAGAGGTTTTTCTGAAGAAATTGTAGTTGTAAACATAATTTCATTAGGGTATCTCTGTTTTGGCTCTTTTTTTCAATTCACTTTCCTTCCTATTTATACCAGATCTTGAGAAAACTGAGCTATGCATTGGTTCTCATTTATGTAGCTATCATCATCATTATCATTCACTATTGCAACAGAGAAAATTTCCCTACTTACATGATTTACTAGAGGTATAATGTGAGTATACTCTAGATTTGGTGGAGCCAAAATGATTGCAAATTCTTTGTCTGTTAATCATAAAGGGCAAATAGGTGCTTCAGTAGAAGTATGGGGAGGCACCCTAAATTTCCCAGCACTTTCAAACATCAATAGTTTGATATGGGTCGACTTGCTGCCAAAGCTGCATACTGTTTTTTTTTTTTCCATTCCATCTCCTGCTGGTACTGAACTGTCATACCCCGTGATTGTTTTTGAGGGGGACCCTGGGAGAGGGCCCCTTCTTCTGCTTAAATTTCCTTGTCTACATTTTGATGTCCAGTGTCCTGCCTTTTTACACTTTAGGTACAGAGTTTTAGGATGATGTGCCCTGATTTTTCTGGGCTTAGCTCTTAGGGCATTCCAACAATCTTTCTTTAAATGTCCAGGATTTCCACAAACAAAGCAAGTCTCTTTCTCTTTATTTTCCATGTACACATTAGTAAATGCCTTTGTCATTAATTCTGTATGATACACATGAGACCCTACTCTGCCACATCTTTGAATCATTTCCTCAATGGTGGCATCCCTTCTTAAGCCAATCATTGCTTTCTGACAATCAGCATTTGCATTAGCCCATGATAATTGCTTTATTAATACATCTATTCCTGTTATATCTCCTAAAGTTTTTCCTACTGCCTCCTGTAACTGGGCAAAGAAATCTACAAAAGCCTCATCGTTTCTTTGTCTGATAAGTACAAATGATCCTTTCTTTTTATTTTGTATTGGGTTATATCCCTAAGCATTCTTTACACAGGGTAGCAATTCTTTCATATGTCTGTAACCAAAATATAGTTGGTCTACATTATTGAAGAATTGACCTCTGCCATTTAATTGTTCATAATTTGTGATGGCATTGGGACCTTGCGCATGCCTCAAAGCCATCTGCCTACATTGTTCTATAAACTACATCATTCAAAAAGACAGATTGTCTGGGTGACAAACATGCCCTATCTGGGTATTAATATGGAGTATGCAAGAGTATCCAGTTGTAGCTGGACAAAAAAGTGATCTTGCCCTATATTCCCCCAATTCCTTCTTTAAATCTCTGACTGCATTTATATCTAGTGGCTTATGTCTTAGCATAAGGTTTCCTGGATTAAAAGGATCTGGCTCCTCAATAACAACATAAGCCTGAAACTCAGCTCCTAGATACATCAAACTTTCTCCCTGATCTGTTGCCCTTTCAATGGTCTTTTGTAATGATGACCTTTCTTCCCTAGGTGCTATAGGGCTGATCCTAGGCTTTTCTTGATAATACTTATTTATTCTTCCTCAGGCTATGGATGTGAATACACTTTCACTTTACCTTCTCTTTCCTCCACACCTCCTTGTTCCAACTTCCTTAAAATCGTGGCCATGGTAACAACCAACCTGCTACCTCTCTGAAGTCTTCTGCTGCGGGATGCTGCCTGGAATTTTTTTTCCTTGCTTTTATCTGCTGGTCCTTATCCTGGATTCCAATCAGATTTCGTGGCACTCTTTGGACATCATTTGTTAGCTTCCTGCAGGCTAGCTTATCCTTCCCTAGGCGAATATTGAAGACAGGAGACAAGGATGCAAAGTTCTCCAAGTTCTCCAAGTTCTTCTTTTATTAAACCAAATACAAGTGCTTCAATATCCTCCCTATCTATGTATGGTCCACTCTCACTCTTGTAGCACTCTCCAATCAACCAGTAACACAACGCTCTAGTGCTAGAGGACACCAGGTGATAAAAGTTTACAGTATTCCCACAGAGAGCCAACAGTCCCTTACAGATGATGTCTGAAAATAATACTCCATAAAAAAATACCATAAAAGTTGGATATCTTTAAGTAGTTTTAAAAGATAGTAGCTTTAAGTTGGGCATTACTCACTCCAAATTCCTTCATATTCCCTGATGACACTTAAATGGAAATATTTGTATTGAAGGTTTTGCATATATAGCCTTGAGCCAAGTAATTAATAGCTCTCCACATTTGAAAAAGTAGTATTTATGACTTTTAGCAAAATAATAGTGAGACAGATTAAATGATAGTACAGTTTAGCTTCATCATCTTGAAAGCAAAAATAAAAGGGGTTGGAGTTGGGAAACAAAAAATAATTGTCATATAATTGATGCACAAAAAAAGAGACAAAAGATAAACATAATGAGAATATTAATAATCAGCATTTATAGATCATTTTATAGTTTGCAAATTTCTTTACTTATATTATCTCATCTTATCCTCTAAAAAATCTGTGATAAATGGTAGTATAATCATTTTTTATAGATGCAGAAACAGATGCAAGGTAAGTATCTGAAGTAAGTAAGATTTGAACAAATATTTATGGTGCTAGCTTTGTTGTTCCAGATAAAAGAAGTGAGAATAAAAATACTAACAAAACATAAAATTTAGGATACTTATTATCAACTAGAAGTGTTCCAGGGTAATGAGCAGGTTCAAGATACATTTCATGTTTTTGTTTCCAATATTGTACGTAATAGGATTCTGAACTTTCATGCAAAAGCCCAAAGTATTATTTATTTTGGGTAAAGAACTACTTCTATTTCACACAAACTCAAAATGCAAAACTCACAAATAATTTTTGTTTGTAAATTAGTATGGAAAACATAAAAATAGTCAAATAATAATGTTATTCCAATTAACTTTAAATTAAAAACATCAAAACATATCACTGAAAAACAAATGAGGTAATTAATGCAAAGGATTTTGCAATTGTTAACCTATGACATAAATATAAAGCTGCTATTGTGTGAGGATTATATTATAAGATCAAGAGTCAAAAGATTTCCATTGTTGCATTGGTAGCTGATGCAAGGCAACTTGCAATTAGAAGAATATTTACTGGTATTAGATTACTAGTTCATCTTCAGCAAACTAGTTTTAGGGGAAGAAAGTTGTCAAGTTGACTTTTATGGTCAATTCTGAACTATTTGTTTATTTGTAGTAAAAAAATTTATCAATATTTGACCAATTTCTCAATCTAATTTAACTATTTAATCATATGCATTCTTCTCTGAAGAAGTAGGTTTGACCCTTTATAAAACTGCATATAATGTAACTGTTATAAAAGGAATTGAAACCATTGAAGAGAGCTGTGTTTTTGATAAAATTATGCTTATTTGATATTGGAGACTATATTTTCAAAGTATTGCATTTTTTGTAATACTGAAATATTCATGAATAGTATTGTAATGCTCTCAGTATCGCATGAGAAAATTATATTTTGATATTTGATATTATTACTGAGAAACAAAACAAACAAAAATAATAAATGAATGAGAAAATAAATAAATAATATAAATATGAATGTTTATATAGATTAAGTATTGCTGTAGTAATATTGGCAAAGATAAAAATGTCAGTAAAAAAGAATATGAATTAGCTACTTAAAATTTTAAGTCATGGACCTTTGTATTTCAAAATCCATTTCATGACAATATGATATATAATGCTCTTATGTTTGTATTTAAAACATATTCATCTAAGTTTTATAGTGTATTATGACTTAAAGAATAAATATTTAGGACTTTAGTAAAATCAAAGAAAATGCATATCACTATATAATTTAGATAAGAATATAATTTATTTAGATATAAAAATGAAATAATGTATTTAAAGTTACTTTTGTCCTTAAGCCTACAACTGACAGAACATTTCCAATAATGCCGTACTACTCTTTTCCTCATCTTCTTTCATTTATGATCATTTGGACAAACCACAGTAAAGTAAGGGTAAAAAAAAAAATATATATATATATATATATATATATATATATATATATATATATATATTTCTAACTTACCCACAAAGTGCACTGTATATACTTGATTCATACAGACCTGATCTTAAAGTGACATAGCTTGTTTTTGACAAGTGGTTGAGAGTTAATACCAGTACATCCATGGGGAGAAAAAGAAAAAAATACATTTTTCCTAAATAATTCAGAAAATAAAAAATGTTGCTTCTATTTCTGTTTAAAAATAGAAGCTTGGCTATGGGTATTCAGTTTATTCTTGTGATGGCCTAACAAGGCCTCTGAGGATATAGCTTTTTGTGATCCCTATTTTATTAAATGTCAAAATGTGTAATGCTGAATGCTCATGCTGAAGGTTCATGTAATATAGTTTACCTTACACTTCTAACCTTCAAAAAAAAAAGCTTCCAAAACCACTTCTAAAAGATTTATGGCATCATTCAAGTTTTACACTAGAAAGTGAACTAATGGATTTTACCAATGAATCCCTAAGGAGTCACTCTTCCTACACAGTGCCATAGCAGAAGCTGACACTTAAACTTTACAACAGCATCCTAGTGAGTGTGAAAAGAGAGATAGCATATTAAGTTTAAGAAACTTTCAGAGTTGAAATTTTATGAATAGTTGCTACATTAAAAATACACATACGCAAATACTAGTCATCTGCTTTTCATATGCTTAATACTAATGTTTAAAATGAATGTTTAAACAATATGAACATGGAAAAATGCAAAGTAAACCAAAAAACCCATCTCCTTTACTACTGACTTACTTCTCATACTCATCCCCTAAAATCATACACACACACACACACACACACACACACACACACACACACAGACACATGCACAAACATCTAGTTCTCCTAGAAACTAGCTGTACATCCTATTCTCTGATCCATAAGGATGGAGAAAGAAAAACTGGATCACTAAGATAAATATATGATTCAGATCAGAAAAGGAAATAATTGTATTAAATAGACAATTTTAATCAGCTTATATACCTGTATTATTTAAACTAAAGAAATATTTAATTTATGTAAATGATCACAAATCAACAATGTAAAGTTTAATTAAACTTATTTTTTGAGAAAATTTCTAAACTGGGTGATTATAGGAAAATAATAAATAATATAGATAGATTATAAAGATTATATAGATATAAAGATAGATATAAATATTGTAAAAATATTAGCTAAAATTTGAGTAAAGCATTTGACAGGCTAGAACTATTGAAGTTCAAGTCATTGCCTCAAGAATCACTTAAAAACAATGGAAATATCCCCAGTTAAACCAGAAAGATAAGAAGAGAGAAGTTGTAATGAATATCTGTGAGCTAATATCAAAATTTGAGGAGACAGACTAAAGAACCTTGGTGGATCCACACTAGGACTGGAGGCAATGTAATCTTCCCCTTCCCTATAGCCCCATCCAGAATGAGAAGAAAGAGAAGATTGGATAGAACCAAATTTGCTGTTTAGATTGACTTTTCTCCACTTCTTCTTTGCTTGGTACCACCATTTTCCTTTATCTACTCCTCTTACCTCTCATTTCCATTCTGGTTTCCCTTCACACAATTCTAGAGAATATGTAGTTTTTAAGAACCCTAATAGCTTTCTCTGACAGGATATTATCCATCTGACAGGGCTATTTTCCATCTTTATCCTCCTTGAACTCTTTGCAACATTCAGCACTTTTGAATGCCCTAGACACAATGAGGCCATGATTTCTCAGCAATGTTTTATTTAGCCTCTCTTTGTAGACTCCTTGAGACCAGAAAATGTTCAATATACAGCCTGTCTCCAAAATGTTTCCTGCACCAGATAAAAATGTAATTTGGAAATATTTAACAAAGTAAATATAAATACCATAAAGCATAAAAATATGGTTTTCCATATCAATTTTTGGGCCACAGGGATTATTATATGATTTAGTGGCCCTGTTTCTATTTTAATTTGACACCATTATTTTACACAATGAAAAGGTTTTTTCCCCATCTGCTTTCTGATTCATCACAATTCTCTAATATTTTAATATGCTAGAATGGAAATCAACAATAAAAAGTGCTGATAAAGTTATTCTATTGCTCTATATCCTAAAAGACTTTATTAATATTCAATGTAACTAAGTAACTGGAATAGCCCACACATTCAAATTCTTGCTATTGTTCTTTCCAGACACTTTGCAACAAAACAAAAATTGTAAATTTTTTTTTACTTTAATTAAGAGACATAAATTATAGAGTCAAATTTCTCATCAGCAATTATTACATAAGTAGGAATAACCTTTGAAAGTGCTGATATAATATTGACATAAAAGGAAATGAAAAAGCCTAAGACCTAGAATCTCGTGAGGCTCAAGTGATGGTTTATTATATGACCTAGGGGCAGTTGCTTGTTCTCTGTATTTATCATTTTGTTCATCTCTATGAGTACTTCCATATCTCAACTTGTTTTCCATTTATGGGGAATTCAAATGAATTCTGAAAGAATCCAGTAAAATATGATGTTTTACATAGAATAACTGAGTAATAGATGATTGGGTCTGGAGTCAGAAAGACTTATTTTTCTGACTTCAAATCTGGCCATAGAAACTTGCTAGCTGTGTGACCTTGGACAAATCACTTATCATTGTCAAATCATTTTTCTTGCCTTTAAAACAAACTGGAAAGGGAAATAGCACACCAGTGTAGTATCTATCACAAGAAAACCCTAAATGAGATAGGAAGAATCAGATAGAACTGACAAATGACATCATCAATATAAATATTTTTGCATTGTCTACATAAAAGTTTTAAATGGGGGAGGCTAGGTGGCGTAGTGGATAAAGCACTGGCCTTGGAGTCAGGAGTACCTGGGTTCAAATCTGGTCTCAGACACTTAATAATTACTTAGCTGTGTGGCCTTGGGCAAGCCACTTAACCCGGTTTGCCTTGCAAAAACCTAAAAAAAAAAGTTTTAAATGCATATATATATATATTATGTTTAGATGTATGTATATCACCACATATATATGTATATTATGTGTATATATATATATATATATGTATATATATATACACACAACAAGCAGTCAGATTCAGATCAGAAAAGAAAATAATTGTGCTAAATAGATCAGCTTTAAATCAATCTATATATCTCTATTAGGTATATTAAAGAGATATTTAATTGAGGCAAAGGAATAAAAATCAACAATAGATAAAGCAGAAGTAAACTTATTTCCTTTTTTGAAAAACTTATAAATTGGTGGATTATAGAAAAATTACAGATTAAAATTTCCCTTAATTTGAGCAAACCATTTAACAATGTGTCTCTTAAAATTCTTATAGGCAAAAATATGAATTGAATGTAAATACAATCATGTGAATTCAAAATACGAATTGTTGAACACAAAGAAAAATAATTATTTTGTATCAATTTGGAACAAAGTGTCCAATGGAGTGCCCTGGAAATTTTTGTTTGGTTGTTTTGCTTTTTAATATTTTTATCAATGATTAGACTGAGTGGATTGATGACACTTATCAGATCTGAAAGTGCGAGACAGTTTGAATAGTATAGGTAACACAATGAGAAAATCATGATTCAAAAGCTTTTGACAGCGTTAGACTTCAAATAAATATATTTTTTAAAATATTTCAATTTCAAATTTCAAGCATTTGCTGGTACTCTCTTTGACAAATTAATTTATCTAAATAACTTACATCCTTTAGTGATAATTTTATCTTCCAAAAGGTAGAGAAAACATTAAACTGAAAGTCTTTTCTCTATTTGCTAAGTACTTAGAGGGAAGGACTAGTTGCTAGAAAGGAAATCATGAGATCTCTGGGGATTAGAAAAAAAATGATCTCCACATTATACAGTTTATGACAGAAGACAGGAGAAAGTCTGAATTATATTCCAGATTTGGGAAGGAAAATATAAAAAAAAATTCATGGCAAAGATATATAGTCTCATAGAGTAAAATGTTTCAAAATAGTCACCTCTGGAAGGAGGGTATATTCTTAGGAATATAAATCTGAATAAACAAACAACCACCAAAAACAAAAAAAAAATACAATACAAATAAGGAAGAAAAATATTTAGAGAGACTGATAAAAATAGGCATTTCACTGAACAATTTTGATTTAAAACAAAATGAATGGAAAATCAAAACTTGGGCAGGTAAGGGAAACTGAATATAAATCATGCAATTGCATAGTAAAAACTTTATTAGAAATGCTAAAATGCAGAACAGCTGAGTCTGGTGAGGGAGTGAACAGAAAAACAAATTGAAAAGGAATAAGACCTTTGATGGATGAGATAAATTATATTTTTTTGCTTTTTATGTAAATAAAAACATTTTCTCTACAAATCATTTATAAATCAACAACCAAGATAAGTTAGGAAATAACAGAGCTATCATTGATTCATTGTAATCACCTCCTTCAAATGACGGAAATCATTGGGTCCTTAAAAGTACTGCCACAGGAAATTTCTGAGACTCTGTAAGTTATATTGGAAAGATCATTAAAACAAGTAAATAAAAAACAGAAACAAAAACAAAACAAAGCATGAGAGATATCACAAAATTGAACTAGAGAAAATGTTACCTTGGCTTTGATAAAAAGGAACATAGTATTACATTTACAATACTTATTACTAGGGAGGAAGTCTGAACTTGGTGGGTCATTTGAGCTCAATGTCCTTAACAAATAAGGAGTACACAAAAATCTGCAACAAATATGAGACTATTATAATATTTTTTTTAAAACTTTATTTGGGGGGCAGAGCCAAGATGGTAGTGTGAAGGCAGCATTACCCAGGAAATCCTCCCCCCCTAAAGCCCCAAAAATAGAAACAAAGGATGGCTCTAGCCAAAAAATTAGAGGGAGCAGAACCCACAGAAAGACCGAGTGATACATTTTCCTAGTCCAAGTTCCACAGGAAAGGTATGTTTCACCAGGACCAGGGGTTGGAAAAAAAAAGCCATGGTGCTGCCCAGCCCAGCCCAGCCCAGTGCAGACCAGAGATCACAGGCAACAGCTTGAAGGGGCAGGGAGAGAACTCTGCTCCACCAGAATGAGTGTGAAGTGAGGAAGCACTGGCAGCAGAACCTGCAGCAAGAATCTGAAGAAAGCAGCTAGCACCCGCAGAGATGGTAACGGAAATCTGCAGAGATTTCTCTGCTCTCCCTGGGGTAGGACTCTGCTGTTTGCCTACACTCACATATTGCAGTTTGGTCTTCCATACTAAGATAGCTAGATATCTCCTTAAAGCCCCAGGGCAGAGGGTAGTGCTGTGATCATCTTCATATCAAAGCACAGGCTAGAGAGCATCAGACCTTGGAGGAATAAAGGTCCCAGTGGGGTGTCCCCCCCCCCAAAAAAAAAAAACAAAAACCAAACCTAAAGTCTTGGAAGTGCTGTAAATTAGTCTTGGACTGAGGAAATGAGTAAACAACAGAAAAAGAAGAATGTGACCATGAAAAATTACTTTAGTCCCATGGAAGATCAAAACACATACTCAGATGATTACAAAATAGAAGTTTCCATACCCAAAACCTTCAAGAGAAATAGAAAATGGGCTCAGACTATGGATGAGCTCAAAAAAAGCAATCAAGGGAGGTGGAGGAAAAATTGGGAGGAGAAATGAGAGTGATACAGAAAAATCCTGAAAACCAAATCAAAAGCTTGGTGAAAAATATACAAAAAAAAAATACTGAAGAAAATAATATGTTAAAAATCATTTTAGGCCTAATGGAAAAAGCAAAACAAAAGGCAAATGAGGAGAAGAATACCTTTAAAAAGCACAATTGGCCAGCTGGAAAAGGAGATTAAAAAAAATGTCTGAAGTAAATAACTCCCTCAAATGCAAAATGGAATTAAAGGAAGCTGATGACTTTGCCAGAATCAGGAAGAAATAAAACTCTGCCAAAAAAAAGCCAAAAATTAGAAGAAAATGTGAAATATCTCATTGGAAAAACAAACTACCTCAAAAATAGATCCAGGAGAAATAATTTAAAAATTATTGGATTATCTGAAAGCCACAACTAGGAGAAGAGACTAGACTTCATTTTTCAAGAAATAATACAGCAAAATTGCCCTGAGATCCTAGAAGCTGAGGGTAAAATAGAAATTGAGAGAATTCAACGGTCACCCCCAAAAGAACTCCCAAAAGAAAATGTTCCTGGAATATTATAGCCAAATTCCCCAACTCCCAAATCAAAGAGAAAATTCTAAAAGCTACCAGAAACAAACAGTTCAACTACCCAGGCTTCATAGTCAGGATTACACAGGATCTAGCAGCATCTACATTAAGGGTTCGTTGGGAATGGAATAGGATATTCTGGAAGGCAAAATATCTTGGTTTACAACTGAGAATCAACTACCCAGCAAAAGTGAACATCTTCTTTCAGGGGAAAAGATAGACTTTCAATGAAACAGGGGTCTTTTTATTTCACAGTTGTCATCAAATTTATTTATTTTTTTTAATTAAAGATTTTATTTAATTTGAATTTTACAATTTTTCCCCTAATCTTACTTCCCTTCCCCACCCCCCCCCACAGAAGGCAATTTGTCAGTCTTAACATTCTTTCCATGGTATACATTGATCCAAATTGAGTGTGATGAGAGAAAAATCATATCCTTAAGGAAGAAACATAAAGTATAAGAGATAGCAAGTTCAGACAATAAGATATCAGTTTTTTTTTTCCTAAATTTAAGATAATAGTCCTTGATCTTTGTTCAAACTCCACAGTTGTTTATCTAAATACAAATGGTATTCTCCATTTCAAACAATCCCAAATTGTCCCTGATTGTAGAACTGATTAAATGAGTGACTCTATCAAGGTTGAGCATTGACTCCATGTTGCTGTTAGGGTGTACAGGGTTTTTCTGGTTCTGCTCATCTCACTCAGCATCAGTTCATGCAAATCCCTCCAAGTTTCCCTGAATTCTCATCCCTCCTGGTTTCTAACAGAACAATAGTATTCTATGATATACATATACCACAGTTTACTTAGCCATTCCCCAATTGAAGGGCATTTACTTGATTTCCAATTCTTTGCCACCACAAACAGGGCAGCTATGAATATTTTTGTACAGGGGTGGCTAGGTGGCATAGTGGATACAGCACCAGGCCTTGGAGTCAGGAGTACCTGGGTTCAAATCCGGTCTCAGGCACTTAATAATTACCTAGCTGTGTGGCCTTGGGCAAGCCACTTCACCCCATTTGCCTTGAAAAAATTTAAAGAAATATATTTTTGTACAAGTGATGTTTTTACCCTTTTTCATCATCTCTTCAGGGTATAGACCCAGTAGTGGTATTGTTGGATCAAAGGGTTTGCACAATTTTGTTGCCCTTTGGGCATAGTTCCAAATTTCTCTCTAGAAATGTTGGATGAGTTCACAACTCCAACAACAGTGTTACAATGTCCCAGACTTCCCACAACCCTTCCAACAATGATCATTATCCTTTCTGGTCATATTGGCCAGTCTGAGAGGTGTGAGGGACACAGGAGACATTCAAATTTTCCTATTGAGATGACCAGAGCTGAACAGAAAGTTTGATCTTCAACTACAGGACTCTAGCGAATCATAGAGAGAGTGGAAGAGAGCAACTAACTATGAGGAAATTGATGATGCTGAACTTTCTGTATTCCTGCATGGGAAGAAGGTATTGATAACTCATATGAACTTTCTCATTTTATAAGAGTTGTTAGAAGGAGCATATATAGACAGGACATAGGAGGGAACAGAATATAATGGTATGATGTGGTTAAGGGTTGGAGTCAATGGGTGATGGGGGAAAAGTACTGGGAGGAAGGAAAAGGAGATGAGAAAGAAGCTAAGAGATTTCACATAAGAGTCAAGAAAACGTTTTTTCAATGGAGTGGAGGGGAGGAAGGCAAGGGGGGGATGAGTAAGCCTTCATTCTCATCGGAAATGGCTCAGGGAGGAAATGGCATACACATTTAATAGGGTGAGGAAATCTATCTTGCCCTGGAGAAGGATGGGAGGAAAGGGATGGGATGAAAGGAGAGAAAGAATAGAATAAATGAAAGTGGGGAGAAATAGAGTGGAGTTGCAGCTAGTAATAGCAACTGAGGGAAAAATATCGAAGCAACTTCTCTGGTGGACTTATGATAAAGAAAGCAACTCACCCCAGAGTCAGAACCATTGAAATCTGAACACAGATTGATGTACAATTTCTCTCTGTCTCTCTCTCTCTCTCTCTCTCTCTCTCTCTTCTTGAGGTTTCTCATCTTGGGGGGAGGAATTTATGTTTATTCTTAGGTTTACTCTAGCGCATTCAATTTACATCAATGTATGGCATGGAAACAATGTAGAGACTGTCAGACAGCCTTGTGTGGGGGAGGGGGAGGGAGGAGGGGGGAAATTGTAGAATTCAGAGTCTTGCAAAAAATGATGAGTACATAAATCTACTGTATATAATTGGAAAACAAAATGTTAGAATAGTCAAAAAAAAAACCTTTAATTGGGACAAATATGTGTACAATAAATTTTTAACACTATGAATGCCAAAAAAGCATGAATGACTTTAGAAACTGTTTGTGACAACAACTTTGTGAGATGATCAACCCTGATGGAAGCAGCTTCTGTCAGCAGTTTAGAGAGGTAAGATAGCCCTATTAGACTGGCTATAGATAATGCTATCTCTCCATCCAGAGCAAGAAAAACAAAACAAAACAAAAACAATCATTCAGAATCTGATGAAAATTACATTCCCTTTTTTTTTTTTTGCAGGGCAGTGGGGTTAAGTGACTTGCCTGAGATCACACAGCAAGGTTATTATTAAATGTCTAAGACTGGATTTCGACTCAGGTCCTCCTTATTCCAGGACTGGTGCTCTATCCACCCACACCATCTAGCTGTCCCCTGCATGCACTTTAAAAAAAAAAAACAACAACAATATCTCTTATGCATTTCTTTTCCTTAATCCCAATTCCTCATAATGAAAATAACTAATCTGTAAACATACCCAATGCAAATATGTATGTACAATATTGACTGTTCGCTGCGAAAGGGAGGGGTTTGAGAAGGGAGGGTGGATCAAAATTATGTAACGTAAAAATATATATAGCCATATGGATGAATGTTGAAAAACTTTTATAACATGTATTTAGAAAAATAAAACATCAATAAAATATTAAAAGAGAAAACTATTTGTGGAATAATAATATCAGAGAATGAAAAAGAAACAATTCTGTTAGAAACATAGAAGGTCAAAACTCCCAATCCGATCAATAATGAGAATGACCAGTGAACTTTCAGCAGGGAACTCAGTCAAAAAAAAAAGAAAAGAAAAAGTAAATAGTATAAAAATTATAGGTCAGTGATCTTTGATTGCTAGTAAAAGTCTAGAAATAAATCATTAAAAATAGAATTGATGTTTAATTAGTAACTAGTTAATTAATAATTAACCTTATTAGACTACTCTTATTTCTTGGGAAATTAGAGGGATTCTATGGATATAACTTTCATTCATTTTAATATATTTTTAATTATCTCATGTTATTCTAATGGAGATGGAAAGAACATGGATTAATTAATAATTCATCCAGTTGGCTTCAGAACTAATTGACTAATGAGTTTCAAAGAATGATTTGTTAATCATTTAAAATCATTATGATCAGAGGTACCCATTAACCAATGAAGTATCATATTATCTTGTGCTGTTTGTTGTCAGTGATTTGGATAAGGACATTGATAATGGGTGGCTATCACAACCCTAGAAAATATAGCTGATAACTTTGGATGATAGGAGAATCCATAAAGAACTTGTCAGGTTAAAACATTTGACTGAAGCTAATAGAAAAAAATTAATGGATGGTGGTGAATACTTGGGTATTTTACATAGTGGATAGAGCACTAGACCTGGACTCAGGAAGATGCATCTTTGTGAGTTCATACTGGGTAACTCACTTAATTCTGGTGGCATCAGTGCTTTATCTATAAAATGAAACTGAGAAGGAAATACAAACCATTTAAGTATCTTTGTCAAGAAAACCTCAAATGGTTTAGTATAGTTAGGTACAAGCAAAAGAAAAATTAAGGTATAAAGTCTTGTACTTGAGTACCCTCCCCCAAAAAATCAACTCCACAAGAATGAGATGGATATGAGATAAGTAGAGAATAGTTGACCTTAAAAATATTTTGGAGTTTTGGTAGTTCATCAATTTATCCTGACTAAGGAGTTTCATTAATAGTGACATGGTTTCCAGGAAAAGGAGGGTGACCATCCCTTTGTACATTTCCTTAATCACATCTAAACTGGAGTACTGTGCTAAGTAATGGGTACTGTGAGTCAAGGACAATTGAAAAGTGCTCAGAGCAAGGCAAGGATTATGAATAGCTTTGAATCTTATATAAGAGGATAAATTAAAGTGAATACTTTTAATTTTCCTAGAAAAAAGAAGACGTGTTAGGGGTTGGGATGAGTATATTTTGTGGGAGGGATGTATTTTTAATTATTTGAAGGTATGTAATGCTGAAGAGGGATCAGATTAGATTTAGTCCTAAATGGTTGATGCAGAAAAAATAATGGAAGTTGCAAAGGGGTCCCAAAATTGAATGGGGAATTTAAAAAAAAAATTCCTTGGGG
Source organism: Macrotis lagotis (assembly GCF_037893015.1). Lineage (NCBI taxonomy): Eukaryota > Metazoa > Chordata > Mammalia > Peramelemorphia > Peramelidae > Macrotis > Macrotis lagotis. Next base: position 110,481,739 of record NC_133663.1, on the reverse strand, counting down.
CAGCTAGGTGACAAAGTAGATAGAGCACCAGGCCTGCAGTCAGGAGTAGCTGACTTCAAATCCAGTCTCAGACTATTGATAATTACCTAATTATGTGGCCTTGGGCAAACCACTTAACCCCATTGCCTTACAAAAAAAAATAAAAATTATTTATATATTTTCATCCATATGTAAATGCATATTTCCAAGTTAAAAATTTACCCCCAGCCTCCCTTCCCACCACCTTCCCCTCAGCAGGGAAGAATCAGGTTAGCATTTTACATACATATTTTGTTTACAATATTTACAAATTAGTAATTTTTTGCATGAGGAATTAGTATTAAGGGAAAGAGATAATTTTTATAAAGTGTTCATCAGATTCAGTAGGGGTGTTGTCTTTGTGTGTGTGTGTGTGTGACTTGTTTAGTTTTGTTTTTGTTCCTTTGGTTGCAGATAATATAGAACATTAACAGTCTAATACATTTGTCATAGTTCTCTGAACTGTCAAGAGGAGTGGCTTCTGTTAAGGTTGTTCATCTCATAATGTTGTTGATGTATACACTGTTATCTTGGTTCTACTCCCTTCTCTCACCATCACATCCATTCCACCCTTCTCCAGTCTGACCATTTATGTTCTTATAGAACAATAATATTCCACAGTATTGGGGTACCATAACTTGCTTAGCCATTCCCCAATTAATGGGCATCCCCTCAATTTCCAGTTCTTCACCACTCTAAAGAGAGCTGCTATGAATATTTTGGAATATGTAGGGATTTTCCCATTGTTTACAGACTCTTCTGGATGTAGTCCTAGAATTGGAATTACTGGGGCAAAGAGTATATACATTTTTATTACTCTTTGGGCATAGTTCCATTTTCCTATCCAAAAAAATTTGATCTGTATACAACTCCACCAGAAATGTATCAATATCTCAATCCTCCCATAACCTTTACATTCATCATCTTCCCTTTTTCTCATCTAGGCTAATCTAATAGGTGTGAGATGATACCTCATTGTTGTTTTAATTTGTATCTCTCTTATCAATTGTGATTTGGAGATTTTTTCATAGGATTATATTTAGTTTTAATTTCATCATTTGAAAACTGTTCATGTTCTTTGACCATTTATCAATTGGGGAATGACTACGGAACTTATAAATTTGATGCGATTCACTTTATATTTTAGAAATGAGACATTTATCAGATCTCCTGGTTGTGAAGATTGTTTTTCTTCTAATTTTGGCAGCATTGATTTTATTAGTGCAAAAACATTTAAATTTAATATAGTGAAAATCATTCATTTTGCAGCTTATAATGTGCTTTAATTCTTGTTTGGTCATAAATTTATCCCCTTTCCTTAGATCAGATAGAATATTTTTTGGTCTATTAACTTGTCTATGGTAATGCTCTTTATACCCAATTCTTGTACCCATTTTAACTTTATTTTGGTATAGGGTGTGAGGTGTGGATCTATGTATGGTTTTTGCTGTACTATTTTCCAGTTTCCCCAACACTTTTGTCAAATAGTAAGTTCTTATCCCAGAGGCTGATGTCTTTGAGTTTGTTAAATAGGAGATTGCTGTAGTTATTTACTGTAATTTCTTTTGAAGCTAGCCCAAACCACTGATCCATTTCTCTATTTCATTACCATTACCATACAGTTTTGATGACTGCTGCTTTAAATATGTAGTTTTAAATCTGGTAGAGTTAGGCTACCTTCCTTTACAGATTTTTTTTTTTTTTTTTGCATCAGTATCTTTACTATTCTTACCCTTTTGATGCTCCGGGTGAATTTTATTACTATTTTTTTTCTAATTTGGTGAAGTTATTTCATAGTTTCATTGGTATGGCACTGAATAGGTAATTTAATTTGGCTAGAATTTTCATTTTTATTATATTAGCTCAACATAACCATGACTATTTGACATTTTCCCAATTATTTAGATCTGACTTTATTTGGATGAGGAGAGCTTTATTGTGTTCATACAATTTCAGAATTTGTCTTGGGAGGTAGATTCCTATGTATTTAATGCTGTCTACAGATATTTTAAATGGAATTTTTCTTTGTATTTTGGGCTTTGTTCTTCATATATAGAAATGCTGATGATATATGAGTTTATTTTATATCCTGCTACTTTGCTGAATTTGTTAATTGTTTTAAGGAGTTTCTTAAGTTGATTTTCTGGGGTTTTCTAGATATACCATCATATATTTGAAAAGAGTGATAGTTTTGCTTCCTCATTGCCTATTCTGGTTCCTCCAATTTCTTCTTTTTCTCTTATTGATACTGCTAGTATTTCTAATACTATATTAAATAGTAATGGTGATAATGGGCATCCATTTTTCACCCCTGAAATTTTTGGAAATGCTCTGTTTTTTCCCATTATATATAATATTTTTGGATCGTTTTAGATAGATCCTATTTATTATTGTAAGGAAAACTCCATTTATTCCTATACTTTCTAGTCTTTTTTAATAGGAATGAATGTTGAATTTTCTCAAAGGCTTTTTCAGCATCTATAGGGATAATCATGATTTCTGTAGATGTTACTGATGAAATGTTTAATTATGTTGAGTGTTTTCCTAAAGGCGGACCATCCTTGCCTGCCTGGTATAAATCCTACCTGAATATGGTGTCAATAACTTGCTGTAAGTCTCATTGCTAAAATTTAAGATTTTTGCATCAATATTTATTAGGGAGATTGGTCTATAATTATCTTTGTTTTGGTTTTTCCTGGTTTAGGTATCAGCACCATGTTGGTGTCATAAAAGGACTTTAGCAGAATTCCTTCTCCTATTTTTTAAAATAGTTTGTGTTGAATAGGAATCAATTGTTCCTTAAATGTTTGTTAGAAATCATTTGAAAATCTATCTGGACCTGGAGACTTTTTCATAGGGAGTTTATTTATGGTGTCTTTGATTTCTTTTTCTGAAATGGGATTATTGTTAATCTCGGCAGTTTGTATTTTTGTAAATATTCATCCATTGCACTCAAATTGTCTGATTTATTGGCATATAGTACACCAAAGCAGTTTTGAATTATCTCTGTAATTTAATCCTCCTTGGTGTTTAATTTAGCCTTTTCATTATTGATATTGGTTATTTGGTTATTTTCTTTTTTTTTAACTGATTAACCAGAGGTTTATTTATTTTCTTCACATTTTTTTGAAAAACCAACTCTTAGTTTTATTTATGAGATCAATGGAAATTTTGCATTCTGTTTTACTAATCTCACCTTTGATTTTCAGAATATCTAATTTTTTTTTAATTAGGGATGTATGATTTACTCTCTCTCTAGCTTTTTCAGTTGCATACCCAATTCATTGATCTCTTCTTTCTCCATTTTATTCATATAGGCATTTAAAGATATAAAGTTTCCCCATCAAAACTGCCTTGGCTGCATCCCATAAATTCTGGTATGATGTCACATTATTTTCATTTTCTTGAATATAATTATTGATTATTTCTATTATTTGCTGTTTGATTCACCCATTATTTAGGATAAAGTTTTTTAATTTCCAAATAGTTCTTGGATTATCTTTCCCTGACCTTTTATTACATGCAATTTTTATTGTATCATGATTTGAGAAGTGTATATTTATTATTTCTGACTTTCAGTATTTGATTCTTTGGTTTTGGGACCTGAGTATATGGTCAATTTTGGTGCCATACACTGATGAGGAAAAAGTTATATTCTTTTCTATTCCCTTTAAATTTTCTCCAGAGGTCTATTATATCTAAGTTTTCTAAGATTTTATTCACCTTCTTAACTTCCTTCTAGTTTATTTTGTTGTTAGATTTCTCTAGTTCCAAGAGAAGGAGTTTGAGGTCTCCCATTATTAAAGTTTTGCTGTGTGTTTCTCTTTGTAGTTCATTTAGCTTTTCCTCTAGGAATCTGGATGCTATCCCACTGGCTGCATTCATGTTTAGTAATGGTACAGTTTCATTTCCAATGGTGAATTTTAAGGAGATGTAGTTTCCTTCCTTATCCCTTTTAATGGAATTGATTTTTCCTTTTTCCTTTGACTGAGATTAGAATCTTTATCCCAGAATTTTTTACTTCAGCTGAGACATAATATATTTTGCTCCAACCTTGTACCTTTGCCCTGTATGTATCTTTCTGCTTCAAATGTGTTTCTTGTAAACAATCATATTGTAGGATTCAGGTTTTTTAATCCATTCTGCTATCCACTTCTCTTTTAGGGGACATTTTATCCCATTCACTGTTATAGTTAATACAGTTAATTCTGTATTTTACTCTATGTTATCTTTCTCCATTAATATTTATCTCTTTCCTTTACTCTTATTCCTCCTCACCAAAATTTTACTACTATTGATTTTTCTTTTAAAATTTAAATTTCAGTTTATTTTTACTTATACCTTCCCTTTCATTTTCTCAGTCCCTTCATCCCTGATCTTTCCCTTTCACAGTCCTTCCCTTCCCTGTAGATTAAGTTAGATTTTTAAATCCAAGTGAGAATGTATTTTGTTCTTTCATGGGCTAAATATATAGAGTAGAATTTACTCAGCATTCACATTCTTCATTCTTTCCCTCTAAAATTATAAATGTTTGTGCCTCTTCCCTTGGTGCTCTAATATTTTTAATATTATTAATCAAATATTATCAAGCACAAGCTTCCTTATCAAGCCATCTTCACAGATTGTTTACATGATTGTTTGATAAGCAGCATTAACTCAAATTGCAAAAAATTAAAATTGTAATCATTTTTACCTTACCCCCTTTTCAAGTATCTTTCAAGTACACACAATCCTCCTTACAAGCCAAAGTATCATCCAAAGCCACATCATACCAAAACTTAATGCCCCTCCCCCAGGCCTATTTTCTTTCACACTTTACCTTCCCTGTTAAGTGAACAAGGCCTATTGCCTCTCACACTTTACTCCCCCCCCACACCCAGAGTACTTAACCCGTAGTTAAGTGCAGAATTGGTTATTCAAACCCTGATCTAATTAAGCGAAAGATTCTTGAATATCTCTAAGTACTAGGAGGCTCTGGAGGTCTCACCTGAGAACTTCACAAATGACTGTAAGTAACCAAAACACTTTTTCATGTACTTACAGTTTATGATGCTTAAAGTTTTCTAAGTCCTGGGAGGCTTTGCAGGACTCTCCCAATGACTGTAAGTAACAGAGACATTATCTCCTATCCTTGCAGTTTTTGATACCCTCATTAGACAAGGTGCTAAGCAAGATGGAATTAAAGTGAATCAAAGTATAATGAGTCACAAGTTGAAGTTAACATCTCTACTTTTTCTTCAGGGCTTTTTGTCTCAAACATAGTGATGTGATCTTGGACCTCTTCAATAGAGACAAGATACCATTTATACCCAGGTTCATTTTATATTCTACCCTCTAATTATTTTTAGAGAAGTAAAGTTCTAAAGAATTAGAAGTGTTATAAATTCCCTTTTAGAGTTGTATATAATTTGATAGTCAACCAACATTTGTTTAAAATAGTTTTGTTTTCTCAGTCCTCTTTTTTGGTTAACTTTTTTATACAACATTTTAGTTGTGTATTTGCTAATTGAATTCTCTATTGAGTTCTGGTCTTTGCCTCAGGAAATACTGGAGGCTCTATATTTCATTGAACATCCATTTTTTTTTTCTTTGACAGTATATTGCTGAATATTCCAGGGTGGTACATTGTGGGTTGTAATCCTGTAATTCTTTTATTTTCTTGGTGGAATACATTATTTGAATGTCATAATAAAGGCTTCATTTTTCTTTGGTGGTGAAAGGCTCTGGGAGCAGTTAGCTTCATACCACCATCTTGGCTCCACCCCAGATATCCTACTTGGTCCACTCTGGAAGTCTTCTCTTCGACCCATCCCAAAAGTCCTCAGAATTTATATATATATATATATATATATATATATATATATATATATATATATATATATATATATTATATCTGTGATTTCAGAGGATTACAATTGAAATACGAGCTAACACAGCCAAGAAATCTAATTGACTTTTGGCTGTTAAGAAGGGCATCACTTACAAGAATAAAGAGATGATCATCTCATTATCCTACCCATTCAGAATATCATATTCATTCTTAGGTGTCATATTTTGGGAAGATGCTAAAGTGGAAAAAGTTAAGAGAAAGAAAGCAATTAATAGATTGAAGGGTCTTGAGATAGTGTGATATGAGAATCAGTTGAAAAAATTGATGATGTTTTATGTTATAGAAATATCATAGGAATATTTAAAGATTTGAAAGACTGAAAAAAATCAGATTTTAGTTATTATTTTTGGTCTAGAAGATATATCCAGAATAATAGGAAAAGTTTAAAGAAGGTAAATTGATGTTTGAAGGGAAAAAGAAACTATTCCTTATCATTAGAACTATATGCAAGAAGATGAGCTGCATTCCCTTTGGTTGGAATTTTTCAAAAAATGATTGTCTACTTGTTACATATATAACATCACTGATTTTTCAGATCTGAAATTCCCCACATCTAAACTGTCCTATGTCAATTTCTCATTTACAACAATTGTTGAATCCCCTTTTGCCCCCCTTCTATCCTTTAATGCTGCCTTCTGGATTACAGTAACAGCCTGTTACCCTAAACCTTTCCCCCATTCAAGAGTCATTCTTTAAGTACCTACTATGTTCAAGGCTAGGAAGAATAAGAGGGAGTGTGAAGTTGAAAAGATCAAGCATCTTAATTTAATGAAGCTCACATTCTGTTTCTGAATCATGTTTCTTATCACTCAGAGATCAATCAAGTTAGGAGGATTGATCCAAATTCTATAAATATTTTCTCTGGGATTATGGTTTTGTCATCTTTCCATTATCTCAAAGCAGCTTCTAAGACAATATATCAAAAATGAGTTGCCAAATTACTCAAATTAAGAGGTCTTCCCCTTGATAATTCTCTAAACAGCTAAAAAGAACACACACACACACACACACACAAACACACACAAATTTCCTCATTAGTTATATCTTTGATATAATGAACAAAGAATTGATTTAATAATTTAATGGATCATAAAATATAATTGGAATAAACATTTATTAAGTGACTCTATGTTCCAGGAATTTGGTTAAATATTGAAGATACAAATAAGAAAAAGAAAGATAGTTTTTCTCATCAAGTAAATCAATGGAGCTCTCTCCACTGGGGGAAACAAAGCACACACACACACACACACACACACACACACACACACACACACACACACATACAAACATACAAATGAATAGGGGAGGAGAATTTTGTTCACTGGAGCTAAAATCAAGTAGATTTGCTTATGGAAAACACAGTGGACTACATAATCTCCATAAAGAAAAGCTTTTTGTAGAGTTTGGTGCTCTGTCCTCCAGTCTCATATGGAAGAGACAATGGGACTGAGTATGTTCAATCATGAATTGAATAGCACAGTTAGGGCATTTCTGGTTATCATTTTATCTTATGAAAGGCATCTTATTTCTAACCATGGAGATCATGATTTTGATTATAAATCTGAAGTAGAATCTTATTTTGAAACAACATGTTTTTTCATTTTAGCCATCATTATAAGTATTAAACTAATTCTTATGCTACTAAATAACTGAAAATATTATGTAGTTAGTTTTAAATGTGATGGTGAAATAAAATATTAATAAAACCTCACTAGAATGGTTATTTAAAAACTTATATGATCAAAGCCCTATTCCTTAATTTGAGGAATATTCAGAAGCAATTTTGTTGAAGAATCAATCAAACATTTAATTCGCTAAAGTGTTGCTTTGAAATGGAAGTTGAAATAAAAAGAATTAAATACATATTTTAAAAAGAATGAAAAAACAAAAAGGAATATCATGTATTTTCTCTGAATATAAGCTAGGTTCAAATATGTATTGATATTACCTGAACCTATAATTTCCTTGGTGTAGGAAATTCCCAGAAGAATAAACTCCTTCTCTTGTTGCAGATAAATACAATCTCTACAACTTACAAATCTTAGAGTTCATTAGATCACTGAGGGATATGCACTTTCACCAAAACCAAAATATGTCAGAGATGGAGCTTGAACATGTTACATCCTAGCTCCAAAGCCAAATCCCTTTATGATTGTTTGCATTGATTTAAATAAATTATAATATTCAATTTACTTTTAAAAATTGCTCCAATAGGAAATAATATGAAAGAGATCTTAAGTCAGAAATTATATATTGTCAAAAAATCAAAAAAAATTTTTTTTTCCATTTCTTAATCGAAGCTTTGAAGTAAGTAGTACAAGTACTGATAACTCCCATTTATATCTGAGACAGCTGGGGTTAATAGAGGTTAATTGATCTGTTTGTCTAAGATCAAAGAGAAAGCAGACAAGATAATTTTTATTTGTCTACTTGGTCTTCTTTGTTCATGTTCTCTAACAATGTTTTTAATATTTCATTGTTATCCAATTTCATTTTTAAAAATTTTTTCCCTCCCTACCTCTGTGCCCCACATTCTGAAGCCAAATAACTTATATAGATCATGGATTTAAATTCATGTACAACATGCTACCAAAAAAGTAAAACACTACAAAATACAAATCCTCACATTCAGACTCTATCAGTCCCCCCCCCCCCATCAATGGATAGCATTTATCATAAAAACTTGGGAATTCTTGAATTGACTTGAATTGAAATTGTATTACTGAGATAGCTAGGCATTCACAGTTGATCAACATTAACTATTGCTGTCACCGTGTACAAAATTATTCTTCTAGCTTATTCACAATACAGATAATGCTTGCAGGTTGTTTCAGACAGATATTGCTTAATATTTTAAGGAAAATTTCATTTATTCCTATGCTCTCTATCTTTTTTTTTGTTTTGCTTTTAGGGGTTTTTTTTTTGGCAAGGCAATGGGGTTAAGTGGCTTGCCCAAGGTCACACAGCTAGGTAATTAGTAAGTATCTGATGCTGGATTTGAACTCATGTCCTCCTGACTCCAGGGCCGGTGCTCTATCCACTGAGTCACCTAGCTGCCCCTGGCTCTCTATTGTTTTAAAAGGAATGGATGTTTTATTTTGTCACAATTGTTTTCTGCATCAAAATAATCAAATGATTTTTATTGATTTTCCTATTTCTATTGTCAATTATGCTGAAAGTTTACCTAATATTAGAACACCCTGAATTCCTGAGTTTAAATCCTACCTGGTCACAATGCATGATCTTTATGATTATATTGCTGTAATCTACTTAGCAATTTATTTAATTTTTCTCCCCAATTTTCATTAAGAAAATTGATCTTTTTTTTAATTTTTACTCTTCTGGGTTTAGGTATCAGCACTTTATTTTTGTCATGAATGATGTTTGGTTGCATACTTTCTTTGCCTGTTATTCCAACTGGTTTGCATTGTTTTGGTATTGTCCTTTATATATTTCATAGAATTAGCTTATGAATTAATCTGACCCTTGGAATTTTTTTCTTAGGAAGCCATTCATGGCTTGTTCAATTCATTTTTTTAAATTTTGCAATTAAATATTATATTTCCTATTCTATTAATCTGACAAATTTTATTTTATATTCATTATTCATTCATTTCACTTATATTGTCAGATTTGTTGGTATATAATTAGTCCAAATTATAAGATTCTGGTTTTTAATACCTTCTGTTATCCACTTCTTTTTACCCCTTCTATTATATCCACTTCCTTCCATTCACATTTACAGTTGTAACTAGCTATTTATTTTCCACTCATGCTTATGATGCAGAGAGTGGGCCTAGGGAGAGATGAGATCAGTTGGAGGCAAACTTTGTAAATCTTTTGTTTGTATTGCAAAGGGAATCTTCCTTTGGTCTTCCACACCTGAGGGTCTGACCTTCAACCTTATTTGAATCGCATTGTTTTTTTGATGGGGCATCCAGGGACCACAGGCCCTAGAAGACCACTAGAAAGAGATCCTTCCCCAAAAGGTAAAATCTACAATGAGGGACATGGGTCATTCTCAGGTTATCACCCCCTCCCATGGACTCTGGGAGATACCTTAAGGAGGAAGGAGGTGCTCCATCCTATTGACCTTCCAATCTCCTGCTGTACCCTGGCCAGCTGGCTTGGCCACTTCAATCAACAATCCACATGGTCTTCCCTTTAAACTCACTTTAAATTTTCTATCCCTTTCTTGTAACTTCCTTTAATAAATCTCTATTTTCTTTCTAAAACCTGCATTCCTGAATCTGAGTCAAAATTCTTTGTGGGGAAGAACTGAACCCAAGAAACAAATCAGCAGCTACATTTCTATTTCTCCCAATTTTTTCACAAGATGTTTTCAAAAGAAGTTTGAGTCCTTACAATTACCTCCATCAATTGTCCTCCTTCTCCTCTTCTATTTATTAAACTAATACTTTATTTCTAAGTAAGGAGAGTTCAAATTTTATATCAAATGAGGGTATTTGTTCTTCCCTCTTTGAGTAAGTTCCAATGAAAGTAAAATTCAAGTGTAGTTTGACACTACCCCTTCTTCCCCTTCCATGATATTAGGTCTTTCATGACTCTTTCAGGTGAGATAATTTACCTCATTCTATCTCCACCTTCCCTCTTCTATAAGTACCATCTTCTCATTGCTTAAGTTGGTTCTATTTTATTTTTTGCTACCATTTTATGATAATCAAATCATACCTTCACCCTCTGACTATATGTACTCCTCATGGTTCTTACAGTGATAAAATCATTGAGTAAAACATATCATCTTTCCATGTTGACATATAAACACTTTTTGAATTTCCTGTATTCTTTTTTTTTTTTTAGGTTTTTGATTTGGTCAAATCTACTTTTAAAAGAGTTAACTTTTTTCTTTTGCCCAATTCTGTTTATGAAGGCATTTTTTTGTTTTTGCATTTGCCCAATAGTATTTTATTTTAGGTTTTTGCAAGGCAAATAGGGTTAAGTGGCTTGCCCAAGGCCACATGGCTAGGTAATTATTAAGTGTCTGAGACCGGATCTGAACCCAGGTACTCCTGACTTCAAGGCCAGTGCTTTATCCACTATGCCACCTAGCCTACCCCTCCTGTATTCTTGATGCAGAGAACCATGGGAAATAGGGAGTGTTGAGTTTAGTGGGAGACAAATTTTGTAAATCTTTTGTTTACTTTGGTAAGGAAATCTTCCTTCTTCCTTTATTATTTAATCTAGGCCATGGCCTGAGGGCCTAATCTTCAATCTGATGTGGATTGCATTCTTTTTTGGTTACTGCAATCAGGGCTCACAGGCACTGGAAACAAGTCTAAGACCACCCATAATACACCCCTCCACAAAAGGCAAAATCTCCAATACAGGACTTGGGTCACTCCCTGGTCACCACCCCTCTCATGGACCTTCAGGGAGAATTTAAAGAGATTTGGGGAGAGAGCTCCTTCTCTTTTACCCTTCCAGACTCCTGTATGCCAAGTTCAATTAGCAATCCATGTGGCCTTTTTTCTTTAATCTCTACATAACTTTCTTATCACTTTCTTTTGTGATATAACTTCTTTTAATTATTTTTATTATTATTATATTATATTATTATAATTATTATTATAATTATTTAATTATTTCCATTTTCTTTCCATATCTGGATTCCTGGGTCTTAAAGTATGATTCTTCACAGGAGATAATCAAATGCAATTGGCAACATTCTTATTTATTTGTTTCTTGCTTATCTCTTTATGTTTCTCTTGCATCTTGTATTTCAAGATCATTTTTAAAAATTTTAACTGTTTTTTTAATTTTTCAATTTTAATTTTCAAATCATATGTTATGAATTTTTTTTAGATTCATCCACTTGTATATTTATAATTTACACATTTTTCTGTCACAGTTCCATCGCACCCCCCCTCCACTCAGTGGTAAGAAGTCAAATAAAAGTTGTACAAGCATATTTGTGTTTAACACGATTACAAATTAGTCATTTTGTATACAAGGAATTAGAATGAAAGGGAAAGAAAACCATGGAATAGAAAGGGAAAAAATAAGAGCAATTTTTAAAAAGAGAATATATTATCCATTCAGATTCTGTGGTTGTTTTGCTTTAGTTTTGTTTTATTTTGTTCATACTGGATGTGGATGGTGTTTTCCATAACTGTTCTTCAAGTTCTATCCTACCTCTCTGACCTGCTGAGGGGTGCTTCATCTATCATAGTTGATCAACTCATAATGTTATCGTTAACATGTAAAACTATATTTTGGTTGTGCTCCCTTCATTCACCATCAGTTTGTGTAATTCTTTTCAGGCTTCTCTAAAGAGTACCCCATAACATTTCACATACCATAATTTCTTAAGCCATTCCCCAATTGATCCCTTCAATTTCCAGTTCTTTTCCACTACCAAAAAAAGCTATTTTAAATATTTTTGAACATGTGGGATTTTTATGAATTCTTTTGGAGATAGAACCAGATTTGTTATTTCTGAGTAAAAGGTATTTTTGGAATAATTCCATATTGTACTCCAGCATGGTTTTATTGCATTTCGGGCATAATTCCATATCAATGTCCCAATATTCCTGCAACCTCTCCAACATTTTCCATTTTAGCCATCTAAGCCAATCTAATAGATATATTTCTTTTAATTTATATTTTTCAAATTAATAGTGATTTGGAGCATTTTTTTCACATGATTATATATAAGTTTGAATTTCTTCTTTTGAAAACTTTCTGTTTATATCCTTTGACCATTTTTAAATTGGGGAATGATTTGCATGCTTAAATTTGATTCATCTTTTTTATATATGTTTTAGAAGTGAGAAATTTATCTGAAATTCTAGCTTTGAAAATTATTTCCCAATTTTCTGTTCTCCTTCTAATCTTGGCTACATTACTTTCAGTTTCCAAAATCTTTTAAAATTTAATATAGTAGAAATCATCTATTTTGGAATTTATAATATACTCTATTTCTTGTTTAGTCATAAAGTTTCCACCTTTTCAGATAAAGTATTTCTCAGTGTTAATTTGCATCTGTTATAGTCTTTGTGTCTAAACCCGGTATCCATTTTGATTTAATTTTTTATTAAAGACTTGAGATGCGAGTCTATGTCTAGTTTTGCCATGCTATTTTAACAATTTTCTGAGCACATTTTTTCAAATACAGAGTTCTTATCCTTGATTTTAATTTGTCAAATTAGGGTTTTCAAACAATGGAGTACTATAATCATTTACTGCACCAGCTTTTTACCTTTACCCTGTGTGTGTGTATCTTTCTGCTTCAAATATCTTTCTTATAAATAACAAATTATAGTATTCTGGTTTTTAATCCCATCTGCTTTCTGATACAGTTTTACCAGAGTTCATTCCATTCACATTTTACAGTTCAGATTGCTAATTCTCTATTTCCCCCATGCTATCTTTCCCAATTTATGCTTTTCTCTTTCATCTTATTCCTCCTCACCAGCATTTTGCTGTCTTTCCTCCTTAAATTTTACTTTTACTCTCCCCTTTCCTTGTTTTTTTTTTTTTCTTTTTTGGCAAGGCAATGGGGTTAAGTGTCTGAGACTGGATTTGAACTCAGGTACTACTGACTCCAGAGCTTGTGCTCTATCCACTGCACCACCTAGCCACCCCTATCTTCCCTTATATTAATCCCTTCATCTCCTTTCCTTCCCTCTCCCTTCACCCTACCACTTTCTTGTATTGCAGAACATATATTTTAAACCCTATTGGGAATGTATGTGATTTTCTCCTCTGGGTCAAATCTATTGAGAATAGGATTTACTCAGTGTTCACACCCTCCCTTTTTCCCATCTATAATAATAGGCCTTTGTAATGCTTTACCTAGTGTTATCTGGCCACTAATGCCTGGTCTTCTCCTACTGTACTCCTCTTTATATCTTTATTGTTTTAACCCTATCTTGTACCTACAATCTCTTTGTCAAAATATACTTCTTTCCTTTGTTCTAATAGAAGTATCATTCTGAAAGTTTGATTGATCACTTATTGGATTGAAAAGCAACATTGTCTCATAGTAACTAAATACCCTCCCCTCTTCTGTCTCCTTAGATATACCCTTCTCTAGAGTCATGAATCACATTAAATTATAATTTATTTATATTTTCCCCACTTTTCAAGTACCCTCCATCACACACAATCCTCATGAGACAAAATATCTTGCAAAATCAAATCATTTTATGGACTGTTTATACTGTTTATACTCCTCTCCCCACAATCCCCTCTCACAGAATGAAGTAAAGCAAAATCATTTCATCATATTTTCATGTACAGTCCCTCTAAGTGTACTCTCTACCTCTGTCCCTTTAGCACCTAATCATGGTGCTAAAACCCTTGTTAACCAAAGTATGGATTAATGCAGGATCACTTTCTAATCTGTGTATGTCTAGCCCTTCTATGCTCACATTCACCCTCTGACCCTATTACATCTCTCCTTAATTAAAGTAACTAGTAAATTAAGGTCACTTCATGATTTAATTGTGTATAGAATTTCTAAATGTTCTCCCTCCTGCTCTATAGGAGACAGTATTCTCCCTCCTTCATAGTCAACATGACTTGCCCAAGGTCACACAGCTAGGTAAGTATTATGTGTCTGAGGCCAAGTTTGAACTCAGGTCCTCCTGACTCTATAGCCAGTGCTCTGTCCACTGAACCACCTAGCTGCCCCCCTCCATTTAACTTGTCGAATTTCTCAAGTCTTGTAATTGAAGATCAAATTTTCTGTTCAATTGTGGTCTTTTAATCAGAAAGTCTGAAGTACTCCATTACATTGGAAATCTTTCTTTTCCCCTGACAGAATATACTGAATTTTGCAGGTTACTTAATTCTTGGTTGTAATGCAAGTTCCTTTGCACTTTGAAATATCATATTCCAGACAATCTGATTCCTTAATGTTGAAGCAGATAAATCCTGTGTAATTCTGACTGTGCTTCATTTGTATTTAAATTACCTCTTTTTAGGTGGTTTAAGTATTTTCCCCTTTAGTTGAGCATTCTGGAATTTGGGGGTCTCTTTCTGGAGTTATTCTGGGTTTTCTTTCAAGAATAGTATATTAGGACAGTTCTTATAATAATTTCCTGAAAGATATTGTCCAAGCTCTTTTTCTGTTCTGATTTTCTGGTAGAGTAATAATCCATAAATTTTGGATGTATTTTTCAGGTTGTTTTTTCTAAAAGGTACTTTAAAATTTCTTCTTAAGATGCTCACAATTTTTTGACCTCAAATTTTTTGGAAAAGTGTGCATCTGATGTATTTTCTTCAATTTTTCATCCTTTTGGTTTTGCTTGATGAAATGTTGTTGGCTCATTGAGTCTTTGCTGTCTATTTGTTCAATTCTAATTTTTAGAGTTTTCTTTACTTCAGTTAGTTTTTGTGTTTCCTTTTCCAGTTGGTGAATTTTGCTTTTAAATTATTTGTTTTCCTTTTCTGTTTGGTTAATTTTACTTTTTGTTGAGTTTCATTCCCCTTCCAGTTGGATGATTTTATTTTTTGATGAGCTTTTCTTTTTTTCTAGTTGATAATTTTTTTTTACTTAAAAGTTGATTTCTTTGGTCAATTTTTCATCATTCTGCACAGCTCTCATTTCTTTTCCATTTTTCGATTCTTCTTTCTCTGTTCTTTTGCTTTTAATATTTAAAAAAAAACTTTTCCATGATATTTTGGATTGGAATTCGATTCATGAACAGCTTTGAGATTTCACATGTAAGCAACTTATTACTGTTTTCTTCTGAAATGACATTTTTACCATCTCTATCTGAAGAATAGGCTTTTATGGTTAGTGCTCTTTTAGTTTTTGTTTTTGTTTTTGTTTCTGTTCTTTTGCTCATATTGATAATTGACATCTGTTCCTGGAGTGTAGGGATTATAGTCCTAAACTTTGTGTGGTGGGGCTGGGATCTGGTCCCTGTTTTATTGCTTTTCAAGGTGTTGCTTATACAGGTCTGGCATTATCTATGCAGAGGTTTGTTTCCTCCTTTACATCCAGGTTTTGCCTATGCAATGGTTGGTTGTTCCCTACCCAATGTTGTGTATGTTCCAGTTTTCCCAGGGTTCAGACTTTGTATGGGGTTGGTAACCTTCCTACTAGCCTGCTGTCTAGCTGTCTCATGCCCGATGTGCTGTCTAGTTACCAGGGCTTGGGCTGTGCTGTGGTTAGAAGCTTCCACTGGCTTTCCCACTCTCCCACCTAGTCAGACTCTACTTTCCTTTTTTTCCTTAAGAAGACAGACTGTCACTGAAGATCCTCCATGATGTCTGGAGTTAAGAATTTGTTTTACCTTTTTTTTGTTGGAATATGTAACTTCAATGTCTGTGTAGAAGCTTCATTTTACATTGTGTAGAAAAATGTTCCATAAAACCATGCTGGCTTCATGTTTCTATCTTGGCTTCACTTCAGAAATACTAGCTATGATCGTTTTTTTTTTTTTAGGTTTGTTTTTTTTTTTGCAAGGCAAATGGGGTTAGGTGGCTTGCCCAAGGCCACACAGCTAGGTAATTATTAAATGTCTGAGACCAGATTTGAACCCAGATACTCCTGACTCCAAGGCCGGTGCTTTATCCACTATGCCACATAGCTGCCCCAGCTCTTATATTTTAATTAGGTATGCTTGATGTTTCTCTTTTTCATGCAATATTCATTTTCACCCTCAAGGATTATACTCTGTTTTGCCGGGTATATAATTCTTGGTTTCATTCATAACTCCTTTGTTTTCTGGAATAACATATCCCAAGTCCTCTAGTTCTGTAATGTAGCACCCATTAAATCCTATGCCAGCCTGACTGTTGCTTCATGATATTTCATTTTTTTTCTGATTACTTTCATGTTTTCTTCTTGACCATGGAGTTCTGGAGTTTCATTATTATATTTCTGGGAGTTATCATTTTGGAATCTCTTTCAGATGATGATTTGTGAATTTTTTAAAATTTCAATTTCACCCTTTGTTTATAGCATTTGAAAACAATTTTTTTCTTGATAATTTCTTGAAATATTATGTTTAGCGTCTTTTTTTTTTAATCCTGATTTTTAAATACCATGAATAAAATGCACCCTAATTTGGGGGCCCAAAATTTGAAAAAGAAAATTTACATAAAATATTGAACTCCAGTTTTATTAATCATAATATTCATACAAATCATCACTGTCAAAACTCCTACCCATTAGCTTGTCTTCATCAGTGTTTGATGACAAATCACTGTCATAGGAAAGAATCTGACTGCTCTCCTGCCTGTGCTTTGGTCTGTGATTGACCACAAGCATTCCCTGGGCTAGTCTGGTGGATATTCGTCTATTTAGTCCCTTCTATTTCATGAACCTGATGTACCCATTGTGTCCTTCTTTGAAATAAGTCGCTTCTTTTTCATCACCAGTTCTTATGACCTTATGCTGAACCATCTTTGTGGACACAGAAATTCCAATGACTCTTTGCTCTTCAATCCATCTCTTCAATTCCCTATCTGAATCACACCATTTTGCTGACTTTCCTCTTACAGCCTTCTTTTGTCAGGTTGTTTTCAGGAGGGTTTTTTCTTCTTCTTCTCATGACTAGTCTCAGATTGTTTTCTTAGTTGGAGGAGGACCAAACTCACATTCATCAGCACAATTTTCATTCATTTTTGCAAACTGAAGTTGAATTCAGCACTATAGGAAAATCTTTTCTGAACCAGTTCTGGGCAGAATTTGGCAAAATGTAACCTAATGCATCCGTAACAAATGTGAAAAACTGAGTGCACAGACAACAAGCATAATAAGACCAGAAATGGAAGTAAAAAAATCTACAACTAATGAATAAGATGCTCACAGTTTTTAGACCCCAGATTTTTCAAAAAACAGTGTGTGTCTGATGCATGGGGAAATACATTAGTTCAATAATTCTTGAAATATCTCTCCTAGACTTAGGTCCAGATCAGTAATTTTTTTTTCTAAAGGAATTTCATATTGGGGCAGCTAGGTGGCATAGTGGATAAAGCACCGGCCTTGGAGTCAGGAGTACCTGGGTTCAAATCTGGTCTCAGACACTTAATTACGTAGCTGAGTAGCCTTGGACAAGCCACTTAACCCCATTTGCCTTACAAAAAAAATCCATATTTTCTTATTTTTTCTTTCTTTTGATTTTGTTTTATTGTTTCTTGATGTCTAATGTAGTCATTAGTTTCCACTAGTCCAGTTCTAATTCTTAAGGATTTATATTCTTCGGTGAGCTTTTGTACTGCCTTTTCCATTTGATCAATTTTATTTTTGAAGATAGTTTCTTCATCAAATTTATTTATTTATTTAAATTTTTGGGATTATTTTACCAACATGTTGATTTTTTTCATCATTCTCTTGCATTACTCTCCTTTAATCTCCCAATTTTTATTCTAATTCTCTTATTTGCATTTTGAACTCTTCCTAGGATTTTTTTTTTTATTTTAGGGCCAATTTACAGTTGCATTTGAGACTGCATGAAACCATTCTGACAGTGTTATCCCATTTTAAGTTTATACCTTGATTCTCTCTCCCATTTTAGTAACTTACTATTGTCAAGTTCTTTTATCCTTTCCTTTGACCTATTTTATTCCTTTGTAATTTTTTTAAGCTCCTACATTAGCCCAAGCTTCTTATGTTGAAACTCAATGCCTTGCTGCTGACTTGCACTTAATTTAAAGGGGGTCTCCCTATTGCCTTGTGTTGGATGTAGGGCCTCTCTATTGATCTACCCTATAGATGGTGTCTTTCTGCTTTTCTACACTGGGGTTGGGATTTTACTGTTGACCAGAATGGGGACATAGGTTTATTGGGAACTGCAATGATGGCAGGATCTTACTGTGCAGTAAAGCATTGAAGCTACTGATTTGAACTGGGACATGGTGTCCCTGATGACATGCTCTAGGGCTTGGAGGCTTGCTGCAGGACCCCTGGCATACAGTCTGCACTTGCTATTCATTCCCCTCTCACCTCAGTGAGACAGACCTATCAGAATGAGTCTCCCAGTTGTCCTGTGCTGCTAAGTTCTGTTCCCATTCCTAAATTGTTTCTGAAGAATTTTTTAAGGTTAAGCTGAAAGTGCTCCAGGGAGTTTCTACCTCACTCTTCCATCTTTATACTGTAAATCCCACAATTCCCTTGAAATATATTCTTCACATGGATATGAGATTATTGAAAATGACATCCTTTTTGATTTTTTTAAATCTGAAGAAAGCACCAACATAGAAGAAATCTACTGAACAAAGACTTAAAAACACCTCCTTTTCTTAAGGTTTTTGCAAGGCAAATGGGGTTAAGTGACTTGTCCAAGCCCACACAGCTAGGTAATTATTAAGTGTCTGAGGTCAGATTTGAACTCAGGTACTCCTGACTCCAGGGCTGGTGCTCTATCCACTGAACCACCTAGCCACCCCGAAAAACACATTTTGTAAAGGAAAAAAGTAAGGCTAGGGAATAAATAAATACTTAAAACAAACAAACTGAATTTAAGAAAAAAATACCTGAGTTCTCTTGCCTTCGAGGCCAGCTCGCTATCTACTAAACCAGATATCCTTTTCTTTAAAAAAAAAATAATAATGTAACCCTTAACCAACTCCTAAAACGTTCCAAGTTCTTGGTTATCTCTAAGTCTATACACTACTAAGATTTTGTTGGCCTGCTTTGGTAATGGAAAGTTCTTCATCTGACAATTTGCTACATTAATGAAATCACAGGCCTAGTCTTATCAAAATTCTAAAAAGTAGGTCATATTCTGAAATTTCATTTCAGTTAAGAAAACAATAGGCAAGTCTCTGACATAAAAGAGTTCCCCACTGGGAATTTCCTTTAATGTTTTTTTTCTTAATGCTTTGACAAGTAATGTCAAAAAAGCAAATTTGCTATAGCAAATGACATTGACCTAATAAAAATTTAAGGAACAAATGTAGGAGGTGTCAATTTAAAAAAAAGAGAGGTAAGGTAATGGAACCCATGGAGAGAAACACAATACAGAGGAAAAGTGACAAGTAAGTTGTCTAAAGAGGTTCAGATAATTAGTTTAAAGACCCTCACTCTATGTACAAAACAGAAGAAAAAGTCCTTGGAGGCCAGTTTTCTTGGAAGTTTCAAACTGTGACTTTGCAATTCACTTGACTAGCTTTCAATAGCCAGTAAAAAAATGTAACTTTAAAGCAAAAACCTGATTTTTAAGTCCTGAAAATAGCATTATTTAATAGAATGTTCTTAAATAAAATTCCATAATCAAAGGGAAAAAATTCACTTAAAACATATATTACTTAGTTGATAGCACAGAGAGA
This sequence comes from Macrotis lagotis, assembly GCF_037893015.1. NCBI lineage: Eukaryota > Metazoa > Chordata > Mammalia > Peramelemorphia > Peramelidae > Macrotis > Macrotis lagotis. Next base: position 110,461,581 of record NC_133663.1, on the reverse strand, counting down.
AGGATAAAATACAAGGTGTATTCTAAATGACAGAGGTCAACTGTGTAAGTTATGGAACTTAAAATATTTCCTTTATTTTTGTTTGAGATACCAAAAAAATAGAAAAGAAGAAAAGAAAAAAAGTCAGACTCACACTGAAAAGATGCCCTAATTCAGAACATTGGTCTTAAAAATGATACTTCTATATTTTAATTTTTAATTCATTTCAATTCACAGATTCAATTCTTAATTAAATAGTTTTTGATAGTTTATGTTATAATACATGTTAACCATTACCAAGAAATAGCAAGGAAATGGAGATTAAAATTATGGTTTGCTATATTTTAATTCCATTCATCACTTAAAACTGTCACAGTGTTTATAGAGTTTGATTAATTCTCTGATCAATGAGTTGGAGATTGAGCTTATGTAAGCCAAGGGAGAACAATGCCTATATGATTTATGCAGAGAAAAACCATCATAACAAATCAAACTTTACAGACAACAAAATGATTCCTTAGTATCTTGTCCTAATTCCCATATTGAGACAGCACCCAAACCAATAACTCTCCCTTCAATAGAGTCAAATGCCTTTTGTCGAGCCATCAAACTATTGTTGTGATTCCATTATTGGTTTAATCTATCCTTAACTATAAGCATTTCCTTTTTCTGTTGCTTGTACAAAGAAATCTTGCACCTCATAGCCCACATTATGTCACATTGAGACTTGGCATCTTTCTTTTTCTTCTTTGAATGTGATAGTTTATGCAGAGAAAGGTATTCCTATTTAATTAGCTTGAAACCAGGAAGAGATATTGAGAAAATCTGGAAGGAATGTTTGAAAGTGGAAAAGAAAGTACTATTTCAAACAAAAACACAAAGCACTTTACTGCTTGCTAACAGAGAGCAATGAGGAATTACTGGAAAGGAACTGAAGAGGAAAGCAGAGATTTGATGTAGAAGCAGGCAAGGTGTCAACTCTGAGTTCAGAGCAAAAGGAAGTCTACTGGGAAGCATAGGAAGAAGGTAATTGACCTTAGCAAGCAGTAATGGTCAACCATTGACTGTGACATAAATTGTAGAACCTAAATTGATTAGAATGCTTGAAATTTCCATCTCAATAAATAAATAGAAAATTAAAGAAAGTATATATTAAATTATTGCCAGCAGATATCCAAAAGAAAGGAAAAGTTAGAGAGAAAATTTTCATTAAATAAATACCCTGTTTATGCGTAAGAATATACTATTCTTATTTATACTGGTTTAAACTAATTGATTTGCATGTTTACATTTATGCTAATATACTCTGAATAATTTAGTGAAAGAAATATGTTTTAAAATGATTTAATTAAGCATTTTGAAATAAATAATCTTCCTTTACACTGTAGGATAAGCTATATTTAGAAAATATAGCAATGCAGTGGAATAAAAATGGGCAGCAAAATCAATATAATATAATTTATGTAGCAGAAAATAAGACAAAAATGCATATACAATTATCTCTATATGGCTGAACCTATATAATCCTCTATTTATCAATGAAGACCAACATGAAACAGTGCCTGCCCTCAAGGAACTTGTCTTTAATTGAGGGTAACAAAATATACAAAAAATAAGTTTATAACATAGATACAAGGAAAACATTTTGGATAAGGAAACAAACTTAAATTCAGAAAAGACTTCATATAAAAGGTACTTGATTAACTTTGTAGAGTTCTGAAAAAAATGTAAAATACTAAAAAAGAGGAGAAAGAAGGATATTCCAGGAAGTAGATTTGAACAATGACATAGAAATCTGAAATGAGGGGCTGTCATGAATCGAATATAATAAACAGGAAAATTTTATTGAAGATAAAATTTGTAAAGGGAAGTAATATTCAACAAAATTGAATTAGGTACAATCTCCTCTTCTTGACCTCTTAATTCTGTAAAATATCCACCAGGAATTTTGGCATCCTGGAGCTATGGTATCAAACTATAGGCTAGAAGCCCCTGGAGAAAGAGATTCAAGGTTTAGAAGCGTTACAGAATTTACAAAGACTGAGAATAAAAGCAGAGAGTAGGTAGGTAGTTTTCATAAAAACATATAGAGACTGCCAGTATTGTGTTTATTTTTCAACATACCACACTTATACTTATTATACTATACTGGGTCTTTTTTCTAATCCTGTTACTGTCAAAGTACAAATAATTTCCCCCTCCTTCAGTCCCTCAATCAATAGATGGCATTGGGAAAATTCTGTTGAAATCTAATAACCAGATCACCTCATTAAAGAATCAAATGCTATTTAGAGAGGAGGGAGGTAGGGTGAGAGGGAATAAACATTTATCATATACATGCTATGTGACTGGCACCATTCTAGGTACTTTACTTATATTTCATTTGATTTTCACAACCCTGTAAAGGAACTGGGTTTTGATGTCCATTTTACAGTTAAAGAAATTGAGGGCTTTTGGCCCATTCACGATCAGGATGAAGACCATTTTAAGCAACCAGACTGTGGACATTCCAGAAAATGTTGACATTTCTCTGAAGGGTCGGACAGTTATTGTGAAGGGGCCCAGAGGAATCCTCCGCAGGGATTTCAATCATATCAGTGTGGAACTCAGTCTCCTTGGAAAGAAGAAAAAAAGGCTCCGGGTGAACAAGTGGTGGGGAAATCAAAAAGAACTTGCAACTGTACGCACAATCTGTAGTCATGTGCAGAACATGATCAAAGGTGTTACTCTGGGTTTTCATTGCAAGATGAGGTCTGTGTATGCTCACTTCCCCATCAATGTTGTTATTCAAGAGAATGGCTCACTTGTTGAAATCAGAAATTCCTTGGGTGAAAAATAAATCCGAAGAGTGCGAAGAGTGCGTATGAGACCAGGTGTGGCTTGTGCGGTTTCTCAAGCCCAGAAAGATGAGTTGATTCTTGAAGGAAATGATATTGAACTTGTATCAAACTCAGCTGCCCTGATCCAACAGGCCACTACAGTCAAAAACAAGGATATCAGAAAGTTTTTGGATGCTATCTATGTTTCTGAGAAAGGCACAGTGCAACAAGCTGATGAATAAGTTGGAAAAGATGCCAAAGGCTGTGTCCTGAGGAATCAACACTTATTCAGATGTCAAAATAAAAATACTTTTTTGTCAAAAAAAAAAGAAATTGAGGAAGACAGTTGTTAAATGATTTGTCTAGCACAAAACTAGTAAACGTATGAGACTGAATTTGAACTCAGGTCTTCTTAATTCTAGATCCAGCGATTTTTTCCATTTTTAAGCAGATTTTTATCCCCCCCACAGACATATTATATGCATATATATATATGTATATTAATGCTCCAAATCAGTATTGATCAGAGAAATGCAAATTAAAAGAATGATGAGGTATCATCTCACATCTATTAGATTAGCCCAGATTATAAAAAGGAAAGATGATCAATTTTGGGGAGGTTGTGGGAGGATTGGAACATTGATGCATTGCTGGTAGAGTTGTGAATGGATCCAACCTGTCTGGAGAGCAATATGGAACTATACCCAAAGAGCAATTCATATTCTTTGACCCAGAAATTCCAATTCTACGACTATACTCAGAAGAAATTATTTAAAAAATGAAAAAAAAACTATATGTTCTAAAATATTCATAGCAGCTCTTTTTTTATAGTGGCAAAGAGTTGGAAATTGAGGGGATACCCATCAATGGGGAATGGCTAAACAAGTTATGGTACATGAAATCTATGGAATATTATTGTTCTATAAGGAATCATAAATGGTCAGACTCTAGAAAAGCAAAGAACGATTTACAGAATCTGATGCTGACTGAAGGGAGTAGAATTAAGTAGAATCAACAACATTATGAAATGAACAACCTTGATGGAAGCAACTCTTCTCAACGGTCCAGAGACCTAAGACAATTGTATTTGAGTGGTTATGGACTATATTATCCCCAACCAGAGGAAGAAAAACTAAAGAAAACACACAGAAAATAAAAAAAAAACTTTCTGAATCTGATGAATACATTATAAACAATTATCTCTTATGTATCTCTTCCCCTTAATCCTAATTCCTCATGACAAAAATTACTAATTTGTAAATATGTTTAACAAAATATGTATGTAAAATGCTAACCTGACTATTCCCTGCTGAGTGGAGGGAAATGGGAAGGGAAGGTGGAGGGAAATTTTCTAACTTGGAATTATGCATGTACAAATTGATGAAAATAACAAAAAAGAGTGAGGCTGGACAACCCAGATTTGGACAATTGGATAGGGGTCAGTGATAATGTAAAGCTAACTCAGAGTTCAACTATTTGACATGATCAATACAAAGGAAACAGACTAGGTATAGAAAATATATCTTTTTTCCAATATTTTCTCTACTCCAGTATGATCAAAAAGTGTGGAGACTCCTTATCATAAAGATCATTTGAGCTTGAGGATGGAAAATGATTGTATTAAAATAGGTTATCATAATCTCTTTGTTACTATTAATTACCAAATAACTATTTACTATTTTTAATCATTTTTTCTCAAGTGATAGAGATAGATCTTTAATCTATTCTGTGATTTTGAAAGAATCTATCATGTACCTAGCTTCAAAACAAAGATAATTAAAAACAATATATCTCTGCAATTCAATTTCCTCATTAACAAAACAAGAATACTGCTTCTTAACTTACAAAGCTGCTATGAGAAAAGTACTTTATGAACCACAGAGCAGTGCAATGTTCTTATTATAAGTAACTATAATTGCTTACTTCAAACTAATCATTATTACCAAGTTTAAAAGATTCTTCAAATTGTTGAAGTCTTCCTTGTGTTAAGACCCCTCTTCCCTGTTACAGCTAAAGGAATCCTTTTTTTAATTGAAAATTTCTTTGTAATATATTATATATAACTATTTGAAGTAATTAGGCAAACATCTGCCTAAGGGAAATATTATTAATATATCTTCTCTTTTATTATAGAGAGGGCCATGTAGTCAAATTGTCTAAAAAATAATTAGATGAGGGATAGGTAGAGTTTGGATCACAAAGATTCTGAGATTCTATAATTTGCTGAATGCAGTTTACAGGATATCATTCCAAATGTATATTAAAATCTGAGCAAAAGATATTCTTCATCTTTTGCTCTTTACTGTATGTATGTGAAAAAACTTAAACTTTTTTATATTTCCATAGAAGGAAGACAGTCTTGGTTAGTAAGTAAGACATAAAGAAGTAGCTAATTCATATAACGAGATCCTTACTGAACAATACGAAATAGACAAGTAGATAGATGTATAGGTCAAGAAGATTAATGTAGAAATAGGATGACTTGGGTTCATTATTCTGATTATGGCTTAATAAGTTTATATGTATTAACGTCTCTCTCCCAGGAGTTATTTAAGGTTCATTATAATAACATGCAATGTATGTGGAGGTATGACCAGGGTGAGGAATATTTCAAGGAGTAACACACAAGAGATGGACTGAGAAATTGGGAATCCTTAATCAATGAGGGGCTGAGGGAGGGAATTGGAGTTTCAGAGGCAGAGATAAACATGGCCTCTTTCTACTTCTATGTTTGTGTTCATTTTTAATGACCACACCCTTCCTGCAGGTATGTATTAAATTTTTACCTTCATTCACCCTAGAGTCTTAATTTTGCTTTTAAAGATTTATTTCTAACATATGGATAGGCCTTTTATATATTCCATATCATTGATATCTTATTTTTAGCATTAGGGATCCAGTAGGAAAAATAAAATTGAGTTAAGCACACAGTATTCTAGCACCTACCCGATTTGACTCCATATAGGTTATAATTTGTGAAAGTCTTTTAGTTACATTGTACTTCTTTTTTTAGGTTTTTTTTTCTTGTTTTTTTTTTGGCAAGGCAATGGGGTTAAGTGGCTTGCCCAAGGCCACACAGCTAAGTAATTTTTGTACTTTCTTTCTTGAGGAAGTCTTCCAAATATATGGAAATTATTCTCCTAAAACTTTTAAATAATGTGAATGTTAGTATATGATCTGGTGTTTATTTAATCCCTTTTCCAGGATGAGAGCTTAAGATTTTTTTTTCAAGTCATGTATATACACACTTCTTTTTGATGTTTTGACAACTAATTCTTTCTAATACCCAAATCTGTATTTACCTTTTGTACTTTAAGTGTAACAATGCATTCAATGGATTTACTTTACATTGGAAGCTAGTAAATATCTTCCCATTACTCCTTTTTGCTCCATTGTCCAATTCCTCAACCTTCCCCCACTCCATATTTTACCCCCTCCAAAGGATCAAGTATTTCCATTTAAATATTTAACAAAATAAAATTTCTACAGAATATTAATTATGATGATGCAGTCCTTCTTACTCCTGAAGTCAATTCTGTAGTCCCAGTTTCAGTTTCAGTGATGATAGTCTATTCCTGATTTTTCAGGGCATAAAACAGAGGATATAGTTGTGGTTGCCAATCATAGTTTTAATAGAATTTTTTACTTTCCAGATTTTTTTTTTTACTTCACTTTGCACTCAAACCAAAAGGTAGTGCATATTTTCAGCTCACCTTTTCCTCATTCTTAAAACTCCTTAGGGGCTGAAAGAGAAGTGGCTTTTAAAACTTCAGAGTATTCCATAAACAACAAAGATAACATTTTATCTGTTAGCATTTTGCACTCTATTTCTGCACAGAAGCAAGGAGGCCAAGTCATTTGGGGATCCAGGCTTTAACTTCCTTACAATAAGGTTACCTTCCAATTTTGGACAAATATAGAGTTTTCCAAAGAGGCATATTTCATTCAGGTTGTACTATTAATGTCAAGGTCCCAGAAGGTCATTATTCCTTTCAACTCAGTCTGGATGACATCTGCCTCTAGCAACCCAGAGGCATAGCTGATTGTTGTAGTTTTATAGTAAGAATATAAGCTCTTTCAATAACTTTTGGCTTTAAGTCTGTAGTTATTGGTAAGTGGTAACAGATGAGACTGGAAAAGAATGAGAACTTCAGGAAGGTTTACTTAGTACAAGATAAAGAAAAAAGATGGAATCAGATAAGCAGGATAAACAAGGAGTTAACCTCTAAAATGAAGCAGGATGGGTGAAATAGATAAAAAAAAATTCCTAACACAAGAGGTAGATCTTCTTCACTTGTAGACAGACATACAGACAGACTGACAGTTAGAACTTAGGCAGGTAGATAGATGACAGGCAGATAGATAGATGGCAGACAGATGGACAGATAGATGGGCAGACAGGAGAATAGGCTGACAGATGATTGGATGAACTTACAGATGGACAGCAAATGGACAATAAAACAGTCAGACAGACAAGAGATGAATGGATAAATAGAAAAACAGAACATACATATATGTATACTTAGATATAAATATTTATATTTGTCAATTGCATAATCCATTTACTTTTTTTGAATAATGATTTCTTCCTACCAACTTCTTTCTATCTACTGGAAAAGACATTGTCAATTGGGGTCCCAAAGAAAAGATATGAGGCATTTGGCTTCATTAATTTGCAATTTTATGCCTTTCAACAACATTACAATGTTTGCTTTGAGAAAGGTGAAAAATATGACAAAATTTGAAGTCTAGCTTAGTTCAGAGTCCTGTTTCAGAAGATCATAGGGTTAGCGGCAAGAATGACCTTATTAGGTATTACGTGCAATTTTCTCCAGTGACAATAACAACAAAAGTTAGGACCCAGAGAAATTAAGTTCATGCTCCAGGTCACCTAAGTAATTCATAACAGTTGTGAAATGCAGACTTTCAACCTAATGTTCATCCCCTGATTCAGTGTTACTTCTGCATTGCCTTCTTCTAATCTATTTTGAATTTATCATCTTTTCTCCCTGGCAAACTAGAATTTTCCAAGTGTGTCTAATGTAGTCCAAAATACATATTATTGAAAAGAGGATTTTTTAAAGCTTCAGAAAAGTAATATATAATAAACAATCTTGAGAGCAGAAGGACAAGTACATCTAAGTCTTTATTCATGCAACCATGTTGAGAAAATATGTGTGTTGTCTGTTTCTATGTATTATTAAAATAGAAAACATTTTTATACAAACAAGTATATATATATATATACACATATATGTATGATATATATATACTTAGACATAAGCATATTGTATTCATATTTGGTAGGAGAGGATATTGTAGTTAAGTGACTTGCTCAAAGTTAAACAGCTATTAAAAATCTGAATCCTGATTAGAACTCAGATTCTCCTGACTTAAAGAAAAACCTCTCTCTCTCTCTCTCTCTCTCTCTCTCTCTCTCTCTCTCTCTCTCTCTCTCTCTCTCTCTCTCTCTCTCTTTCTCTCTCTCCCTCTCTCTCTCACCATATATGCACATATATGCAAACATGCATATATACATACAGCAGATTTAATTTGTCAAACTTGAGGGGTCATAAGAATCTTAAGCTTCTACTTCAAGAAAAAGAAGCATTTCCATCAAATACTAATAATGTAATCTAAAATATATGCAGTACTTGCATTGTTTCAGAAACTTTGCTATGTTTTATAATTCTTCCATTTGTTGCTCAATAGCAACCCTGAAAAGTAGGTACTATTATTATCTGCATTTTTATTGTCACAGAGCTAAGTACTTGAGGTAATTTGAACTCAAGGATTCCTAATATCAGATCAGGATAATATCTATACCACCTGGTTGCCCTGCCATAAAAGAGATGCTATAGACCTCAACATTTCAAGGATCCTCTGAGTAAATCGGTGTGAATGAACACTCCATTAATATAATTGCCAACATTTCATTATCTTACTAAGAAACTGTTGTCAAAAACAAACACTAGGTAGACAATTATCCAGATTTTTCAAAGCTTTGAATAAAGTTCATTGTTCCCTTTATTTAAAATATTTCCATTTTTGTAGACTAATCGGTAGAAGTACCTGCTGGAAAGCAGGACAACCTATTCATAATTTGGGAGCATTACAATAATACTCTTGTGGAAGGTTATATCATTAAATTCTATATCAATCACTGATGGATCAATCTTCTCTTTGATTTTGTTCTGCTTCTATTTGGAGTTTAGTACAAACTACTATAAAATTAGTAATACAAGTATAGTATATATAGTACAAACTACTATAAAACTACAATTACTTATGCTATCCTGGCATCATGAAGAATCATCTAAAGCTCAGGGAGGTAGATTTTCAGTTTGCTAAGATAACATACAAGCAAATAGGTGAATGCATGAATAATAAATAAATAAATACATAAATACATAAATATGTAGGTAGGTAAACATTTATTAAATGCCTATTATATGCCAGGCCCTGCCTTAAACAGTAAGTATACAAAACAGTTTCTACAATCAAGGAGTTTACAGTTTAATGGGGTAACAACATATAAACAAAATTCATCTACAGGATAAGTTGGAAATAAAAGAAGAAAGGTGTATTAGAAAGCATTATGTTGTGGAAGATTTCCTTTATAATGAATGGGGGTGGAGGGTGCTGGTAGTGATGGAGGGTGACATGATCTACATTTTAGGAAAATCATTTTATTACCTAAATGGAGACTGGATTGAAGTAGAGAGAAACTTCTGGCAGGCAAACACAACAGTAAGCTATAAAATGATCAAAACATGAGATGATGAGGGTATATATATATTATTATAAGTGATTAATTTTCATTTCTTCATCAGTTATGAGAAATTGAGGAGAGGAGTTCATCTATATCTTACAGATAAACCACTAAAGAGTATGCAGAAAACTATAAAATGAATTGATAAAGAGTAGTGAGGATGGAGAAAGCCATAAAGAAAGGGATCTGCTTCTACTGATAAGAAAGGGGTAAACTTACATAAGAGGTGGGTAAACTTACAATAGTAATATAAGAAACCATAAAACTTAGAATTTTAGGTGAATTAATGAATAAACCAATGTGAGATACATACATCTGTGTTATACATAAAAATAAAGGTAGAAAAACCTAAGGAATTGGCCACCAAATTGTAGGGAAGGGGAGGGTTGATAATGTCCTCCATAGGGAATCACATGGAGAGGGAATTAAACTTTTGTGTATGCAATTAAACATTGTGTATGCCTTTGACCTCTGTAATACCCAATTGAGGATGAGGGATGGACTTATATTTCTAGATAAGGGATAAAAGACTATGTTTTTGTGCCACAGGAGTGTACGTGGGGGAGGGGCACCTGTTCTTAAGAACATTACACTAGGGAGCAGCTAGGTGGCACATGTACCAGCCATGGAGTTAGGGAGAAACTGAGTTCAAATCCAACTTCAGACACTTAATAATTGCCAAGAGACCTTGAGCAAGTCACTTAACCCCACTGACTTTAATAAATAATTTTTTTTTTAAAAGAACATTACACCAAAGGATCCTCTTTGCTTACTAATGGCAGTTGTGAGTTCTTGGTAAGGCACTTGTTTTTAACAACATTAGAGTAGTTGCAATGTCAGAGGGGAGGAGGGATTGTATTGGAATTGAGAGACCTTGACAAAAGCTTTGATGTATGGTTAAGAGATAGTAAAGAATCCAGGATGGTTCCTAGATAGTAAGTCCGAGGAACAAAGAGATTGGTGCTGCCCTCTACCTTAAAAGGTAGAGTGTAGAGTAGTAGGGAAGAAGAGGGTTTAGGAGTAAAGATAATGAGCTTTGTCTTGGGCATAATGAGTTTAAGATGTCTACTGGACATACAATTTGGGATGTTTAAAAGGCAGATGGAGACAAGAGTTTTGAGATTAACTGAGTCATCCATTGTCCAAGGTGGGCAAAATATACAGTTTAATATAATTAGGAAGCAAAGTGTACTTCCCAAACAGCTGATCTGACTCCACTTAGGACTAAAAAGACTGACATAACCCTCAACTTCCAATTATTTAGTAGTGGTCCATAAATCCTCTTGTTCAGTTACATTTTGTTAAACTATAGGACCATGCTAAAGAATGTTACTGTTTAAAGTGTTGAATACTTAAATGCTTCAAAGTATCAATATTTAATCAAATTGAATAATCATGCTCAATTTTAACCTTTCACTTTTTCTATTTTAAGTGACATTTTAATCAACTTTTTTACCTCTCCCATGAACTAAGGTCTAGTTCTCTACATACTTTACTTTAAAATGTACAATTGGAACCAATTCTCCAATGAATGTTGAGTAAATTTGGGAGATTTTGGAGTTGTTTTTTCCTACTTTAGTAGAGTACTGTTATATGACTCTGATTTCCCTTTCTTTTTAAAAAAAGAATTTCATTTCATCAAAAAACTTTATGGTCAATTTTCTAATGTAAAATAAATAAATTTAGTCATAAAAGAACCTCTATTGACCAGTAAGTCATTCAATAGCTGCTCTTTCCAAAATGCTTTGCTAGGTTTTTAGGACAATACAAAGATGAATAATATCAAAAATCCTATGCTCACAGGTCTTCCAATCTGTTGGTGGAAAGAAAAATTGCACATGTCTTTGGGAGATCCCAAGGGTCTGCATTTGGAGTAAGTTTTTGACAATCAGATTGTGTATGCATGTGTATATATGCATATACCCACATTTTTTTGATAAGTAAAATCTGGGAAAAACACAGGCATCCACAAAATTTTTCAAGAGCTGAACAAACTCTCTTTTGCAATATAATAGATTATTACTATTTATAAAACAATGAAATTATGAAGAATTTAGGAAAATAAGTAAAGTTTGCAAAAGGGAAGCAAAAGAAATAAAATTAAAAGTTATTAAACAGAATGATGACAGCAATACAAATAAAGACATTTGGAAGCAATAAAACTAATAACAAATAAGAGAGATAATGGTGATATCATCTTGTCAAATTTAAGACATGGGTTATCATTGTGTTAATGATCAGTGAACTAGAAATTTTAAAATTTCATGAGTCATCAATTACCATTAAACTAATAAGCAATTTTGCCCAATTTAAGTGTGGGAAGAATCCAGTTGATATAACAATGTATAAAGAGTATTTGATGGTTAAATAATGGTCAATCTAACACAAAACACAATAGCATTTTTTTAGGTATAAATTTGCAAAAAAAGTTAAATATTTGCCTTTAGACATATTTTTAATGTCAAATTAGTTTAAACTTAATAGGTGAAAACTACCAAATTTGAGTTTTGGTTATTATCTTTTTTCTGTCTCTTGGAGACATTAACATTGTTTAAAATTTCAGTACAAATTTCTTTTAAATTTTCAGAATACAAATATGAGTTATAATTCTACTACTTAGATGAAGAAAGGACAGTTATATTGGGTTAAGAATTCATTATCTAAGTGAATAGTGGACCCTCTGGTGTACTCCAGTCATTTTCTTGCTTCCTTTTTTGTGTAGTATTCCTCCATTATTTTATTAGCTTCTTGAGAGAAGGGATTATCTTTCTTTTGTTCATATTTTATCTCTATCATTTTGCCCAGTGTCTGTCACATTGTAGGCAATAAATATTTATTTAAATAAATCAAATTTCCTTATATTATTATTTTCCATATTTACTAAAATGTGTGCCTTCCTTAGCTTTCCAAAAAATTTCTTCCACATAGTCTTTCTTGTTGTCCCCAGATGAAAGTATTCTTTTCCACCATATTTGTCATTTAACTGACTTATTTTTGCACTTGCTGTATAACCCCAATGGAATATAAATTCCTTGAGATCAAGAACTTTTCATTTTTATCTGTTTATGCTCAGGGCCTAACCTAATTATTTTCACAGAGTAGGGTATTTATAAACTTATGAATGACAATTAAAATTCATAGATGGGGAAGCTAAACCACATGCTTTATATTTTCTTTTTACATTTCTATACAGATTATACGATATCATTGTGTTAATAAAGAGGTTAAAATAAATTTGTCAGATTTGCTTAAACTGAATGTATTTGGTGAGATTCTCCAGATTTTAGTGTTTACAAATGATATATTGTAGGTTTCAACAAGTCCTGGAGTATTAGAGAGTCATGTAAGAATTTTATTTAAGGAATATTGTCTGACCACATGCACAGAAAAGACCATGAGGATGAAGAATATCAAGAATGAATGAAAAATTGTCCATTCTGCTGCCAAACACACACACACACACACACACACACACACACACACACACACACACTCACCAATACACAAGGGTGCATTTCTATATAGGTCTATATTTTATATAGATATTTGTATATTTACACACATATATTTTATATTCCCAAAGGAATTTTTCTTTCTTAAATATAATATAACATGCTTTCATCTTGAAGCTGAATGCTGAGTTCAATTAATTTTATTTATTTTATACATATATGTGTATATTTACATACAAGCATAATATTATATACATATATTTATATTACATAACATGTACAAATGTTTCTCTACTTATATGCATATACATATGTTTAGACATATGTGTATAAAATTCCTTTAATAATCAATAATTTTTCCTCAAATATCCATAATTTTAATAAGAATATTCTGGTATTATGGTATGGATTTGATTTCTAAATATAAAAATTTCAGAAATTAAGCTATCTCTCCAAGAGCAATGAAATTGCACATGATTATATGAAGAGGAATGCCAGATTATTGATTATGACATTCTTGAATTATCAAGAGAAAGCCAGGTGGCCTATAGGACCTTAAGCAGAATGTCTCTAGAACTTGGGCATATTAGTATCATTATAGCAGTAAGGCAATAAATGTTTATTAAGTGTTTACAATGTGCCAGGTACTGTGGAATCCATAGAACAAATAGATTTGAGTACATTATCATCTGGTTCCCTGGAAGCAGCATTCCCAGTCATGAGATCAACTTTCAATTGAAGATTATACTTTTTTATTATGCAATATTCTTTCTATTTATGATTCTATAAAGCAGGAGAACAAAACAATGGGAACATCTTTGTAATAATGAATTTGTTAAAAAAAATTTTGGCAATTGGCAATATTTAAATGTATAACTAAAATAAGACACTGTTTATAAAATTATCTCTAAGGATGGTGCTTACTGTCATCAAAATGTCATCTAGTATTAAAATGAAACAGCTACAATTACAGTGTTGCATTACTTATTTATCATAAGATTTGGTACTAGCTAGTGTATTAATGGTATGGAAGTGATTATTTGTGGTTAAACAAATGAAGAGAATGCTTTTCTATTTTTTAACCTTTATTAATAATTTGACTTATTAAAATAGAAGCTAAAGAAGGAATGAAAATTTCTATATGTATGAGGTAATATATAAGAGAAGATAAGAGGGGGAGTATGAATGGGCATAAAATTGATACATAGGACAAAGAAAGTGATCTCAAAAGGACAATGGGAAAGAAAAACTATCACTGAAAATTAAATAAATAGAAATATATTATAAATCCAGAAGATCTTTTGAATAGAAATTCAGATATGTTTAATTATTCATTTTGTTAGTTGAGCTTTATTAGTTGAATCTCATTGTGTTCAATCTTGAGATCCACTTGGCATTATCTTTCTCACCTGCTTTCACATTCAAAAAGGCCAAAATCCTATTGCTCAGTGAAGAGTCATGCTGGGATAGATATTGTAGGAAGTCCTTCCCCAAATCTTCTTGGCAATGCTAAATGCTTCATTGCCTTTGCTGCATGAACATATTGTCATTTCACCCTTTATCCCAAACTCCAATGAGGGGAAATGCAAGTATTTGCTCTCTCTCAGCCTCAGGTCCCAACTTTGGCAGACTCATTAGATAATCAAAAACCACAATACCATCATCTTCTCAGTTCTTTCTGAATTGCCACTATATTTTTAAGATCCCTGGACACTTCTATCAGAGCTATAAATTCACTCTAGAGATTCCAGCATTTTTCCATCGCCCATTCCCATCACCTGTCCACAATTTAACTCACTCAGCTGAACTCCTCCAACTTTCTACAATATGCCCCAGGAACCTCTTCACTCTGCAAGATTCTATCATCCCAGGAACTCATAATTCATTATGGAAGGAGAGACATTAATCAGTTTTTTTAGGAAATGATTACTCTAAGATTATATATTTATAATGATATGTAGAAAAAGTAGGTTTAAAATCATAAAAATATGCAATAATAATTCCTTTTAGGGGAAGAAAAGATTAACAGAAGAAAGTAATCCCTACAGTGTTTTGCCTATTCACAAAGATACTAAAACAATTCTATGACAGAAATAATGACTCAGGTTATCAAAAAGAACTTAATGTTGGATGAGTTTTCCAGACAAGCTTTAACAACTCAGAAATGTCTTAATTCTACTATTATCAACATAGGTATAGAGAGTACTTGTTATCAGTGAAATTGCAAAATGTGAGCCAGAGAATCAAGGATAAAAAATCAAAAGAGAATAGTTTCTTCTTTTGTATTTTCTTAATATCTGTATTGTTCAAAGTCTTAAGATAAAATACCAATATGTTTATGCATGAAAACAAAATAATTTGCAGCCTTTTACCTATGGTTTATCAACTTAGTTTGATTAGATGGTATTTTATATTCCTATTCTAATTCAAAATTTTCAGTTCAGGTCAACATCTGTTCTTGCAAGGATTCATCTCATCCTTGAGAGATTGATTAAGCTTTAATTGAACTTTAATATATGCTAATTACTATTTTAGCTTACCATTTAATACCATGATAACTACAACACATTCAAAATAAATTAATATCTGACATAATTCATCAGCTGCATTTCTTTGGCTTATTATAAACCATATTTCCATCTTTCCTTCTTTCTGTACATATACAGAATTTTTGAGTGTATTTGTGTGTGTGTGTGTGTGTGTGTGTGTGTGTGTGTGTGTGAGATTTGGGGCAGAATTTCAGATCTGATTGTGTAAGGATTTTTTAAATTATTATTAAAAGCAGCATTATCAAATTTCTTCTTATTTTGAGAGAGCCTATTCATCAGAGAACATTATATATATATATATATATATATATATATATATATATATGTATGTATATATGTACATATACATGCCTATCAAGTACTACTGTCCCTCTTTGAGGAGGGATTTGGAGTTATATTTCAATTAATAGAAAATTTCTATTTAGATATATGGATAATGATGTGATATTTTGCCTTTAGTGGTTATGTATACTAGAAGACAATTAGACGTCTTTAGTAGTCATCTAGTGGATAGAAGATCAGGCTGAAATCTCTACTTCAAGCCTTTTCCCATCATTTTTTTCTTATTTGTAGGAGAAATACCTTTAAACCAATCTGAACAAAATTCACTTTCAGTGATTATAACTAGCTTTACATATATTTGGTACATCTTAATTCATCTCAGTAAAAAAAATGATTAATTTCTTTAGCACTCTTTTCTTTCAGATAAACTTGATTCAAGATTATGCATCTTTTTGAAGAGTAAATAGCATTTAAAAATCAAGCAATATCAAAACCACATTCACAATTAGAATTAATTTTAGTTGCTGTTTCACAAACCGATCCCTAAACTTTTAGAAAAAATCAAAAGAGAGATTAAAGAAACTTAATCAAAGTAATAGAATGGCTTGATATTCAGCATTCCACTCAGCAATATTTCCTAAATATCTAAAATGTTCAAGGAACCATTCTAGGTGCTGGGAATTAAATTCTTTGTGTTCAATCAGATTTGTTGCATGAATATCTATTTCTTCAATCAGGCAGCACTATCACACAGATGTTCATTTCCAAAAATAGTCACTAATGCCTTCTGGTGGAATGATGAAGGACCACTTAAAAATAAATAAACCGTAGCATCATTTTATCATGAATTCAGTAATAATGAAAAATATGCTGCAATTATGAGGGGAAAGTGTCAGTTAGGGTCACAAAAAAGTATAAAAACTTACTGAAACTATTTTAAAGTCTATTGACATAAAAGTGAAAAGTTTGAAACTTTTTATTAGAATTATAAGATTGAGAAAAAAACAACTGAAGTTGCAATCATGCTGTGTTGTTGAGATCATATGTGTGTGTGTTTATGTGTGTATGTATTTATATACATCCATATATGTATGTGTGTTTGTGTGTGTGTGTGTGTGTGTGTGTGTGTGTGTGTGTGTGTGTGTATAAATGGTGTCTTATGATAATTACCTAGAGTAGGAAAGTGGTTCTGAAGCATTTTTTGCTTCAGGACCTATTTGGACTCTTAAAAATTATTGTGGATACTCAGATAGTTTTGTGTTCATCCGTATAAGAAAATTAAAATTTCATTGAATTGTTGCAAAAATACTTTTGGCTTTATGGACTGCTCAAGGAGCTTCAGGGATCCCCAGGAGTTTTTACACCACACTTTGAGAAATACCAGAATAGAACTGCCAATATTATGTAGGAGTTACTCTCAATAACTACTATATTCATATAGTTCCTCCAAGCACTAAATCTATAATGCTTAGAATTGATATTTTCCTAGATCTAATTCTTCAACTGCTTTGGAAAAAGAATTCAATTCTATTTTTATAGTAAAAGAGAAAAAATATGTGTGTGCCCTTCACATATTTTATCATCTAGTTTCATTAGAAAAAAATAAGATATGGGACAGAATTTCACATCTGATTATGTCAGGATATTTTTATTATTATTGAAAGCAGAATTATTGGGTTTTCTATTTATTTTGAGATAGTCTATTCATCAGAGAACATTAGAAAAAATTTTGTTCCTAAAGTTAGATAAAAACCCCACAATTTTCCTTCTTTCTAATAAAATTGCTTAAAAAGTTACTTTGTTAACAATATAATATATAAAGTATAAATACACATATAAAAAAGTAAATTTGTATTTAAAGGCAATTTGAAAGAGTTTACCAATAAATGGAATTAGAAGAGAATTAGCTCTCTTCTAAAATATGGTTACTTCCCCAAACTTCATAAAATGTCTTCCAGATTGAAATTATTTTATTTCTACTACTTATGAAATAATATGATTCTTGGATATATTTAAATTATATACTAGAGTAGTCAGGCCTGTTAGTTCATTAATTTGATGTTTCTCTCTAGTGATACAATTACAATTCAACTCTGCTTGATCTCCCATTAATTAAACACAGGTGAGTAACTCAAAATAATAGAGATATTGGTTGCTTTCTCCAGGTATCACAAATTCAAACTACTCATCTTACACTCTCATATATTTTCTCAAAGATATGTTATGTACCTATTCTTCTCTGAAGTTCATTATCGATGATATGTTGTACTTTGTCCAACTGTAACTCTCAACTGTCTGTTGTATGGTTTTAATTTTTTATTATTTGGAGATATTTTTGGTGTTGGGTTATAGAAGAAGACCTGAAGAATGGTGGTATTTAAAAAAAAAGTTGGATATTTGTTTCCTGGAAATTCTTGGTATCAATAAAAGATCTTAGTAATTGAATTTCCCCAAAATTTTATAGATCACTTTCCTTAACCAATTTGATTCTTGGTCTAATTCATGGTCTGTTTTCTTATCTGCTCCAATTTTAAATGAATCGATTTTGATAAGATATCTAGACTTCCTATCCAACACATGGCCTCACCTAGGAAATAGCTATTATTTATGCAATTCTATGTACTACATGCAAGGTCATGTTAAAATACTTAGAGCAACCATGCATTTCTTTAAAAAGCTCTGAAGTATTCTAGATATTGGAATTTAGGAATATCTGGAGGACCTAACCATCCACAGTTTTCAAACTGGTCATAAATGCATCTTCTCCATCAGTGCCAGACATCTTGTTTGAGATTGTCAATATTTTATGAACAGGATCATTAAATGGAATTTTCTCTATTATGTTTTATAAGAAATCAAGTAGCTTTGAAGTGTCATGAAAATTCTTACAAAATTTTTAAGAACCATGAATTAAATGATTTTGCATTCAGAAAACACAATGCAGTTTTCAGCCAACTAAGTAGATAGTATATAAAGCTCTGGAGTTAGATTCATGAATAGTGAATTTAAAATCTACTTCAAACACTTTTGCTACTTATGCTACTTTGAGTAAATCACTTAGCTCCACTTACCCTCAGATTCTTTAGGTATATAAAAACAGGATGATAATAATAGAATCTAAAGCACAAATATGTTGCAAGGATCAAATGAAATAATATATGTAAATTGCTTTGCAAATTTTAAAAATGATAACTATCCAGTATATTGCTGAGTATTGCTTTCAAAAATCATACATTATTTTTCTTTATCATATAATACAATTTTGCAACAAATTATTCATTTAATTTTAAATTGGTATAGAAATGTGGAACATTGGGGCAGCATATCAATAAATTTGGACATATATTTACAATAACTATTTCTCATATATCTTATTCATTCAGACCATAGTTTTGAGCACCTAGGATATAGAATCTAGTGTAATAGACTATTGAAATATGTTTCAAAAACAAGCAAATTTCTTAACTCTTCCTTCACAGAGTTTATATAGATAAGATGTGTATAAAATAATAATGTTAAATAAAAATATGTATGTATAGTAAAATAGGTGCAAATTCAAAAGGAAAGAGAACTTATTTCCACCTCTATTGATAAGGTGAACTCTCAGGGAGAAGTAAGAATTTGACCTAGGACTTGAAGGATGATGCCATTAGAGCTAGAGAAGAAGGGTATTTATTAGAGACAGAATGAACAGTATGATCAAAGAAGCAAAGTGAGAAAAATGTGGGCCAGATTCAGAGAAACCACTAATGATTGTAATGTAAAGAGTAGGAAGGCAGATAAGAGGAGATAAGTTTGGAAAAGTAAGTTACAGGATATATAATGCAGATCCTTGGATTCCTGGCATAGGCATTTGGAATTTTGCTTCTTTATAATGAGGGGCCATTAAAAGTTTTTAAATGAGATTGGGTGACATGATTAGCTATATGCTTTAGGATGATTCATCTGGCAACACTGTAGAGGATGGATAGGCGAAGAGAATGGAGGCAGGGACATGGACTGAATTAGTATCAACCAGCAGTGCAGTATGATTTATTACTTTGGCCCATGGTGAAATCAATGGTCAATTAAGTCAATCCACAGGGAGATCAATGTCAACCCTGTGGCTCTGTCTAGTATAAGTGCTGGTTGTAAAAATGCACAGTGAAATAGTTCAGTTTCATCTTTGTGCCCATTTTTTAGTCAGTTCTATATTGGCATACAGTTGATTTCACAAATCAAGATTTTACAGCTTTTAAATTGATAGATAAGGTTTAGTTAAAAGGTATAAAATGTTAACAATCATAATTTGTCTTCTATTGTTTTGTGTGGTATTGAAAAATATCCTTTTCAGGTCTCTTTTAAAATTGAATTAAGCTTAATTTTGCTTCTCTGTCTAAAAAGAAATATGTTTTATAGCCAACAGTCAATTTTTTTTCCATAATCTTTTTAAGATAAAGCTAAATCTTAGCCTTCATGAGAAAAGCTCTTTTAAGGCACTCATAAATTTTTCCTTAAACAATCACTTTATTCTCAAAAATTCTTTATTTTAATCTGAATCCAATTAACTTTTTAAAATGGATTAAAATTAAGTATATTATGAGCATATGTATACATATATGTATATGTTTATATATTTATGTATGTATGTATGTATGTGTATATGTGACTGCTTTGTATGCTAAGAAGTGCAAGGATGAAAGAGATAAAATAGAGGCCAAAAATTTGGAAAAAGGGAAAAGAAAAGAAAAATTCATCAAGTATTTAATGAATGTACAAAGAACTGTGAACAGTTATATATAAACACCAAAATGGTATGTTCCTGCCATTAATGAAGTTAATGTTTATTGAATGGTAAATAAGGAATGTTGATAAAGTGTTGAGACATGTCATTTGAATGAAGTTCAAATTTATTATAAGAGATAAAGAGAAAGGAGGAAAGAAAAGGTAAGAAAGGAAAAAAGTTAACAGTAAATAAAAGATAGCAAACACTGTATGTTATTTAAATGTAATTTGATATTCAATGACTCAGTAAGTCAAATATCTGAAGACTGATGGACTTCAGTCAGTTTAATGTCTTTCAATCCTTGATTCTCCTTTATTAATGTACCTTTCCCCCCTCAAGAGAATAGGAAGTGGGGAAAAAAAGCAGCTAACTATGACTTTATACCACTGAATTACAAGATTACAATAAAAATACAATTAAAATATACCAGAGAATTGTTATGTAGGCAAAACCAATCAGATAATATGTGTGAAGGGGACAGTTAGGTGATAGGGTGAATTGAGTGCATGACCCTTGTCTCAGATACAAGTTATGTGACCCTGACTAGGTCACCTAACTCTTTCTACCTCAGTTTTCTCATTTGTGAAATGATTTAGCAAAGGGAATGACCAACTACTCCAGTATATTTATCAAAAAAACTCTAAATGGAATCAAAAATAGTCATACATGACTGAAATGACTAAACAAGATTCAGTACTTTAGAAGTATAGGAAGCAAAAAAAAAGTTCCTTTCAGACAAAGGGGAAAATATTAAAATATAAAATTACCACATACTGCACTACATTTATCCATTTCCATGTTTGAGATACACTTTCTCCATCCAGGCTTTTTTATTTTCATAGAACCTGATTTGAAATTTTGGTGCATGTAATTTGGGTTAATTTAATATGTTTTGCCTCCTATATAAAAATTGGAAGCAAAATCTGTAAAATTAAAAAAAATGCTTTTTCTTTATATTTTAGCATTTTATTTTAGCCATAAATTTATTTTTATGTAACCTTTATTTCTGTAAATAACATTCTTCCCTCTGCTACTTAGTAAGTAATGTCTTATAAGAGATATTTTAAAAAGAAAAGGGGGGAAAATTCAGCATATATACAACATATTAAATACTAACAGTATAATAAATATATTATTCCATATAGAAGAAAGGTTGAATTTACCCATCTCATTTCGAAGACCAGACTTGGTTATTATAAATACACTCTGTTTACTTTGGTTCTGTTAATTTACATTACTGTCAATATATTGATAGCAACATAGAAAAAAATGCATTACAATAAATCAAAAATTCTAAAATCTCACCTGCTAAAATGTTTGTTCAAATAGTGCTGAATACTAAGGTATCAAACATGAGTGTTCAAAAATGAATTGAATATATGAATATTTTATAATTTTATTTTATTTTCTGAGTTTAGCTTTTCCTCTCATTCTAGGCTAGAAATTCTACAGTCTTTCCTAGACTTAACTTCAATACTTTTAGTCCCAAAAAGTTTGACTAATTTCCAACTAAGGTAGTTTTTCTCTCCTTAAGCAGGCTGCTGACCTACTCACTCCCCACCCTCCCCATCCCACTTCTTAATGGTTTACCATTGATGTCAGGCTTTTTGTAAGCAAGTTTACTTTAGCCACCAGCCTCAGTCTCCTCCCCAAAAAAGCAGGAATTAGAGGTAAAAGCCATCATGCCCAGAGAATGCTTAAATAAGAAACAGATGCGGCCAGTTGTAGCTAAGCACTTAATATCTTTTGTGTATTTCTTTGTGTGTGATTGAATGCTTGCATGTTTTATATATAAACAATTATAAATATATGTATATATAAACAGGCAAGTTTGCATGCAGATACAGCCATACAATTCACATAAAATAAAAAATCCTTGACTACAACTTGCAACATTTTTTATGTTTTGATATTTATAATGAAAGAACTTTCTGAGGACACATACTTCTAAATCCTGTTGATAAAGATGCTTAGGCTTGGCTGTTCTGTATTGTATTGTAAACTATATATGTATGCATATATTTTTATGTACATGTGTGCATATATATTTATATATAGAATATATTTTACACACATGTATAAAATATTCCATAAGAATTACACACATGGGTATGCTCATGTATATGATATAAACACATCATATACACACATATGCATATACATACATACATACAATCAGATGGCTCTGTAGATATGACATTACTTTTGGAGTTAGGTAGACCAAATCCGAACTCAAAAACTGGCTATTGATCCTGGCAAATCATTTGATATCTATTTTCCTTAATCCACTGGAGCACTGGAGAAGGTAAAGGCAAAGTAATCTAATATCTTTTTGAAGAAAATCCTGGGATATATAGATATGGACATGACTGAATGATTTAACAACAACAACTGAACTTATCTATATGTATATGTGGATATATATATATATATATATATATATATATATATATATATCACATTCCACATATGCATACATACTTATGCACATATATACTTCACATATATGTATATCTTAAGTAAGAGTTGAAATTAGGGTATGATTCATATCTGAGCAGAGAAAAGTGAAGAATATAAGATCATACAATATCTCTCCTTAACATGAAATCTAAATAGTATACCTAATAAAAATGAATTACAAAAATTGCACCAAATTTCCAAATGATTTTGAAAAATAATTGTATATACTTAGATTGAAATTTTGAAAAGCCTATTTAGTGTTGTATGGCAAGAAGACAGAACAATCATAACTAAAGAGTAATTTGAAAATGGTGATGGCTTCTGTAATTACAAAAAATAATTTCTCTCACTGTGTTTGACTGAAAGTTCAAAAACTTTTCAAGGCTTCCAAATAGTTCTACATGAGGTCTGTATTGCCAAGCAGTAGTTGTAGAAGAAAAGGTAGTTCTATATAAGCCTAGTCTTAAATTCATAAAGGAATTTTTCTAAGAAGTTATATCAAACACAACTATTGCAGAAATGACTTGAGAGAAGTCTTTAATCTACATGGAAATGCATTGGAATTTTAAAACACTTGGTAACTAACATACAGAGTAGAAAACTTGAATGCCATATTTTGTAATTAAAAGCCACAAATGTTCTCAAAATAATGCAGAAAATATGTATAAATTTTTTGTATTTTCTCAAAGAACAATTGAAAGTAAAAAATCATTTTATTAGATGAAACCAAAGAATCAAAAAAACATCACTAACCAACAAAAGTTTTATTATAGAGGCTTGGAAAGTAAATAAATAAAATGTGTATGTGTGTGTGTGTGTGTGTGTGTGTGTGTGTGTGTGTGTGTGTGAGAGAGAGAGAGAGAGAGAGAGAGAGAGAGAGAGAGAGAGAGAGAGAGAGAGAGGACATGAAGGGTTATTGGTTCTTATCATTTATAACATTTCAAGAAACCTGACAGAACTAAAACACAAATTGGATCAAACAGCAAAAAGAAAATTTGTACTTCGTTTTATAAATAATGTCAGAAGAGTTATATGAAAGGTAATGATATGCTAGCTTCTCTATAAATAAATGAAAGTAAAGGGGTTAGATAAGATCCATATTGATTGGCTCCAAGGTACCCCAAATGTGTATGAATCATTAGCATTACATAACATATTCCTCTACACAAGCTTCTAATAGAAGTCACCTATTACATTAGCAATTGTTCCAAATAAAGGTTGAATATTTGTTTATATTCTTTATATGAAGAATTTACCATTTTATAATTCTTAAGAATCTATAAATTATAACAAGAAAACAATATTAACTTTGAAGTAAAATGGATTTTTCGAAAGAAGTCTCAGAGTAAAAAGGAAACTTTTTCATCAATTTGTTAATTATTACAGGATCACTCTAAAAGTCAATCTATGTATACTGATAGTTGGTTATTAATGCAATCATTACATAAATTCTGCAATCATTATACAAACAAAACTTAAGGCTAGTTAAAACATTAGAACATGTTTTTCATTATGCTTGGGGCATAAAAAATTTTAATAAGATCAAGGACAACTGAAGTTATAAATTGAAATTTAATTTTTTCTCAGATCATAGGATCATAGATTTAGTGTTGAATGGAAATTTAGATGTCATTTTATCTATTTGTATAAAACATTCTCATTTTACAGATGAGTGAAGTAGCAGAGTAGTTAAATGATCTTTTGATGGTACAAACAATTAGACTCTGAGACAGTACATGTATCCAGATCTTCCAGACTGCAAGTTCAGAGCTCCATCCATGCAAATTAAATCTTAAATAAGAAGCAAACTGAAGACAAAGTTCCCAAGCCATCTATGATTTAATTTGCAAGGCTAGTTTTTGTATATTGAATCAGGTCATCTGACTTATTGGAGTTCAGGAACAAGGAATGATTTACAGAATAATTTTTATAACAAATGAGAAATAAAAAATGCCTGAAAATTTTTGAACACAGTTCAATTGAACAATGCAGACCATTTTACTGGTTAACTTCTTCCATGTTTCCTTAATCATTATCAAGAATGCTGGTGCAGTGGATAGAGCACCAGCCCTGGAGTCAGGAGTACCTGAGTTCAAATTTGACCTCAGACACTTAATAATAATAGCTATGTGGCCTTTGACAAGCCACTTAACACCATTGCCTTGCCAAAAAAAAAAATGCTTTTCCTTGTAGGAGATGCCTTTTGTAACCAGAAAGTGTACTGGAAAATAGGAATTTGAGGTCAGTAATTAGCAGGCACCCATACAAACCCATCTTGCTTAGAAGATTCTTCTAGGTCAACTCAAATCCTAGTTTAAGGGGGAAAAAAGAGCTTTATCTACTAAGACTGCAAAGAGGAACTAAACTTCTGACTAATCTTTCTGCAGCAGTAAAAAAAGGGACCTTAGTCCCTGATCAACCTCCTTTTCTAGAAAGGGGCAATTAGTCTTTGATCAATCCCCCCGCCATTTTCTGCTAGATAGGGATACAATTTTTAAAAATAAGGGTAATCCTATTATGTCTTACTCTAAATTACTACATTTCCCCATTTATAAGACACACCCTTTTTTGAAAAATTTGGGATCTAAAAACTGGGAGTGTCATACCTGGTTGTAGATTTTTTACTTGCATTGCCTTCAATTTCCTTCAACTGCTTCAAGTTCATAAAATGGAATGGATTGAGCATGTGTCCACTTACCAGACTTGTCCAGGGAAAGCTTGTAGTCAACCATAGATCAGAGCCCAGGCAGGAGAGTGATCAGAGCTTTTCCTAAGACAGTTATTAGTCAACAAACACAAACGAGGATGAGCTAATGGAGGGGAGTTTTGACAGTGATGAGGAGTATGAATTTTATGATGAATAAAATGAGTTCAGTAACTTTATGTAATACATTTTTCCCAAAATTTTGGGCTCCAAAATTAAGGTGCATTTTATAGATGGGAAATTACAGAAGCTGCTTCCAAGTGATACAGCTTTCTCACTCTATCTATTTACTACATCTATAGGAAATTTAGACTTAAAGACTATCTATTCTTAGTTTAACTTAGTTCAGGTCTAACTCTCATTAACAAAGGCAACTTAATCCTCTAATCATACTAAAATAAATCAAAATATTAATAATAACATTTATTCTTCACTACTGAACAATTATGGCTTTGCCTAGTCTTAAAACTATCATATCTACTAAATGGAGCAAAATATGCAGATCAATTAAAGAGACAATTGAAATAAAATAAGTTATTAATTATTTCCATAAATCATTTACATAGAAAACTATACTTCATATTGCACCTTTTTGGTAATAATGACCTTAGCTTGAAGTTAAGCAGCAACCCAATACACATAAATTAAGAATAGTTGCAAGAAATAATTTAATCTAATCTCAGATTAGAGAGAATAAGCATGGAAACTAAGAATTTACTGATATCTAAAGAAGGAAAAACTGAAAAAAAGACATTGAAAATCCATATAATACTAACTGTAAAAGTGTTGATAATGAAAGAAATTTTCAAAATAATATCCCTTTTTAGATGATTTTGAAAAAAATATATTTTAGTAGAATTTCAAAATGTTCTTTTCCATTTCTTTAGAATCTAAAAATATATCTGGTTCTAATACAACACTGTTGTGTAGTTGGTACCATGGTTTTAAGATATGATTAAGGCATGATTTCCTAGGAAGTGTTCTTAGAATTGACCGGTTAGTTCATTTCTCACCCTTTGTGACTCCATTTAGGATATTCTTGGTAAATATATTGAAGTGGTTTGCCATTTAGTACTCCAGTTCATTTTACAAATAAAGGAAATGAAGCAAATGGTGCTAAATGACTTGCCCAGGATCACAAAAATAGTTTAGTGTCTGAGGCCAGATTTGAACTCTTGGTGGTGAGTCTTCCTGACTACATGCACAACATTCTGTCCATTTTCCTATCTGGTTACAGGAATAAAATACCACAAAGAAAAAGTGTCTAAAGAATATCACTGATGAGCTATGAAATACGTTAGAAGATTGCATCATTTTTTTTGGATTTAATACATAGTAGAAAAATAAAAAATAATATAAGTAAATATAATGAAATCTATTAAAGGTAATAAAAATAAATATAAAAATTTTATGTAAGAATAAAGCACATAAAAAATTCTATATTAATTGCTGAAAGTGAAAACCTAAAGTTAATTGATATAAGGAATAGAAATAGAATCAATAAAATAAAATGTTTAACATTAATCATAAACTAAATTTTAGATTCTCGAGACAAAGAGAATACGTAAATCATAAGAATATAGAAGAATTTTTTTGAAGGAAGTCCAATGTAATGATGGGGACATCCATTAAAATATAAAACAATGAAGTTCATAAACAATACATAGTTTAGAAAAATTTTGTCAAAATAGTTTTCAAAATAGAATCTCTAAGTTCTCTGGAAAACTGAAGAAAAGCAGATCTGTTTAAGATC
Organism: Macrotis lagotis; assembly: GCF_037893015.1. Taxonomy (NCBI): domain Eukaryota; kingdom Metazoa; phylum Chordata; class Mammalia; order Peramelemorphia; family Peramelidae; genus Macrotis; species Macrotis lagotis. The sequence goes on along the minus strand of NC_133663.1, from coordinate 110,434,046 downwards.
CATAATCATTATCTCAAGTGTCTCACAATTGTTCATGAATTACAAGAAAAACATTCTTCCTCATTTTCTTTTAGGAAAATTTATCACATAATTATAACCAAAAGATCAGAATGCATGCAACCTTTCCATAGATAACTTACGATTTCATATATTTTATACAAAGTACTTCCAGTTTGTATTTTTCTAAAATATTTTGAAATACTAAAAAAACCCACAATAAATTGGATTCAGCTAGGTGACAAAGTGGATAGAGCACTGTCCCTGGAATCAGGAGTACCTGAGTTCAAATCCGACCTCAGACACTTCATAATTACCTATCTGTGTGGTCTTGGGCAAGCCACTTAACCTCATTTGCCTTGCAAAAACCTAAATAAAAAATACAATAAATTACCTAGCAACCAAAATAATGTGCCAAAATTGTTGGGGAATACAAATTAACAGCCTATTTTTGATTTGGAAATTATTAAAACATTCTAACATTTATTCCTTATATTGACTATCATACATCCTTTGATTAAGTGCTGATTTCATAGCTTAGTAATTTGGACAGTTTATGAAATTGATACAAAGAATGTTAGAATATTTAATCTCCACATAGGAAATTTCGCTTTACTTATACATGCACACACACACACACACACACACACACACACACACACACACACACACACAATAATTTAAAATGAAATGCAACTGATATGAAATATAGCTTTTCCAAGGATGTAGTTATGGTACAATGTTTAACTAAATTTATTATTATCAAAAAGTAAGTTGTATCAAAACAATCTATGTGTGAATGGATGATGTACTTATATGATTTTTAAGGTATACATCACTATTGAAAAAAATCACATTTTACAACTACTTTATCACATAGAAACTTCATCTCATAACATACAAATAAAAATTTTCTGCAATAAATATACCATTTCTTTCCTCATTTGCAGCTCAGAATGTTATGCCATCTAAGGTTACAGTTTTGGTAATTATCAATTTCAAGACCAGAGCACCCACATCTCTATTAAATATCATGGCTCTTTCTTCTTAAGTACGCTATTAATTTTAGGAATACTCCCCCATATGCCATATTGAGTTTTCTTTTAATGTAAGCAAACAGCTGTCACTATGAATAAAATGCCAGTCCTACAAACAGGAAGACTCATCTTCATGTGTTCAAATCCCAGGCAAGTCATTTAAAACCTGTTTTTCTTACTCACTTATAAAATGAGTTTCAAAAGGAAATGGAAAACCCCATCCAGCATCTTTGATGAGAGAACCCTAAGGGAGGTCATGAAGCGTATGACAACTAAATAAGACACATCAAATGCTTCCCCAATGCATCAAATAATTGAGATTAGGTGGTATCTTTGCAAGGAAAAAATGGAAGAACACACTTATGGACGCCTGTTGACATTTTAAATAGTGTTGTCATATATCATAAATTTGTCATTACTTGGCAATTGATTTAGATGTTTAAATAACAGTGCAATTTCTAGTAATTTTGTCAAAATCATTTTAAGTTAGGGAGGATAGCATTCTATTGTAATCTCAGCTACTAGGAAGACTGAAATTGAAAAATCTTTTTAGTGCAGAAGATCTGAGATGAAGAGGATTAAGCCTTTCAGAGTTTTCCTATTTAGTTCTATATTAATATGGTGAGATTCCAGGAGGAGACTGGGGAAGGCACTAGGTTTCCTCTTGAGCTAATCAGAGTGAAATTGGGTTGATGAGGTTTGGGTACTTACAATTTAGATAAATTAAGGATTACTTATTCTTTTTTTATTAGAATTACCTATTCTTAACAGAAAGAAAATATTTAAAATGTGACAACAGAATCATCTGTAAAATTCTGAGTCTTCAACAATAGTCTTCCAAGCTGTCTTACTAGCCCCCTAATAATGAACTTACAAATCTCTTTTTTCAACTTTCTAATGATTTTGGATATTTGCTTTTCAGTCTCCTCAGTTGACAAGCAAAACAAACATTCTTCCTGTGCCTTTTATTACTTTGTTTCTATTTGAGGTGACTAACAGTAGAATACTTTTATGGCTAAGGATTCTTATTACTAGAGAAATGAAAGCCATGCATTTAAACTCAATTAGCAAAAAACATTCAGACTGGTCAAAGTTCTTTTTTTTAATTTCCAGAGTAGAATTACATTTTGTAAAAAAAAATTATAGTAAATATACCTATAAATATAAGTAAAAAAAAAAAACCTTACTTTTTATCATTTTTTTAAATGAAAAAAACTTTTTCCCAAAGAAGAAAACATAGGGCAACTAGGTGGTGAAGATAGAGCACTGGCCCTGGAGTCAGGAGTACCTGAATTCAAATTTGTCCTCAGACACTTAATAATTGCCTACCTGTGTGATCTTGGGCAGGTCACTTGTAACCCCACTGCTTTAAAATAAATTTAAAAAAAAGAAGAAAACATAAGGTTTCAGTCAAATGACCCAAATCAGGGATCATGTAATGTATAGTGATTTCAATACTCTTGCAATTCTAGTATAAATGTGACCTATAGTTAGAGACATGTTAAGTTTGGTGATTTCTATTTAGACCTTGGTAGAAAATTATCTTAAGTTAAAAAAAATAGAAAAATACTCAATTGGATATGATTTGACATGATTTGCAGTTCAGATTGAGAATCTTTGATATTATTATTTGGGAAGTTTTTTAGGATATCATTTGCCAACAAACTACATTTTTAACTTTAAATGCTTTCTTCAACACTAGACACAGTTATAACAAATATTTTGATTCTTTATTTGTTGGGCACATAGTACATTTTTAATGTTATTTTCTCCTCAGTGGATGATATGACCTGATTCTCCAATGATATATCTTTGAATTGCTTTGAAAGTCCTTCTGTGTGAGTTAAAGATATCATTTGAATACATAAAGAATGAACAAAACAATATCTCAGGAGAGATAAAAATGCAATTTGTTAATGTCTCAATTTTTTGTTGAAAAATTATGCTTTAATACTTAAAAATATACACAGAATATGATTTCACCTAAATGGGTATTCCTTCTAGTGAAAGGCACATAAATAATCTATGTCTTTGTGCTGTATCATTCTTTCCAGCCATTCCCATAATTTGGTACAAGTTAGGAGAATTCAGTCACAAAGCTTGGTAGAAATATGTTTTTTTCTTTTATTTGCTATTATGAGGATCACAGATTTCCCAATTATTCTTTGCTCTTGTCACATGAACAGAACATATGACCATTTTTGAGTTTACATTTCATGTTTTATGTGACTTCTCTTTAAATTCCTTTATGTTTGATATAAAGAACATACTCCATCCCATGAACATCCTCAATGATTCTGGGACATTCTAAAATTAAGTCATTTATAAATTGTCCTATTGAATGACATATAAACCAGGAAAATTTTGGTACTAAACATATATCTTTTCACTGGAAGCACAATTTGAACAGTTTAATCAAAACATATTACCTTTTAATTTAACATGTCTTAACATTCACTTAAACTTGTTAGGCTTAATCAGTTCTCATTTACTCAGTAAGTTTTATCGTTACTTATATGGCTACAAGTTTTATTTTTAATTTCCTTCATAGAATGTAATTATTTTGAGGACAGAATCTATTTCATTTTTGTCGCCATATGCCCAAAATATCTTAATAAATGGCAGATAATAGTGTTTGATTTATGTGTGATGAAGAATTCAATGATTAAACCATATGATGATTAAAAATTATTGGATAAAGGAATAAAATATTTTATGTTATATATTTTAAATATCATGGTGTAACAGAACATAGTACTTGGAGGATGAAAAAAATTCAAACATTAAATCAGTAAATAATTCTTAAGTGCCTATTGCATTTCAGAGACTTATAAGATGACATTACTCCTTCAAGTATAGGCACTACTCAACCTACTTGATCCAAATTTGTCAATACTGAACTATAGGAATATTGACTTGGCAGTTATGGAAGATATATTAGGAGAGAAGATATCTGAGAGATGGAAGCTAATTATAATTCTGTAATAATAACAATAACAATAACAACAGCAAAAATAATAATAATAACAACAACAATAATAATAATAACTGATCTTAATTCAGGATTTAAGGTTTACAAAGAATTTCACAGGCAATATCTTATTTTATCCTCACAATAACTAGACGAGGAGGTAATATAATATCCATTAAACAGTCTGGGAAACAGATGTTAAATGACTTCTCCAATTGTCTGAGTATGTATTTTAACCAAGGCACATCTTCCTTCAGGTACCAATTCCATATAGTTCACAGTTGAACTGACTAAATATAGAGAATAATTGAGAACGGCCTATACTGGAATGGTTATTATATAAGCAGAAAAGAAGGGAAACATGAAAGAGATCTAGAGGAATTGTAATTAATAGGATATGTCAAGTTATGTAATATGCATGGGTGAGAGGGGATGGGGGATGGGAAGATGAATCCCTTGAAATGATTCCTAGGTTGTGAATCTAAATTACTGGAAAGATGGAGAAGCCTATGAGAGAATCAGGGAAGTTAAGAGAAGGAGTAGCATCCTTGGGAAAGAGAAACCTGATTAATAAAAGAATCAGAATATAGCAATGTTATGAAAAGCCCAGAGAGAAAAGTGTACCCAGAACTAGGAAAGGGAATTCAACATTGTTAAATAATATAGACATGTCAGGAAGGTTGAGGTCTGAGAAAAGATCATTGAAAAACTTAAAGAGAACAATTTCTCTCATGTGGTAGAAATTAAGGCCACATTTCAAGCTTTTAAATAGTTAGTAGGAAGTGGAAAGATTTTTGTTTGTTTTTTTACTTAATAGTATTTTATTTTTTCAATTAAATGGAAAGAAAGTTTTTAAAATTCATTTTTATTAAATTTTGAGTTTCAAATTTTATCCCTTCCCCAATACAAGCAATTTGATATAGATTAAATATGTACAATCATGTAAAACACATTTCCATATTAGTCATATGGTGAAAGAACAATCAGAAAAGTCAGAATTAAAAGGAAAAATCATGAGAAAGAAAAAAACCCAAAATTAAACAAGTGAAAATAATGTACTTTTTCCTGAAATCAAACTCCATAGTTCTTTTTCTGATGTGGATGGCATTTTCCATTACAACTCTTAGAATTGTCTTTTATCATTATATTGCTAAAAGGAGCTATGTCTATCATGGTTGATCATCCCACAAATTGGCTGTTATTGGGTACAGTGTTCTGTCACTTAACTAAGCATCATTTCATCTAAGTATACTTGGATTCCCTAATTCATGGGCTCAATATCCTCAATATCATCCTCAATTTCCAATTTTTTGCCACCAAAGATTTGGAAAGTTATAAGAAACTAGCAGAGGTAGCTTTGATTTCCCCTAAGACTTTTGCTGAGAGAGGGAGATAAAGGACAATAACTTCAAGGGATAGAAGGATAAAATGAAATCATTTAAGGCTAGGGGGAACTAGTATATTTAATTATAGCAAAGAAAAATTAGCATGGGAGGGACTGGAAAATTATGGAAGGAGAGGAGATGGGACAGGAAAAGATCATAGCTTTATCTGAGACAAAAGGCCTGGATTTAATCAAAACTCTCATACCAGCTGTGAGGTTTTTTAATTATCAAGCCACTAAATTTTATTTTACTCATTTGTTAAATGAAATTAATGTTTATATTACTGACCTCATGTGTTTGCTTTTTAAAAAAAAGTTTCTTCTGAACCCCAATGTACAATAGAAATGGTACTAGGATAACAGTAATAATTCAAATAATGGTGATAATGATGATATCAATAAGGGTGTATTACCTTTTATGTTTATCTCATCTCAGCATTGTTATGCATTATATGACTCATTTTACTTAAGAAAAAATTAGTACTGTATTCCAAGTGTAATAGGTATATACATATATACCTATGTCACACATATATTTCCAATTATTTGTTTTGGGGGAGAAATGAAAATGCAAACCCTTAGTTCTATATTATAAATTTAATCTTATGACATAATTTTGCTATTTATGTTTTAATAAATATCCCTATCAAAATTTAGCAATGTCAGGTTCTTAAGATGCTCTTTAATAATTAGAAGTCCTAGTCATTTATGGAAATCAGAGGGCAAAAGGCAATAATAATGTGTAAAAGCTATTTCTTATTAGAAAAATGTTTTGATGGCAAAGCCAAGATGGTGGTGTGAAGGCAGCATTTCCCAGAAACTTCTTCTACAAAAAACTCCAAAATCCATCAAATTATGATTCTAGACAAAATTTAGAGGGCCAGAATCCACAGAAAGACAGAGTGATACAATTTCCCAGTCCAAGATAACTTAGAAATTCTGTGAGAAAGGAGTATTTCACTGGTACCAGGGGCAGGAAAAAAAGCCGCAACCACAGTGTAGCACAATGAAGCCCAGGGATCACTGGTAACAGATTGAAGGGGTGGTGAGAGAATTCTGCTGCACCAGAAAGAGTACAGAGTGAGGAACCCTGGCCTCAAAGCAGCCCTGAAGTGAGAACCTGCAGCGAGATTTGGGGAAACCAGTCTACAACTCCAGAACACAGCCCATAGACAGTAAGGGGGATGGGGGAGACTGCAACAATCTCTCTGCTCTCCCTAGGGCAGAACTTTGCTGTTTTCCCACACTCAGTTCCAGGTTGTAGTTTGGGCTTCCATAGTAAGATAGCCAGGAGGGGATCCTCCTCACAGCTCCAGGGCAGAGGGGAGTACCTGTGGTCATCTACATAGCATAACATGGTAAGAGAACATAAGACCTTGGAGGAAAAAGATCCCAGTGGAGTATCCCAAAAAAACCCCAAAGCCTTGGAAGTGCGGTGACAGTAAATTAGTCTTAGGCTTAGGAAATGAGCAAACAAAAGAAAAAGAAGAATCTGACCATAGAAAATTACTTTGGTACCATGGAAGATTTAGAAGATGACAAACTTGAAGCTTCTATATCCAAAGCCTCTAGGAGAACTATAAAATGGGCTCAGGCTATGGATGAGCACAAAAGAGACTTTGAAAAGCAATGAAGGGAGGTGGCAGAAAAATTGAGAGGAGAAATGAAAGTGATGCAGATAAATCATGAAAACCAAATCATCAACTTGGTGAAAGAAATAAAAAAAATGAAGAAAATAATTTGTTTAAAAGCCAGTTTAGTCAAATGGAAAAAAACAAAAACAAATTAAAAAGGCAAATGAGAAGAAGAAAGCTTTAAAAAAAGCAGAATTGGCCAGTTGGAAAAGGAGATTAAAAACAACTCTCTGAAGAAAATGACTCCTTCAAAAGCAGAATGGAACTAAAGACTGCTGATGACTTTGTGAAAAATCAGGAAGAAAGAAAACTCTTCCAAAAAAGCCAAAAATTAGAAGAAAATGTAAAATATCTCATTGGAAAAATAACTGACCTCAAAAACAGATCCAGGAGAAATAATTTAAAAATTATTTGGATGTCTGGATGTCATGACTAGGAAAAAAGCCTAGACTTCATTTTTCAAGAAATAGTACAGCAAAATTTTCCTGAGATCCTAGAAGCAGAGGGATCTCCTGAAAGAGATCAAAAAAGAAAAACTTCCAGGAATATTATAGCCAAATTCCAAAACTCCCAAATCAAAGAGAAAATATTAAAAGCTGCTAGAAACAAAGAATTCAAGTACCATGGTTATACTGTAAGGATTACACAGGGTTTGGCAGCATCTAAATTAAGGGCTCAGAGGAATTTGAATATCATATTCTGGAAGGCAAAAGATCTTGGTTTACAACCAGGAATCAACTACCCAGCAAAACTGAACATCTTCTTTCATGGGAAAAGATGGACTTTCAATGAAACATTGAAAGGGGTGGATTAGAAGGACTAAGTATGAGGAACTTAATGATGTTGAACTGTTTGTATTTCTACAGGGAAAGGACACACTGATAACTCATATGAAATTTCTCATTTATAAGAGTTGTTAGAAAGAGTATATAGAGACAGGATATAGGAAGGAGCGGAATATAATGGTATAATATAGAAAAAAGATGGAGTCAATGGGTGATAAAAGAAAGTACTGGGAGGAAGATAAAGGAGAGAAAGAAGGGGTTAAGATATTACACATAAGAGTAAAGAAAAAGTTTTTTTCAATGAGTGGAATGGGGTAAGGCAGGGGGGAATGAGTGAGTCTTCATTCCCATCAGAAGTGACTCAGAGAAGAAATAACATACACACTTAATAGGGTATGGAAGTCTATTTTAACCTAAAGAAAAATGAAAACAAAGGGATGGAATAAGGGGGAATGGGGAGAGTGAAGGGGGGGAGTAGGTGACAGAAGAGAGGGAAGATTGTGGGGGCTGGCATTCAGATACAACACACTTTTGAACAGGGACAGGATGAAAGGTGAGAGAGAATAGAATAACTAGAATGAGGAGAAATATAGTGGAGGGAAATACAGCTAGTAATAGCATCTGTAAGAAAAATATTGCAGCATCTTCTCTGGTGGACTTATGATAAAGATGGCAACTCACCCTAGAGACCAACCCTTTGGAATCTGAACACAGACTGAAGTACATTTTTTCTCTTACTATTCTTGAGGTTTCTCATTTTCTTGTGGGGGGGTTATGTTTACTCTAATAACAAGATTATTGTAATAATATATAATAAATAAACCAAAAAAAGAAAAATGTCTTGATATTCCATCTATTATTGCCTATCTCACTCATTTGTGTTTATTTAATTTAAGTAACTGATCTGTCAACCTCGCCTTCCTGCTTTATAAATTGAATGGAATTTAAAAGAAAGAACTATACTGATGGAAAATGAAATATGTATTCACCTTGGGGCCCTATCAGCAATGACGTCCCTCCAATAGGGGAGCTGAGAATAACGAGTCAAGCCACACTGCCTTATGCCTCCAGCTCAAATTTATTACTGCTTAGCTTCTACATATATACTGTTAGGTCTTCTGGGGTAGAACAAAGAAAATGAGGGAATGGGGAATACAAGTAGGTCCAAGTGCAGCATCTTGCTTTACAGGATAAGGGGGTATGTTAGGGAGGAGGTGATAAAACACAGCTGTGTCCTGTGCCCTTGGACCATGGTAGAGAAAGTCCAGCTCCCAAGGACTCTGGTGCACCTTATCTCTCAGGGTAGCATGCCAGTTCCTGAGATTGAGTCCAGGTGTCCAGGCAGTTAGAATAGCCTGTGTTCCCACAAATTTTATCTTCACCTAGACATATCACATAACTGAGCAAGAAAAGTACAATACACAGCAGTACTAAATATAGTAGATATAAATATCTACTCACAACAGTAATGAGCAAATTTCTGTATTGTATTCATAAAGAAATTTATATATATATATATAAATACATACAATACAGTATGCAATATTTCTGTATATTAGATAGCTTCATGGATAGATGGATGGATGGATGGATAGATGTGTATATTTCCTTTCTAGGTAAGGTAAATAATTTACATATGTTTTAAATATAATTGAATTCTGATAAAGCTTTAGGGAGAAAAGGGGAAAAAAAACAAAATAAAAATAAGAGAAACCCTATTGAACAAGGTTGCTGTATAGTATACACTTTCTAAAACCTTAAAATTGTATGAAACTATGTGGTATAGGGGACAGAATGCTAGACTTGGATTCAGAAAAATCTGAATTCAAGTGCAACTGCAGACTAGCTTGTGTTACCTTGGGCAAATCATTTATCAACCCTTGCTTGTCTTAATTTCCATATATATATATATATATATATATATATATATATATATATATATATATATATGTATATATTAGGGACTATAGCAGCATTTACCACCAGCCAGGAATGTTGTTGAAAATCTAATGAATTCATAATTATGAAGCATTTATCACAGTGTCTTGCATACTCTAAGCTATATATAAATGCTACCTATTATTGCTATCGCTACTCATTACACTAATACTACTAGTATATTAGTACCAGTACTACTATTTCTTCTACTTCTACAACTACAACTACTACTACTACTACTACTACTACTATTACTACTACTACTGCGACTGTGGCTGTGGCTGTGACTGCAGCTGCTGCTGTGGCTGCTATTACTACTGCTACTGTTATGGTGGAGATGTCCTCATTAAAAAGAAGTGCCTAAAATGTGTTCGACTATGAATTAAGCTTCCTTTATATACATAAACAACAAATATTAATATTTAATTTAATTAAATAACATTAATACAAATGTCCATTTATATTGTTAGCGTAAGGAGTAAAATGATGCCTTCTGTTTATATATCCTGAAGAAAATCCAAATGGAATTAAGATTCTTTTTGATTCTTTTACACTGATTGAGAATGAGAGTTGGTTTTGGAGTTTGGAATAACTGGTTTGAATTCCTATCTCTTGGCACACAAGGACTGTAAATCTAGGCAAGTTAATTAGTATCTTGAAGCCTAAGCAACCAAGATGTTATTCTGTATTGAAAAGGAGATTTTCTTTTTGGGACTTCACTCCATCTTTGATATAAAAAGATGATCTTAAATTTTTGATAACAACAAATTGTAGAGTGCTATAATATTTCAATAAATATCACAGTTGTTCAAAGAAAATTTAAATCCAAATGGATGATGTTACCATATTACTCAAAACAATTCTTGCATTTTTATGGGCACTATTTTGTATTATTTTATCTATACACAATTAATCACAGATGCATAATGAGGTAAGTTAGGACTAAAAAGAAGGTGGTTAAATTGAATTGCAGGTTTCACCATGACCTTTGTGTTGACAAAATCTACTTTTAAATTCCAAATTTTCTCAGTGATATTAATAATTATTTGACTGTAAATCAGACAAAAAAATCTTATTTGAAGAGTTCAAACTGGGGAAATAATACAACAAACTTTGGGAAAAAAATTGTAATGAGTATGCATATATATATAAGTTCTAATATGTTGCTAGTGCTGCTCTATATAAGAAATTGAGTGAAAGACTATTATATATATATATATATATATACATATATATGCATAATTGACGAGAGAGAGAGACAGAGACAGAGAAAATGGTTGGGGAAAATCAAGGCAATTCATTTTCTACTCAATTTCATTACAGGATAAATGAAAATACACAAAAATTATATATATATATATATAAATACATATATATGCAAAGTATGTAAACATACATTATCTCATATATTATGTGCATTTCTGTGTATATTTTTAGAAATAAATATATATAATGTATAAATTTAAATAATTCATTTGGTAGATTTCTATGGAGCATCCAAGAATAATAACAAATATCTTGAATATTAATATTTTGTTTACAAATTTTTAAGCAGTAATTCTCTTATTGATGTCAAATAATGAAACACTCCAATTTCAGAAAATAACAACAAATTTCTCAGAAGTTCAGTTACATAGCTTTCATGTATCTACTGTGTCTAAGCCATTACACTTGGAGGTAGAAATGCACTCATAAAAAATGTAATACCTCCCTGCTCTTAAAAAGTCTGCATTTGTAGGAGGAAGTGGGGTGAAAATATATGGCAACCCACAGAGAAATAAACACCAAATAAAATTTAGATAATTTGGATGCAACGAAGTAGTACAGTAGATGGAATACTGAGTCTAGAGTTGCGAAGACTTGAGATCAAATCCATCATCATGCACTCATTAACTCTGTAAGCCTGGGCAAGTCACTTAATCTTTGTTAAGAAAATGGCAGATTTCTATGGTATTTTTGTTAAGAAATGGTGTCATATATGGCGTAATAAAGGTTTGGATTCAACTGAAGAACAAGTTAATACTATGAGAAAGTATTATTAGGAATGTTAAGAATTATTCTTAAACTAAACCAATACTTTTAGAACTCCTGGCTTCATTAATATGCTCAATGAATTCACTGATATAGGCCCTAACCCTTTTATGCCTTAGAGGATGTCTTTGTGAGGTAATATGTCTGAAAAAAATCATTACTGTCTGTTCAGATTTCCTCATTATTTAACTAGAGTGATCTTCTAAGACTGATATATGTTCTCTTTAGTGGGCTCAAATTTGAAGCCTTTCCAAACTGATAGGTGTTTTTTTTTTTTGCTTGTTTTTTCCTGCTGATTATATCTGGTTGGCATAATATTGGAGAACCCAGTATGACAGTGTTGTCATTCAAGTGAGACTTTAATGGATAGATCTTTGAATAAGTGTGCAGTAAAATATATGTTTGTGAGTATGTATGCAATTTTCTTTTGTTAAAAATAGCGAATGCATCAGTCTTAAACTGTATCTTTAAGGAATTTAAAATGAAAAGGAAATGTCCCTAAGTGTAGAAGAATAGGGCAATCTAAGAATACCAAAAGATTCTATTTCTAAATAGTCATTTTTACTTAGAAAGTGTATATTTATATAATATCAAAAGGTAATTTAGTCAATATACAAAAATAATCTTATTTGCTGTTAGTAGAGATGTAGATAGAATAATATATTAAATGAATTAATTTTCTACAATTCAGAAAGTTAATTTTGTCATGAATTTGTCAAATGTAAACAAAACTGTTTAAATTTAATCTTCATTCCAATGACAATGAACCACGGTTACAAAATCCACTGTGATTTGAAAAGCAGATCAATAGAAAGTGGCTACTATTATTCTGAACAGGTTAACACATAGTATACTATTAAAGGAGCATAATTATGGTAAATTAATTTGCAAGAATGAAGCATCTGCTTTTCAAATTAAAGATGAATGTGCAAATTATGTTGTATAAGTTATCTGTATTAAGCATGTTTGATTTGATTATGTATTGTTTTTACATTTATTATTATAATTAGGCCGAATTTTACACAGTTGAATAGCAACTTGCTGGTTTCCGGGCATGTTACACAATTTATTTAGATTCTCACTTTGTTCTTGCACTGACTGCAGTGAAACAAAACTCTTTAACTTGATCTATATTCAGTCCAGAAACCATGATATAAATCTCTCATAGCAGGATAAGGCATAACCATACCATAATAAATCGGATTCTATTGAAACCCTTTCTTCTTTAACTGAGAGGGGAAAAAAAAAAGAAATATTATATATTTATGTCACTTGTTGTTTGAAAGAGAATATTTTCATATTTTTCCCAGCTGAGAAGCAATGATTCCATTTTACTTATTCAATTAAGACCATTTTATTATTTTCCTCTCCTACAAAGGCACAGAAAAATTTTCACAGTAAATAAGGAATTATAATGTCCATATCCAATCTGAGTTGTCAGAGGGTGGGAGTCAGGAGACCTTGTTTATAGATTTGCCTTTGCCACTAACTTTTTTGATTTTGATCACGTTATTATAGAACCTCTGTTTCTTCTTTTGTAAAATGAGTGTCATAGATCAGAGGATTTCTAGTCTGTTGTAGATCTGATAACCAATTATTTTACTTAAATTAAAATAGATCTTTTTGAAATCAGTCTTTTAAATTCCAATTCTGAGGAAAATTACCTTTTATAATTTTCCTAATTATGAATGATAATCAAAAGGATAGTCAAGTGATATTTAGACTACTGAATTTAGGCCACACAGCTAGGTAATTATTAAGTGTCCGTGGTCAGATTCGAACTCAGGTGCTCCTGACTCCAAGGCTCTATCCACTGCGCCACCTAACCGTCCCTAACATGAGATTTAAAACAGTTCAAAAAGCAGCTTTAAAGAATCCTAACAAGCAGAGGGAAGTGTTTTCCATTCCCTAGTAAGGTGCTTATATAATATAATAGCTAATAGTTAAACAGTGCTTTAAGGTTTACAATATGTTCTAAAGACATCATCTCGTTTAATTTTCATATTGCATACATATCTAGAGATGTAGCACAACCATCATTTTTCTATTTTACAAATGAAGAAAATAAGTCCCTAAAAGGAAAATGATTTACTAATAGTCACAAAGTTCATAAGTAGAAGTTCTCAAATCCAGATTTAGACCTTCAGACATTTAGATTAATCTTGTTTCCAGGAAACAAAGAAATTAAGTAGCAGAGGCATTCTGACCACCAAAGCAGTAAAGTATAAGCCATCAAATCTTGATCTTCTATATCCAAACTCAGTGGAGGATCAAAGGCTAGAGCACCAAGAGTCAATTCCCATGACTTATCCTTATAAGGGTAGTTCTGTTAAATGTTAGAATTTACTAGAAGAATTAAAAATTACACTAAGATCAAACAGCTAAAGCATGAAGAGAAGCTGGAGGTGATACTAAAAATGAAAGTGGAAAATTTATAAAAATCTAAATTAAAATTTGATGAAATACTGTTTTAAAAGAATAAATTGTACCCTACATATAAGAATAAGAACATATGTATGCATATATATACATGTGTGTATATATGAATGATACATGTACATGGTATAGATAAATACATATATTTGCATATTAAGTGTAAACACAAATAAATGTCAAGTTGTATACATATATACATTTGTGTGTATATATAATTAAATTGCTTAATGTAAATATGAATATATATATGTATGAATGAATATATATATATATATATACATATATATATACATACTAGCAAAGTGCATGTATATCATATGGGAGTATCTGCATATGTGTAGAAATATAGAATTCTATGAGTCTACCTTTAATAATTTTATATGATTCAATGTAGGTTTCACAAATGACATAGATTAAAGAGAAATTAATGATAAAGCATTAGGAGAGGAATTTCAGGGTAAAGCGTCATGAAAGACATTTCAAAGCACATGCCATTAAATTTAAGAATAGAGGTCCTAGGTTAGAATTAACTTTTTTTTAACCATCTGAATGACTTTGAAGAAATCATTGAATCTCTCTGGACCTCAGTGTCCTCATCTGTAAAATGAAGAATTTTTATTAATGATTCCTAAATTCTCTTTCAGCTCTACATGTGTGATACTCTTATCCTATAATGTATCACGATAAAATAAAAATAGAATTCATTTTTTACATAAAGAAGGTGGGGGAAAAAGTCATTAACTATCATCCTAGATAGTGAATCTGAGGGGTCATTATGGATCAAAATTTTATATCTTTTGCTTAAGTCGGACAGAGCAAAGAATACAGTATGATCTTAAAAAAATAAAAAATGAAAAGACAAACCCCATAGCAAAGTGAATGTATACTTTTCTTATTCTAAAATTAGGTAATATTTTAGAGTTCCTAACATATATGGAAACCTCAACCAATGTAATTTTGTCTGTTGGGTCAAAAATAGTTTTCCTTAATTTTTTGCCCAAGAATTCAGTCAGCATAAACAGGAATGAATAATTTTGTGTTCCCATGTTGAACAATAAGTAGTTTCTCTGCTCTGATGGAACTGTAAAGTTAAAAAATATGAAACAAACTTGAAGGAACATAAGAAAATTAGAAGGTCCTTTATCTAAATGACCCATCTAGATCAATCTAGTGGATTCTGCAACTTCTTAAAACTTATGAGAACACACTCTGAACTTGTTAAGCCTATCTTTCATTTAATAAACAACTGTTAAATTATTTTTTTCTGAAAGCAGTGTTTCCCTTGTGTTCTACTTAAAACATAATATATTGAATGATAAAGCATAGCTTATTTATAGTTAACATTTATATAGCACAATATTCTAGATGCTATGCTAATTATTTTACAATTTGATTCCTACAACAACCTGCAATCCAGAAATATGAATTTCTCTGGGTTACACACTTGGTTAGTGTTTGAGGTTATATTCAGATTTGAATCAGGTTGTTCACGATTCCAGCTTTACATTCTATCTTCTGTATCATTTAACTGCCTTGCTCATTAAATAAGTATTATTTAATAATTAAATAATGCTTAGTAAGTAGGTTGGTAACTGATCAGGAATTTCTGAGCTGGATCACACTTTCTGATTTAATGTATTTACTCAGTATATTCTCTCTTCCCAAAATGTCCTCTATTCCTTTCTCATCTATTGAAGTTTTATACATTTATAAAGGACAAATTTCAATGCTGTGTTATGAAATTATTTCCAAATGGATAGAGCTCTAAGATTTCTTCCACTGAAAACTAAGAACAATTTATAACTGTCTTTTGACACTTAGTATTTTGATGCTGTGAAGGAATGTGTGTATATTTTTTCTATTAAAACTGCTAGTCTAGTATGTTTCAAAGGGATAGAAACTATATCTAGTTCAATTTTATATATACTTACTCACACTCTATAAAAATGCCATGATCTTTGAAACTACATAACTTTGAAACTTCAATAGAAGTAATCTGGCCAGTACATCTCTTCCACACCCTATTAATAAACATAAACTACATTGTCTTCTATCTGACAATATCACTGAATTTTTAGTTTTCAATTTTAAATTCTTAATACCTATCTTTTATTAGTATAATTATTTGTGTGTACATGTGTATATATGTGTTGGCTTTAATTAATGTGGGGCTTGGTATTTAAATACATAAATATTATTTTCTTATGTTCAATACCTCATTCTCTTGTGTTAAGAAATTTTGGATCTTGAAATCCATATGCAATATACTAGTTATCCCTCACATATTTGTGCTATTAGAATATTTCATAAGTATATGTCTGTCGTTTATAATTTCATATGATGATGCTAGCCCTTCATTCTTGAAGAAGACCATGACATTGGGGGGTATTGCACTGACATTTATTTGAATTGGAATTTAATGAGGCTGCTAAGTCACCAGCTTCACTTTCTCCTCCAGAGCCATCTGTTCCACAGATCAGATATGAATTAGGATGACTGGAAATGGTCCTGGATGGAAGGTCACTGAAACAGTAAGTATCAAGTCTTTTTGAATTCAAGTCCCCTAACTCTAGGGCTTGGTGGTCTATTCACTGCACCACCTAGCTGCCCTATATAATTTCATATAAATCATTAAAAAAAATGTTAAATGGTTTGGGGCAAAGATCAGATATCTGAGAGAGTTCTTGAGAGATATCTTAAATATTAACTTATCTTGGAGTCATATCATCCAATCTGTTCCCATTTTTTCTAATAGTATTAACTTCTAAAAGCCAAATTAATAAGTTACTAGTTGACATAATGAATAGAATGGTGGAAAGACTTGAGTTCAAAAGTTACCAGGCATTTATTACCTGTATGACCCTGGGCAAATAATTTAACCCTTTTTCTTTCAGTTTCCTCAACTCAGAAATGAACTGCAGATGAAAATGGCAAGCCATTTCAGTATCATTGACAAGAAAATCCCAACTGGGGTCATTGAGAAATGGATACAACCAAAATAACTGAACAACATTAACAACTAAATCTCACCTCTTCATTTTCACTATAATAACATTATGATACACTCTGTATCATAGCAGCATTTCCCATTCATCTAGGTATAATTCTATAGTAAAAGAAATTTATTTATTATAAAATCATGATAATATTTATTTATAATAAAATTATACAATTTTGAAAACAGTTCCAATTATAACCATTATGGTATTTTCTAAAGCAACTATGAATATAGGTTTATGTGTATACTATGTTTATATTTAAATGTGTATATACATTTAGATACATATATATTCTGAATTTAAATAACTATACAAAAATTTTGATGTGACATGATCTTCTTTTATGAATCTAGATTAATTTTAAAGATGATCTTACTCCTTTCTCAGTGAAAAAAAATGTCTTTTTAATAATCATATCAAGAATTCCTGGTTTAGGAGCCAAGATGGTAGATTGAGGACAGAATTTCCCAGGAACTCTCTTCCAAAATATTCCAAAAATCTTAAAATTATGACTCTAATTTAAATTTTTGAGAGACAGAACCCGCAGAAAAGCCCTGTGAGGCAATTTTCCAGGCAAGGTAACCTGGAAGCTCATGGGAAGGCACTGTTCCACAAGTCTAGAGGAGGCAGCAGTGCAGCCAGGATCACAACTGGAACAGCCTGTGCGGTGACTGGATCCCTGGGAGCACTAGCTCCTGGCAGCAAAATCAATTTCCAGACCTCCCAATCCAGGGAACACTGAACAAAACTTGGAAGATAAGTGGGGAAATCTCTCCCAGATTGGGCACAGATTGCAAGCCAGAGTAGCCCTCAGTATAGCCACAGCCCTTGGCGCAGCTTGGGTCCTGGGAAATGGAAGGAGACCTGCTAAATTGCTCATCAGGGAGTTACCCAGCAGCAGCTGCCAGAGCGTTCAATCCACAGAAGTTAAAGGGGTGAGAAGAGACTGTTAAGGTCTCTCCTCTGTCTCTGGTCACTCTTTGGGCCCCCCCTTTGCCATAGAGCAGAGACCTTCCTCACAGCTCCAGGGCAAAGAAGTATGCTTGGGGTCACCTATAGACCAAAGTATAGGCCAGGAGAGCAGTCAGAACTTCTCATAAGACATTAGAGGAACTGAGCTCTTAGTGGCGGTGTCCCAATAACAACTCAAAAGCCATAGAAGCACCTCAAAACTAGGGCACAGGTTGGGGAAATGAGTAAATAAGAAAAAAGGAACCTGACCATAGAAAATACTTTGGTCCCCTGGAAGATCAAAACACAAACTCAGAAGATGACAAAGTCCAAGCTTCTGGATCCAAAACCTCCAAGAAAAATAGGAGTTGATCTCTGGTTATGGCAGAACTCCAAAAAGATTTTGAAAATCAAGTAAGTGAGGGTGAGGAAAAACTGGGAAGAGAAATGAGTGCAAGGCAGAAAAAATATGAAAACCAAATCAGCAGCTTAGTCAAGGAGATACCAAAAAATGCCGAAGAAAAAAACAGTTTTGGTTAAATGTTAAAAGTAGTCCAAAACGTTAATAAGGAGAAGTATACCTTAAAAAGAAGAATTGGTCAGATGGAAAAGGAGGTAAGAAAACTCACTGAAGAAAACAACTGCTTCAAATGTAGAATGGAGTTAAAGGAAGCAGATGACTTTGTGAGGAATAAAGAAACAATAACACAATACTGAATGGGATATTCCCTCTTAAGAGTTAATATTCCTAGTGAAGTCCTCTCAGGGTTAAAAATCATTAAAACAAAAACAGACTATTACTTTTAAACTATTCTTAGGAGAAAGAGTATAAAGACCTTGCATTCCAAGCCAGGCACCCTCCCAATTCTGTTAGGGGGGGAAATAGTAGACTGTTTCCAGAGACCTTGCATTTTGAGTTAGTCACCTATTTGATGATAAAACTATCTTAACTCGGAGAACAGTAAACTGTTCCCATGAGGTAAACCTTGCATTCCAATGAAACTCATAAGACTCCTCTTGTTTGATGATAGACTGTTACTTCAATAAGATAGTTATAATCCTGACGCAACTATCTGGATAGTGAGCTAATATTTTATGAAAACCTTTCTTTTCTTTGTTACTGGGGTAGACGTTCACAAGTAGAATGTAACTCTGAAGGCTACCCAATGAGCTGACAGAGAGGGAAGATAGGAAGTAGGAGGGGATCGCTTTAGGACAAATAATTTTGCTTGACTGTCAATTTGGGGCAGCTCCTTGATCTTCACTACTTTTGTGAGACATGGAGTATGGCCTTTTCTCACGAAAAGTCAAAATAAACTTTATTTTTTGTTGAGAGGAGTCTCTATATTTTTAAGTGGATTTTTATCCCACATAATACCAAAAGAATGAAAAAAACTAGAAGAAAATATGAAATATCTCATTGGAAAAACAAATGACCTGGAAAACAGATCCACAAGAGACAATTTAAAAATTATTGGTCTAGACAAAAGTCACGATGAGATAAAGAGCCTTGAATTCATTTTTTAAAGAATTTCTACAGGAAAATTGCTGTGATATCCTAGAAACAAAGGTAAATAGAAATTGAGACAATCCACAAATCTCCCCTGGGAAGAGATCCAAAGATAATAACAACTCCCAGGAATATTTTAGCCAAATTCCAGAACTCCCAAGCCAAAGAGAAAATACAAGGAATCAGAAAGAAACAATTTAGATATCATGGAACAACTATCAAGATTAACCAGGATTTAGCAGCATACACAGTAAGGGCTCATAGGGCTTGGAATATGAAAGTCCAAAAGGCAAAAGAGCTTGGAATGTAAATTACCCAGCAAAACTGAACATTGTCTCCTAGGGGAAAAGATAGACATTCTTTCATTTTTTCTTTTTGAAAGGCAATGAGGTTAAGTGTTTTGGCCAAGGTCACACAGCTAGGTAACTATTACATGTCTGAAACCAGTTTTGAACTTGGGTCCTCCTGACTCCAGCAAAGGTGCTCCTTTCAGTGCACCACCTAGGAGCCCCCTAAAAAAAGATAGCTGTTAAATGAAATAGGGGAATTTTCAAATGTTCCTGTTGAAATGGCCAGAGTTGAACAGAAAGTTTGATCTTCAAGTAGAGGACTCAGGTAATGCATGGCAAGGGTGGATGAAAAGGGCAAATTATTGAGGATTTAATGATGTAGAACTGCGTGTATTCCTGCATGAGAAGATGACACTGATAATACACATATGAACCTTCTCATTTAATATAATACTTAGAAAGAGCCTATATAGATAAGGCACAGGAGAGGCTGACTGTGAAGGTATATTATATTGGAAAGATGGAGTCAATCATCGAAAAAGGAAATTTATTGGGAGAAAGTGAAAAGAGAAGAAGAATGGAATATGATATTTCATGGAAAATAGTCAAGAAAAAGCTTTTGCAATAGAGTGGAAGGGGGGAAGGTAAGGGAAAATTAGTGATCATTCATTCTCATCGGACCTCAAAGAGGAAACAATACACACACTTAAATGGGTATAGAAATGTATCTTACTCCAGAAGAAAAAAGGAGAGGAAGGGGATGGGAGAAAGGGGACAGGGAGGAGGGGAAGGGGACTGTACGTGATAGAGGAGAGAGAAGAACATGGGAGAGGGTAATCAGATATAACAATTTGGGGGGGGGGGGTTTGCAAGATGATGGGATTGAGTGACCTGCCTGGGACCATATGGCTGGGTGATTTCTAAGTGTCTGTGATGGGATGTGAGCTTGGGGCCTCCTGACCCCAGGGCTGGTGCTCTGTCAGCTATGCTACTTAATTGTCTCTTAGCATACTTTTGAAGATGGATAGGGTGAAATGAGAGAGAAAATAGAATAAATGGGAGTGGGGACGAATGGATGGAGGGAATTACAATAAGTAATAGCAGTTGTAGGAAAAAAATATGTAAGTAGCTTTTCTGATGTACTTGTGATAAAGAATGTGTCCACTACAGAGAGAGACTTGATGGTGTCTGAATACGGATTGAAGCAAACTTATTTTATGTTCCTTTCACTTTATTTCTCATGAGGATTTTTATATTTTTGGGGGGAGGGGGATTGTGTTTACTCATACAAGAAGACTATTTTGGTAATGTGTAAATAATTAAAAATGTAAATTCCAAAAAAATACAAAAGGGATATTAAAAAAAGATATGATGGACAATACCATCCATATTCTCTAAGAACTATGGAGTCTGAATGAAATCAAAGTAAACTATTTTCACTTTTTGTTTTATGTTTCATATTTTTTCTTTCTCATGGTTTTTCCTGTTTACTATGATTCTTCTTTCAGAGAATGAATAATATAGAAATGTTTAACAAAAAAGAAATTTCAATATTCAATTCTCTCTCTCTTCACTTAAAAAAAATTCAGCAACTTTTGCTCAAATTTACATATCTTGCTTTTGACCTGTTCCTGAATCTCATCATCTCTTTCTTTCTATTCAAGTACTCAATAAGCATTCATCAAATAAGTTAAGAAATCATTGGCTGATCATGAGCATTGTTCGGACACAGATTGCAGTAAAAGCCTTTTCTGAACCTGGGAAATATAAGAATGATCAGACAAAGTGATCTATTATAAATACTTTCAATTGTCATGTATTCTTAGTTGTTGCACTGGATAGATTATAGAATGGAAATCCAAAAACCTTATTTTCATGAGTTCAAATCTGACCTCAGAAAGATTACTTGTGTAAACCTGGATAAATTAATTAATTATATTTTTCTTAGTTACTAAGCTTTAAAATGAAGAAAGATATGGCACATCATTATTTTGTCTCTGCCAAGAAAACCTCAAATGAGATCAAAAAGAATAAGACACAATGGAACAGTGAATGAATGATCTTCAGGGGAAATATTTTAATAAAATAGTTAACTAGATATATTCTTTTCAACAAATAAGGTACAAGTTAATGGCATTCAACAATAAAATGTAAAATGATGTAAATTTCCAGCCAAGATAGAAAAGTTAGAAGAAGTAAAGAATTCTAGTTCTTCTGTGATTACAGAAATTCATCATCAAATTTTTACCTTGGGCACAGGATCAACAGTATTATCATTTAGATTCAGCTCCCAAAAGTGGAATGGGGAACTCAGCTTTAATCCTCAGAGTGAGAAAAGGGACTTAATGATGTCTTCTCCCAATCAGGTCCTAGAAGAAGAAAATGTAGAACTCAACTGCAAGAGTGGAGCATGTACTTAACAGTTTCCTTTTCATGATCTTACAGGTAGAGAGATCTCTGACATATCCAATATGGGGTTTCAATTGTGAGTTCCCCATTTACAGAAAGAGAAAAGTCTTTGATTCACTCAGGAAAGGTATAATGCCTCTATAGCATAGAGATGCTGTTTCTGAAATGGAAAATAGATGGGAACTGAGGAACACTTAGAAAGAAAAGTAACAGATCATTAGAAACAGTACAAATTCTTACTTAAGTGAAAGAAAATCTGAAAAAAAAATATTGGTACTAACAAGTTAATAATTCTATGAGAAAAAGAAATACTAAACAAAATTAAAAAGCTATTTTTAAAAGAAGTAAAAATAATGCCTCTCAGATAAAAAACAAAAACAAACTAACATGGCAAAGAAATCAAGAATAATTTGGGTCTTTTGAATTTGAATGCTACAACCAGAACACCTGCATGACCTTGGGGAAGAACACAGGACTTGGACATTATTTTTCAAGAAATTAGAAAGCAATCTTTAAACTTACCTTAATTTAGATTCTATTTTTAAGTTTCTTTTTTGATACTTAAAATATATTGCTGACTGGTTATCATAATCAGTTTTGTGCTATTGTTGATTCATTCTTGAAGACCATGGGATCAGGGAAGTGATTCCAAGATATTCAAGTGAATTGGATTTAAGTGAGGGAGGACTGTGCAAAATTGCCAACTTATATTTTCCTCCAGAGCTTGAGTCCAAGAAGGAAGGAAGAAAGGAAGGAAGGAAGGAAGGAAGGAAGCAAGGAAGGAAGGAAGCAAGGAAGGAAGGAAGAGAGGGAGGAAGGAAGAGAGGGAGGGAGGAAGGGAAGAAAAATAAAGGAAGAAGGGAAGAAAGTTGGGATGGGGGAGGGAAAGAAGAAGGAAAGAAAGCTTTGTTTTACCTCTGGCAAGAAGTGGGACGATTCTGACTACTCATATTAGATTACTGTTTCCCTATTATTCTCAAAGTGGACCATGACATCAGGAGGTGATCCAGATGACTGTGAAGTAGAAAGTGAGCTGCCAATTTTCAGTCCTACCTCACTTAAATGCAATCTACTAGTTTTCCTAGAAAATAGTGCAATTCAAGAAAACAGAGTTTATTTCCTTCCGACTGGGATGAAAACTATTGTCAAAATAATCTGATTACTCATTTTCATAATAAATCAGAATTCCATTTAATCAGTTCCACATATTTTAAAAGGTAGTTCAAAAGTAAATGTGTTTACCTCAAAGTTGTTTACAAATCTTAGGAACATGAAAAAAATTTCTTCAAAGGAAAGCAGAACAACCTTCCTTAGAGACTGAAAACTTTCTAACTCATCAGGCTCATCAATCTCAATATTGTTTCTCTTGAGTCCAGCTCCCAGGTTTTTTCAATTACATAGGAATTGCCTAGTTTAGTGTTGTTGACGACCTAAGTGAAAACCCTTGATTACCAAGTTGTAAATATTAATAGGGGTTATAACGATCTGCATTTGGGAGACCCCTCAGTGCACAAAAGTTATAGATGACATAAATAGGAAATCATTGATAAAAGACAGGTGCTAACAAGTAAGGGCAGCAGGGAAGGCTTCTATAGGAAAGATAAAACAATTTATAAACTTTCAGAATAACTAACATCTGAGTGGTATAGTGAAATATTAAAAGAAATGGGCATTCATTCATCTATCAACAATAATTACTTTGTTTCTCTAGTATGAATTTGTTTTTTTTTTGAAACTCGGAAGTAGTATTTAATATCATTTCTAGTTCTGAATCTATTTTATTGTCAAATTTATGGTTATTTAATTTTCTTTACTATTATCATTCTCTAAGATTCCTTGTTTTTTCCATTTTATGTCTGTACTATCTTTTCAATTAGGCAATCCTTTTGACATTTTGTACAATGTATCTGACTTTCTTGGCCCTGATTATTTTTGGAGTATTCTTTTTCATCAATATTGACTTTTTCATCCATAGAATATTTATGGAAAAAAATGACAAGAAAGCACAATATTAATTTTCTTTTCTGTGCTTTTTATTTCACTGAGTACAAATCCTTTTACTTCATCCTATTCAATTTCAATTTCCAATTTTCTAGATTCAATTGCTTCAAAATGTGTCTGCTTATTTTTTAGTCTTTCAACTTTGTAGTTCTTTTTTAAGCTATATTATACAAACATATCGTTTTCAGCACCTTACTTCATATTTCCATTGCAGAACAAAGATTATTTTTTAATATCACAGATTTCCTTGAAACTTTGTAG
Source organism: Macrotis lagotis (assembly GCF_037893015.1). Lineage (NCBI taxonomy): Eukaryota > Metazoa > Chordata > Mammalia > Peramelemorphia > Peramelidae > Macrotis > Macrotis lagotis. The sequence goes on along the minus strand of NC_133663.1, from coordinate 110,409,412 downwards.
AACCAACTCAAAATATACAAATACAAAATATACACTAAATGCATCTTTGTGTTGTATCATGAAGTACAGTGATAGAAAAAAATCTTTAGAAAGCTATATGGGTTCCACTTAAAAGAAATATTTAATTTCAAATCATAAAAGTTTTCCATTTATAAATGTAGCACTTTCTCTATAGACTACTGTCAAATTCACATTTCCTGATTCAGTCTCCAAGAGGTAAACTGCTCTAGGTTCAAAGCTCTCTGTGTGTTTATGTTGCTAAAATGGTCATGAAATATTCCCTACCAGTATGTTCATCTTAAGTAGCTATCCATTCTAGTATTTTGGATCAAATGGCAAAGGAAAATGAGAACTAGACACTCTCACCAGCCTCCATTACCAACAAAACAAAGCAAAATAAAAAAAAGCAGCTATGTTCAGACTTAGCACTGTAAATTTAGGTTTAATCCTAGAATGAAATAAAATGATTCACTCATAATTGATTTAAGAGTGAGCAAAAATATATTTATTTAACATAGCATAGAAAGAATACCAAACAAGTATATACATACTCATTTATTGTATATATTATCTTGTACAGATATAATCCCTTCTTCTGCATTGCTCCCCCTACCCCACCCCCTTCCATGGAAGTATATTTATTTTATAGGACAGAGTGTGGTGACTTATGTAGCTTTAGGGCATTGACTCCATATTGTTGGGCTTTTTAATGCACTTGGGCACTCAAGAAGCAACATATCTAGTATATAAGAGCCAGAGACCAGCAGGCTGACTCTTTGGAGGTACAGATTGAACTTTAGTTTTCTGGTTCAATCTATAGTTTGGTTCAACTGTGCTGCTTTTCAAGGAAAAAAAAAGTTTAATAGTAAACCTACTTGAAATCAAGAAGGGAAACTTGATTAAAAATGATTCTATCATATAGTCAAAGAGGAATTATATGCCAAAAGTGAAACTATTACAGCTCCATACACATATTAAGAAAGCAAAGTACAGTTTTATGAATGAATGGTGGAGAATTCTATTCCTTAAAAGATGCGATCAATATCTCATTTCTGACTCCTTCTTGGAACCAATAGGGACTATTCTTCTGTGAAGAAACATTATTATCGAACCTTAATTTTCTCCTTCCACAATCTCATTCAACAAGCAGAGTTCTCTTAGCTCTAGTCATCTGAAAAGGCAAGAGGAATTAAGATCAGTTGACTATGGGACACCCTCTGTCTTGGATAGAGACTCTGTGCCAAAGCCACTTTCCTACAGCCTTGCAAAAAAGTAGTAAATAGACTTGTAGATTCAATGTAGTCAGAATATTAAGGAATGAAGAATGGCACAGAGTGAAGAGATATAGGGAAGGAAAGAGTGCTAAAACTAATGGGAATTTTTTTTTTTCCTTCCAAAGCTACTTGGGACATGTATTAGTAAATGAAATGTAAGCATCCTATTTGGGAGAAAGTAAAGATAGCATTGTTTTATTCACTTTCAAAAGGAAGAAGAGTGGCAATGATAAAAGTGGACAATGATAAAAAGAACAAAACTTTTACAGGAATATAAATTTTTTAAATGGTGCACAAGTCGATAAATCAATAAAGACCATGCTACAATTAGAAGTAACAACCTTTGAGTTTCTACCATCCACTGATTACTAATATTTTGATCTTCATTCGCAAATTGGAAAAGTCTAATGCCTTTTACCTTTGAAATCCTGAAGAAAGACATCATATTCTCCTAGCCACTTCTATTTTGAGATTTAACAAATTTTAAAAATATTTTGTCTTATATCGTGAAATTGAGGTGTGTCTGTCCTAATTACATTCCTTTAATTATTCTCTATACTCCTTACTAAAAGCTAGAGGATTCAAATGAATGAAAAACTTCTAAAAAAAATTATCCAGTCTACTTCTCTTCATCAGCTATTCAAAATTCTCCAATGTTGTGTGTCCACAAGAAGGAAAGTTGTATTTTCATTTCTCACATTCTCACATTCATCAATTCTAAATGTTAGCTAGGTATTTTGGAAAGGGCATGGTAGTAGGAAGCATAAAGATATTTAGATAATATAAAACTTTAAAAATAAACAACTTGTTACCTTTAAAACAAATAAAATACATTAATTTCAAAGACAAAATTAAAATCTTAGTTCTCAGAAAAAATATGAAAATAGAAAATCATAGACATTAGAATCAATAAATGAGTTATTTAAGGAAATGCAAGAAATTGTGTATAAAAGAAAACTAATTGAAAAAAATTCTGTTGTCTCAAGAAGATAAAACAAAATTTAAAAAAATAACTGCATTGCAAATTCTGAAACAAAGTGATAAAAAACTTTGAGCCTTGATGTAAAGGAAGTTTCAAATATAAAGGAAAGTTAATTTGAATAATGGAATTACTCTGAAAACTAAAAATAATAGAAGGGAAAAGAAAAATATGCCACAAAAAGCAAGGGGCATGAATGTGCAGTCCAAAATTATATAACTTGCACATTTGAGTATAATCATTAAATAAAAAAAAAGATGTTCACGCAATAAGTTATTTGCATCATTCTTACAAAAAAAAGACTTGAATATATCATTTGATTAACAAATTCTCTCAAATACCTGTAATATAATATGTTCAAATAAATAAAATTTCCAAAGAATTTGTTATACTGAATATTCTTAGGATATGATTACATACACATACATATAAACATATCTATATGATATATCATATATTATAAGTATGCTATAATAAATACAGAGCACATATATTTTTATAAATATTTTCAATCTATTTCGGGTAAAAGGAAAGGAAAAAACAAATGATTAAGAGATTTAGTTTTCAATTGATAAAATAAAGAAGAAAACAGAATTGAGAAAAAGAGAAAATTGAGGGTAAAAAAAGAATAAGAGAAGTTATAGTTAGGTGGCACAATGGCTAGAGCACTGGATCTGGACAAAAAGAGAATTGTACTTTCCAGGCCAAATCAAGTCCTAGACACTCAAGAGATGTGGGATCCTGGGAAAGTCACTTGACCCTGCTTGTTGGACTTTCTTCATAAGTAAAATGAGTTGGAGAAGGAAATGAAAAACTGCTATAGTACCTTAATAAGAAAACTCAATAAGGGATCATGAACATTCAGTCACAATTGAAAAATGATTAAACAACAATAATTATTTGATACTTTAAATATTATCTTACTTTGGTATTCACAACAGACTTGTGAATTAAGTGCTCTTTCTATCCCCATTTTGCATTCTGAAAGATTAATTGTCTTTGACCATATAGCTAGTATGTGACCACAGAGGAATTTGAATAAATTTTTCCAAACTTCATAAAGTTCAGTGCTCTATATATTGTACCACCTAGCTTCCTCTTGAGTATATGGATGCTAAAAACTGAATCACAATTAATTAAATTAAACTCTTTCTTCTCTAATCACCTCTAATCACATTTTTTTCAGAAGAATAAATATTTTCTGATAAGTTATAGAAAAGAGAGTCAAATGTGGAGAGAGATAGTGAAGGACCAAGAGGTAAGCTCAAAGATCACAGTAGAAGTAGTAAGAGATATGCAGATGAGGAGGGGTAGTTCAAAGACTTGATCCCTTCAGCCTAAAACAAGGAATTGTTTTATTGATAAGGTTTTCCTTTGCTTAGAAAGGACAAGTTTCTTTTATTTACTAAAAGTTCATTGCCTCATCTCATAGCCTGGGGCAAGAATTTACTGGAGTGCTTGTCAGGGAGGCACAAGATACATTGCCAAAATCTCCTTGGCCTCTCTAATAACTTGGAAAATGAAATGGGGGGAATGGGACAGGGAGATACATGATCAGTAGAGAGGGTACAGATTAGTAGCTAAAAAGCTGTTCCTTGTCCAATATTTCCTCTACTTCAATATAGTCCTTCCCTTCAGACAGAAATTCAAGAGAAACTTCACAGGTTTTGCAGCTATCAGACTTTTTTTTAAGATTTTTTTTTTTAACATTTGTAGCCAATGGAGCAGGAAAAAAAGTTGTTTCCAACCACATGATAGGCCAGCACAGAATGCTCATATATATCCTCTCTCTCAAGAAATAAATCCTCAAGAATCTTCCACATGTTAAAATATTTTATGTGGCCTACAGATGCAATAGTATATATCATACTAGTATATTCTCTTTCTCTACTTTTTAAAAATCTGTTATAAAATAGTTTTGATAAAATAGTTTGTATTATTTTATTGTTGCATTCTCAGTCTTTTTTCATTCTGTCTTTATATATTCATGATTTTTAATTTCTCAAGAAATTTTGACTACATTTTTGTACAATTAAATAAAAAAAATTGATGACAGACATAGCAACAAACCTGTGGAATTTATGATAATTTCATTTCATTGTTATAACCTACATATAAATTTAGAATGTTGTTGGAATTATTTAGATTTTTAAAATGTTTTTTAATTATGCTTATGTCTGTACAATTCTGTATGTCTTGACATTTTAAGTTGATAATATTTCTAAGTATTGTTCTAATTATCTTAAATTTCTACTGTGTTTTGTTAGCTGCTTTTGTGACTGATGAAAGGTTTCTTTTGAGAAGTATTTGGAATCATGCTACTTTACTAAAACTTTCATCTCATTTTTTAATTGTTTTTTAATGTTATGATTTTATTTATGGTTTTGAGAAAGTACATATATTGAAATGCTATTAACACAGTATTAATTCCTTTTTTCTTTCTTTTTAGTCTTTTTTATTCTTTTCTTTTTCCCAGGTTACATGTAAAAGTAAGTTTTAACCTTCATTTTTAAAACTTTAGAGTTAAGAATTGTTTCCCTTCTTCCCACCCTACTCCCTCTCAATGAGAAAGCTAATTATTTAATATTGGTTTAGAAATGTGTAGTCATGAAAAATATTTCCATCATAGTCATGTTATGAAAGTAAACACAGTCTCCCCTACCAAAATAAAAAAAAACTTTAAGAAAAATAAAATTAAAAAAGTATGCTTTAACCTGTATTCAGACACCATCAGCTCTATCATTGAGAAAGGATAAGTATTCTTTATCACAGGTCCATCAGAGTTGTGTAGGATCATAACATTATTGAGAAAAGTTAAGTCATTCATAGGTGATCATCCTACAAAATTGCTTTACTTTGTATATAGTACATTTACCATTTCATCTCCTCATTTAAATCTTTCCAGGTTTTACTGAGAGCATCCTGATCATCATTTCTTATACCAGAGTAGAATTACATCACAATCATATACCACAATTTGTTCAGTAATTCCCCAAATGATGAACATCTCCTCAATTTCTTGTTCCTTGCCATCAGAAAAGAGTTGTTAAGAATATCATCATACTTATAGGAGCTTTTTCCTTCATGATTTTCATCTGTTCTGGAATATAGACCTGATAGCAACATTGCTAGTTGAAAGGGTAAAACATGGTTTTAAAGCCCTTTCGACATAGTTTCAAATTGCTCCACAGAATTGTTGAATCATTTCATTACTTCAATAATGCATCAATGACTAATTTTCCCTACATCCCTTTCTAATGTTTGTCATTTTTCTCTTTTTGTCCTAATAACCAATCCAGTAGGTATAAGGTAGAATCTCAGAATTAATCTATCTTACATTTCTTCAATCAAATGTTAATTAGGACAAATTTAAAAATATGACCATAAAGAGCAGATAACCTGAACTGAAAACTGTTCATATCCTTTGATTATTTACAATTAGGGAATTGCTCTTAGTTTTTATAAATTTGATTTATTTCTCTATGTTTGAGAAATGAGTCATATTGTGAAAGTAAACAGTCTCCAAAAAAAAAAAAGAAATCTCAAGAAAAATAAAAAATACTTAAAAAAAAAGTATGTTTCAATTTGTATTCAGATACCAGCAGCTCTGTCTTTGGGAATGGATAAGTATTCTTTATCATAGAAACTTGGTTCACTTTTTTTTTTTTACTATTGCTATCTATGTTTTCCTTCATCCAATTTCCCCCACCCCTCCACTTACTCTATTCTCTCTTCTTTTGACCTATCCCTCTTCAAAGGTGTCTTGCAATGAGTAAGCCCTCACACAATCTTCTCTCCCTTCTAATATCACTCCCCTTTTCTTTAATTCACTTCCTTTCCTATTTTTCTCTAGGATAAGATAGATTCTCATACCCAACTGAGTATGTATAGTTTTCCTTCTCTATGCCAATTTTGATTAGACTAAGGTTAGCTTAATCACTCACTGTAAGAGCTTTTTCTTACCTCTTTTCTGTAAAATAATTTATCCCATTCTACTTCCCCCCTTTTCCTTTCAATATATTTCTTTCACCCTTAAATTTATCTTTTTAATATATTACCCCTTCATATTCAACTCCTACATGAGCTATCAGTATAATTTTCCTATGTAGGACTATAAGCAATTCAAAATCAGTAAGGCCCTTATGATTCTTATGATTTTGCCTTTTCTGTTTTATGCTTCACTTGAGTCTCATATTTAAATATTAGATTTCTTGTTCACCACTGCTCTTTTTATTTGGAAAATTTGAAAATTCCCTATTTCATTGAATATTCATCTTTTTACCTGAAAGGATATTTAAATTTTTCTGAGTAATTGATTCTTGCTTTTTTGCCTTTTGTATCAACATATTCCAAACCCTATGATTCCTTAACACAGAAGCTGCTAAATCTCATGACAGCATGACTGTGACTCCACAATAATTGAATCCTTTCTTTTTGACTAGTTGAAATATTTTCTCCTTGACCTGAGAGACTTGAAATTTGACTATAATATTCCTGGTCCTTTTCATTAGGTGACCAATGGATTCTCTAATTTCTGTTTTATTTTCTCCATAATGGCAATCATTAAGAGCCAAAATAATATAGTATTTGTTTTTGTCTTTTTTTCCTTCAAATTTTTTGTTCTGTTTTGTCTTACCTTTTTCTAAATTCAGAGAGTCCCATTATATTTACCTAAACTCTCATGTTTTGTAGAATTATTTTTTTCTTTAGTTTTTGTAAATTATATTAAATATAATTGTTTTATCAAGAATAATATCATTAAGCATAATATATTTTCCTTGCTTTTCTCTCTCAATTGGAAATAGAACAAAGATTTATTGAGCATTTATTATGTGTCAGTTACAGTGTTGTTATTTACAAATATATTATTTAATCCTGATAACAATCCAAAAAATTACTATTGTTATAATACTCCTTTATAGTTGGTGAAATTGAGATATCCTAGATTAGGTCAATATCATACAAATTCAAAAAGTCTGAAGTAAGGTCTTCCTACTCCATGAACAGGATTCTATCTCCCTAGATGTATGAGTGACTATAACTATTTATGATTATATTGAATTAAGTGATGATCATTTTTTTCTGAATTATTTTGAGGCACACTGTAATGTACTATTAACATAGATTTGAAAATTTATTTTATATTCACATATCTTTTTGAACATAGTTTCATATGTTTCCTGAATTCCTTGAAAAAAGGAATTCTCACTTATTTTCTTTGTGAGTGCTTAGCATAGTATTGGGCACATTGTAAGACTTTCATAATTATTGGTTGACCATACATTTTTAGATTATGTCTTGATTTCTTACATGGAGCAAGTTGGTACATATATTTAAAAGAGCATAGACTACTGGATTTCGAACAAGGGAATTAAAGTGGGCCAACAAATAATATTACAAATTCAAAATTTCTTCAAATATTAACTGGGTAGCTAATAGTATTACATTAAGGTAATGAATGCTATCTGATGCCAGTGACAGAGACGAAAAAAGTCACCTTTCAATAGAGCACCCTTAACATTGCTTAACATAAGATTTTTCCTAATGTATGTATTTCTATAGATATGGATTTGTTAAATATGTTTTCTGCTTATACATACATTGTGTAGATATATATACATACATGTAAATATACACAAACCATCAAGCAACACATGTCACGCATGCATTTTATGTGTCTGCAAACATACATACATGCATACATATATACACACAGTATACTTTCGTATAGCATTTGGCAACTTCAAAAATTGCATGAAAATTATCTCCTTTTATCAACACTACAACACAGAGTGCCAGACCTATATAACAAATCCCCTCCTCCAGCAAGAGTGATTATATTATTTTTATTTCTATGAGTTAATTATTCACACCTTAGAAAACTTTGCAAATCAGTCAGCAGACCATCTGGTATCACTGATACAAGCTGTCTTCAGTACCCTTAAAGAGAGTAAAGGAAATTCAAAGAGGACATGCTAGATAATTCAATTCAATTTTAGGGAGCATTCTGATAATAACCTTTGGTGAACCAGGACAAGTAAGTTGTGTGTCCTTAATTATTTATTGTGTGTCCAATTATTTACTGTCATCATAATTTCAAATTTACAATTCTTAAGTTGTTCAAAAAGACATCAGAAGAGTATTAAATCCATATGTGATCAAGAATAATTTCTTGGTTAATTCAATATATTTTTGCTTCTTTCAGAAGATAGCTGAAGGGAAATTAAACAAAAAATGAAAGTTTCATTTTACTGTGAAGCATTTAGAACTTGTTCAGCAAGCAGGGTACTTATATAATCTCATCTTCTGCCAATGTTTTTCCTACATAGGTATAAACAGAAAAGATAATGGAACACATAATTTCAAGCATTGTCTAATACTAAGTCTACAACACAAAACTTTCTACATAGTTCAGAGAACTTCAGTGAGTCTCCAAAGTTAGTAATACTTGGATGTAAAACAGTCATTTTACCTCACTTATTTCTTTTAGTCCCTAAGTCATTTGATTCACTTCAAACACCTATAGATCCTTTTGAACATTTTTGACAATTTCATTTTCTCTTGAAAACAAACTTTCCAAAACTATCTTGTAGTTTTTACACTAAAGATACCATCTTATATTTGTATTTAAATGGAATTGCTAGGCTAGGATAGAAAGACTTTCAATAACTTTAAGTGATTTAATTTATTGAAATGTCACCTTTATTTTATCTTCATATATCTTTTTAACATAATTTTTTATAAAATTATGTCTCCCGAATTCCTTGAGAAAAAGAATTCTCACTTATTTTCTTTGTGAGTGCTTAGCATACTATTGGAGACTTTGTGAGACTTTCATAATTATTTGACCATAAATTTTTAGATTATGTCTTGCTTTCTTACATGTAGCAAATTGGTACATATATTTTGTTTAATAGTCAAATTGTGGAGAATTTTATGAAAAATATGAACATAGCTAGGAATTGCTGAAATATGTTACCAATTCAATTGTATTGCATAGAAGAATATTTTAGTAAGTTACTAGTTCTTATATGGAAAGCATTTAAAGACTTATTTGGCTTAAATTTTCAGGAATGCTTGTGTGTGTGTGTGTGTGTGTGTGTGTGTGAGTACACATACAAGCATATAGACTTGAAAATCACAGAAATATTGTATCCACATTGATCTTAGTGGTCAGACTACTTTCATGCTTGCTATAAATCTATGCATTAAACTATGTATCAATGCTTCAGTTGAATGCTTAATATTTTTAGCTTTATCATTAATTCCTACTTTGGTAGTACAAAAGAAGGAAAGTATTTGAGGAATTAGAAATATGGTCAAATTCCTAATACTATTTCCAAGTAGCACAGGAAAAGAGTTCCAGCTCTGGAGTCAGGAAGACTCATATTTTTTTTCCATTTAAATATGACCTAAGGCATTTATTTGCAGTTTGATACTGGGCAAAGCATTTAAACTTGTTTATTTTAGTTTCTCATCTGTAAAATGAGATGGGTAAAGAAATGGCAAACTATTCCATTATTTTTGTCAAGAAAGTGAGTCATTCAGATCCTTGAAATGGGAGAAAATTATTTTGTCAAATTTCAGCAGATCATAAATGGAAAAATGCAAAGACCATACATTTGATTAGAGTAATTATGTACTTTTTTATAAGCAACATATATGAATCTGAGAATATAAGGGAGGATGGAATGAGAAATGATTTTATATTTTTGATATTTTTGATATTGCAATTTTACTGAAAAATGGATTTGATCGATTATAAAATATGATAGGATAACAAAAACATTTGATGCAATTAGTCTTATTTCATTGTTTTAAATATTTAACATATATATATAATAACAAGATCTACAAATAACAACTTTTCCTAATAGATTTTATATATATATATATATATTTACATACACATATACATACAAACATACAAACACATATGTAATATATAAATATGAGCAATGAGTACAAAAGGCAAATTATGTGCCTATGGTTATATACCTAATAGTACATATTAGGAAAGACATTATATTATAATGGATAGAAATTCAGAAGAGACCAGGAAGACAAGACCAAGTGTCCTTCTCATCTTTATGGGTCTTATAAATCACAACCTCTAAATGCTGTAGTACATGTTCTAGAGAAGTTATCAACTTGTATTGGTAAAGAAACTTTACTCATATCGGAATTTTCTCTGACAATTAAATCACAGATGCACCTTCCATTCTACATAGATATGAAATTTCAATCATCCCTGCCTGTCTTTAACTGAAGGAGATGTGGATAAGTATATATAAAGAAAGAAAGAATTCATTTAAAGAAAATAAGCAAAATCCAAGGAGGGAGAGAGACCATCTAGATAATTATATGGGGTTTTTTGTTTGTTTGTTTGTTTTTAGGTTTTTTGCAAGGCCAATGGGGTTAAGTGGCTTTCCCAAGGTCACACAGCTAGGTCATTATTAAGTATCTGAAGCCAGATTTGAGGCCAGATTTAAACCCAGGTATTCCTGCCTCCAGGGCCAGTGCTTTATCCACTGTGCCACCTAGCCGCCCCTAATTACATGTTTTTAAGTAATATTAGAAGGCATCAATTTCCTGGGATACCCCATTTTTAGGTATATTATAAAGAAGATAGTTCATTTGTTTCGATTGGTTTTGGCGCCTTACAATTCTGACATTCTGTCATTCTTCCTCTCCAAAACTATTTAGACTCAAACTAAGTGCAACTTTATTAAAATCCTTTTGATTGATCTTATATCTAAAGAAAAAAAGTTGGTTCCTGACTAACATAACGTTTATAAATAACTCTGATTTTTACTTTGAAAATAAAATAACTGGAGCCTCTATTTTTTTCCTTATTATACTTTAAGTATTTCTATTCAAAGTTTTTATTTAAACACATTAAATAAATCAAAAGCAGTTGGTTCATTTTATTTCTCCCTAGCTTACGTTTCTGACTGTGGATCTTAGAGCCATAGAATTTTAGAGTCAGAAGGGATATTAAAGATCATCTAGTTCATATGCCTCATTTTATAGATGAGGAAACTGAGGCCCTGAGAGGTTAAGTGAATTGCCCAAGTTGGCTAGTGCCTAGAAATGATTGACAAGCATGACGAATCCTAGTGGGGTAGCACTTTGAAAAGGGAATTGATACAGTGCTTAAGCTTAACTGTTCCTAGGGTACTCCCCTAGGTTACAAAGCTTCCTCTAGGAGTTCTTTATGGAGAAACGAAGTTAAAGGAGAGAAATTGAAGGATATTTTTTGCAGTTGTATTCTTTTATTGCTTCAGTTTCTTCACCTTTTAAATTACTTTTCAAAGAGAAACTAGTATGAATTGAAGGTATAAAGGAGTCTGCTTCTTATTGAAATATTGACTTTATGTTGTAGAACTAAAAGCCAGTATCCCAAGAGGGTCTTTAGGTAACATGTCACTCATGAAAGAATGGGAAATTAAATGCCAACTATGGTTTTATACAACTGGTTGCCTGAAACTTCAATCACAGATGTTGAGATTTAATTAAAACTCTCTCTGGTTTCCATCTGTTCTTTATTGTATAGGACTCTGGGCAAATATGGTATGTTTCAAGAGTATACATAAGGTAGTTTTAATGGTATTTGAGTTTAGATGCATTATGTAAGGTCACATTTCTAAATATAATCTATTTCTAGTGAGTACATTTCAGGCAATTTTTATGTGTTTGTGTGTGTGTGTGTGTGTGTGTGTGTGTGTGTGTGTGTGTGTGTGTAAAGAAGGTCTGAGTTCAAATATAACATACATACATTATTAACTTTGTGACTCAGTGCAAGTCACTTTAACCTCTGGTCTGCCTAAATGTCTTCAGTTATAAAATGAAGATAACAATAGTTCATTCCTTCCAGAGTTGTTGTGAATATTCAATTAGAAAACAAAGAGCTTCAAACAATGCCTGAAAGAGAGTAAGCACCTAATAAATAGGTCTTTTTTATCTTTTGCCTCTCTACTTTCCTTCCTTCCTCCCTTGTTTCTTCCATCTCTTCCTTCCTCTAATTACAAATCTCAAAGAGGATCAGATTCTACTTTTTAACAATGCTTTCATTCATCTCTTATTTATGCTTTATTACATTTGCCATAATAGTTGTTCCAAAACAGATCCCTCTTTTCCATTTGATCCCTCCCCAACCCATTAATCTCAAAATGTATTGTCTGTTCTTTATTGAAATCAAGGACATTGCATTAAGGTTGCCTCAATTTCCCTTCTTTTCTCTGCATAACTGCTAATGCTCCCATATTTTTATCTTTTTTCCTGTCTCAAAAAAATTTATAAGATTAGATCCATAACTCTTGCTTTTGCAAATAGTTCTTCATCTTATTCTATTAATTCCCCCCTCTCTTGGGTCACCAGTTCAGTAAATATTTATTAACTGCCTCCTATGTGACATTTTCTTTTCCTCATTGAGCTTGTACTCTGGTAGTCACTTTATTCCAAAGGACATGATAAATGATTACATGGTGCAAAGTACTATGCAGAATCTGAGGAAGAAAGATTATTATTTAGAAATGCATGGAAAACTATATAGAGGAATGAACATTTTGATTTGGTTTTTTAGGATTCTTGGGATTTTAGTATAGATATATGACATGGAAAGATAGAACATATTGAAAAACTAGTCTGAAAAAATGGTAAGACAGAGGAAGGGAACAAAAACACATATTAAGCCCCTTCAATGTAAGACCCTATAATAAGCAATTTATAAATACTTCATTCTAGTCCTATCATAACCGTGGAAGTTAAATGCTCTTTGTGTCCCCATTTCACTGTTAAGGAAACTGTTGTAGATGTACCTTAAGTGTTTTCCCTCAGGTTTACACAGTTGGTAAGTGTCCTAGGTCTTTGAATTCCCATATTCCTGACGTTAAAGTTCTAGCCACTGTACTAGCTAGTTAACAAAGAGAAATGGAAGGAGATTATAGAAATCATAAAAAAAATGAAAATTAAAGATATAATTCTGTAGAGGAATATGCACTATACTTATAAGAGGGAGAGCAGTTATAAATCCATCTTTAATAGTTAAGGAGCCTTTGTAAGGAATTTACTTCATTCTGCCCAGGTTCCCATTTGGAAAACAGTGGTAATACTGCTTACAGGTCTCTATAGTATTGCTTGAGGATCAACTGAGATAAGAAATGCAAAATATTTTGGAATTCTAATGGTATAATTCTCACAGAGTATGCATAAAAAATGGAAAGCAGTCGTTTTACAGTTGAAATAGAAATAAATTTTGAATTGAGTACATGTTTACAAATTTCAGTTTTGCCATTTATTATATATGTGACCTTGGTTTCCTTATGATATGTAGTATGTAATAATAAACTCATGAAATAAGAGCAGAGACTAAGAACTGGAGGAGATTGTAAAGAAGGTTAAAAAGACTGCCCTTGCTTTGGCAGGAAATACATGAGCTTTTAAAGAGTTATAAGTTAAGATGAGCATACTCATATAATTTAATCTTCCTACCTCCAAAGAAGTAGAAATCTTACAGATTGTTGGAGCAAGCTATTAGTAAAGTCTTTGAGATGCCTACACTGATATACCTGAACTTAGAATTTGGTCAAACTGAATTCACAGATTGATTTTATATATATATATATATATATATATACACACACACATATATATATATATATATATACAATATATATATATTGGATAGAACGACATATTGATATATATAGGATAAAAGTTGTAATATAGCTTAAGGCAATTAATGATTAAAATTAAATTTTCACTATGATTTTAGGTTAATTTTTATATTTTTGAAATTTATTTCAAACTAATCAAATGAGTCAATTACCTGTAGGAAAGACTGAATGCTCTTAGAATTATAAAAAAGTTTTATTTATTTAGCTTTATTTATTATTTACTTTATCTTTGCTGGGATTTCCTATATTTAACACTCAAATACTTCCTGAATATTTCCAACAAGTATTTATGTAAACTAAGTTTGGAAATCTGTATTGAGTGAAAGTTCATTACCTTAGAGGACCGAGCATTACTTTCTTATAGGTGTACTTGCAAGAATGATTTCTGCTTATACTGGGTTAAAAGTTACCTCCCTAGAAATTCCAAGCAGTGCTCCTATTTCTTCCTTCTGGAACAAAGCAGAATAAATGTAATTTTATATCATATGTCAGCATTCAAAGTAGTTTGTCATTGTTCATATGTCATATTAAGTTTTTTGTTCTCCAAAATAAATATCTAGATTCTTCATATTTTGTTGGATTTTTTCCTCCCCTTAGAACTTTAAAAAGTACCATTTAATTGCATATTAGACAGAACTAAGTAAACAAATAACCTTGGAGAGAGACAAAGTCCCCTAGAAATCATGAGAAAACTTGAGAAAGTAAAAGTCTCTTCCTTAATACTTCACAAAGGAGCATAATCTTAGCTGTGTCTTTGAACTAATAACAAAATTAACTCAATGTACCAAAGCAAGCATAAGGAAGTGACAACTAAGATCCTTCAAGAACTGAAACCAACAAGGAACTCAAAATTATTACTTGGTCTTCCGTTTAGAAGTAATGAAAGGGGTTGGGTTATCATGGTTTTACGTATCTACTCAGTTATTCATTGGAAAAAAATAATAGAAGTTCTTAGAGAGAGGTGAAATGCACACAAATAATAATAAGATTTTTATCAAAGTCAAAGAAAGTATATTTTAAACAGAAGAAAAATCTTGGAAACTGAATTTTGGGAGCTATTAAGTTTGAAATTCTCCCCACTAAAATGGAGTTGATCTCATCTTTTAAAGAGGAGACAGTTTTTCATGATCAAAGAAACTCTGAGGAATCTAAATGTTTCACCTAGTCTGAGACCTTATGCTACTGGACAGAGGAATAAGTAACAATAAGTTTTTGTTGTATACTCTTTTCTGAGAAGTACCAAAGCAGTCATGCAACCAATAGAGAGATATGCTCTCATGTCAACATGAATATCCAGTAGGTGATAGAGAATTTTCTGAGATTTTCTTAATGTATAATGTATACTGATGTATAATGTATACTGATAGAATAAAGCATACATTCAAATATATTAGAAAATCCTAGTTGGGGAAGAAACATAATTAAAATGATATGAAGTACAAGTGGTAGATTTTTGACAGGAATATTTGATTGATGAAACGATGACAAAGAATAGAATTTGAATTTCTCCTCTTAAAATAAAAATTTTTAAGTGATGGTCTTGTGAAGAGATAGAATGGATCTTATATGAGCCAGTAAAAATATTTTGATCTAGAGACTGGTTAATTTTATTAAGATCTTAAATAGAAAATGAAGTAAAAAGGATTGCCTAAATGTTTCTGTGAAACCTGACATTTTAGGGAATAACAGGCAAAGAAAAGAATGAGAATTACCATTGTTGATTATTATTAATTCAATGAAAACAACATACCACTATGGGACAAAAGTAAAAAATATCTATGCACACAAATATGAAATACTAATAAGAAAAGATGCTGAAATGATGTTGAGCTATTAAAATTTGAAATCTGGAATAAACTATAAGGAAAATGACAAAATCTTGATATGAAACAAATAAATCATGAACAATTATTTTATATTAAGATTTTCTTATAGAAGGAAATCAATGAACCAGAGGAAAAAATATAAAAAAGAGTATTTCACTGAGGATGAATGAAGAAAGAAAAAGCAGGAATGTTTAAATTAGACTATATGGAAGAATGAATTGTCAAAAGGTTGAAATGGGATGTTAGAAAAAATTGATCCACATGGAAGATGAAAACATAAAATTTTTAAGCATTTATAGATGTTTGGATGAATTTATAACCCAGCTATCCTTGCATTGTTGGTAATTAGAATAATAACACTCTTCCAGTCTTTCCCATATTCAATCTGTATGTATATGTATGTTAATTTGCATACAACATATGTTTGTATTCTTTTCTTAGCTTCCATTCTTCATTTTTTCAGCAGTTTAACCCATATAATATTAAGTTTCTAAGCTACTACTTTTTAAGTTATTTTTCTCTCTCATTAAGTTAAACTATAAAATTTTCCTTCTCAAAATTAGTGTTTTTTTCTTACAGTTAATTTCACATATTCAATTGCTTCCTCACACAGACTCTCCAGATTCCTTGCATTACGGTTACCAGATATAATTATTTAGGTTCATAATTTACAAAGAAAAATAGTAGATTGGAGAAGAATATGGTGAAGATAATGATGTAAACAGATACTTCAGAGAGGTCAAGAAGAACGAAAACAAAGAATAAATCAATGTTATGATGGACGATGTAGCAATTTCACCAATTAAAGTCATTTTCTATAAGACACTTAAAATTTGATTTTAACCTTTTTTTTCTAACTTAGGAATTATAAGGACATGTCAGAGTTGGGAACATGGTTCCTGATTCTAATGTTATTAATATGTAACTTTAGAGGACCTTGAATTATGTGTAAATAATTAGGCAATTAAAGAGATTTTAGAGACTTAAAGAGCTCTGGATCATGGGTGAAATAAGTCAGTCTTGGGTAACACACACACACACACACACACACACACACACACAGAAAGACAGAAAGAAGAAAATTGTGGTTGGAAATAGTTAAAAAGAGAAGTTTAGCATGGTAACTTGCATGGAACATAAAGGACTTTATCCAGGGATACTGAAATTGTTGACGAACATATTCTCTCTGTGGTTGGCAGGTTTTCTATCTTTGGAGATCTACATCCTTATTTCTCAACACAATTTTCTGACAGCTTTTGTTTATAGAAAAAACAAACAACAAAAAATAAAAAATAAACAATAACAACAGCAATACTTTCCTATTCCTTCCAAAAATGCTGATTAACATATTCTGAAATTAATAATTCTTGGAATTTCAATGCTTAGAGCATTGAAGCATTAAGTAATTTTTCCCAGGGAACAAAGTCAGTCAGTATCAGGGTATGGCTAGAATCCATATCTTCTTGAATCGTTTGTTCATTCAGACCATATTTTATACAATAAAAGGGCTTCCTATATACATTAATTTTGCTTTTTCTTATGAGAAACTTATATCCAGGATTGTGTTGATAAATGTGTAATAAACTGATACTCTTCTCACCAAGTCTAAGCAAAATATGCCTTTAGGTTTAATTTGGAGTATTAATATTTTCTCTATCACTTCCTTAAATTAAGACAAACAAAACAATAAATCAAACCCTGATTTGAAGCATTTACTTTGAATGTGTAAATGTCTAAGTACATGATCATTCTAAAATTTTAACAGTTCTCTGGAATAAGTTAGAGCTAGCTATGAAATATTCCTATTTATAGATGAATGAAGTGGTCTCCTGTACCTCTCAGACTGGGATTAGTAAACAATTATCTACAGATACATACCTGTTTCCTTTCAGGAACAATGTTTAATCTCAAAATATTCTTGCTTCTTGAGTCCTCTTTCTCATTATTCTTTTTTAAAAAAAACATTTTTTTAAACTTTCTCTTTATTTATTTATTTATTTTTTGCAAGGCAAATGGGGTTAAGTGGCTTGCCCAAGTCCACACAGCTAGGTAATTATTAAGTGTCTGAAGCTGGATTTGAACTCAGCTAATCCTGACTCCAGGGCCAGTGCTCTATCCACTGCGCCACCTAGCTGCCCCAATTCTTAAGATAAATACATGAGTTTATTTATTGTTGTTGTTCAATAATGTTTGACTCTCTGTGAACCTGCTTTGAGTTTTCTTGGCAATGATTCTGAAGCTTGTCATTTCCTTCTTCAGTTCATTTTTAAAGATTAGGAAATGAAGCACACAGGGTAAAGATACTTGCTCAGGGTCACATAGGTAGTAAGTGTCTGAGATTGAATTTGAAAGGAAGACGAATTTTTCTGATCCCAAGCCCAGTCTTCAAACCGTTGTGATACCTAGCTACTCATGATTGGGCATATATTCATATGTAGTTATTTTTTTTAATTGTAAAGTCAATTCAGTTATAGAAAATGCACAGAAGGGAGCAGAGTTGTTTAAATTTATGTTCCCCCTCAATTGTTAGATTTATATTTGATTATTTTCCTGCCCCATTCCCTGAAAAAGGACTTGCAACAATAACCACCCCAAAAAATAAAAAAGATAGTTCTTTGGAAAGGGACTCATAACATTGCACAAAATGTATCTACAATTCAATTTAACAATTATGTTTGGAAGAGCAGAAACATTTCTGTTTAATGAGCTTGAAATTACTTTCAGGAAGGTGACAAAATTTATTTCATGTTTGTGTGTTGCAAGAGTGGTAATTACAGAGCATTACTAGAAATCCAATTACCATCACCTTTTCCTTATGATTCAAAATTGATCCACATGGGTGAGGTTAAAAATAATTTCCTCACTTAAAACTTAGGGCCACATTTTCTGGCTTTCTTGAGGTATTTGTTGGCCATATGAGAATAAGCATTTTTGAATGATTCAATATATTTAATTAAGCAATAAAAATTTGTTCTAAAGTTTTCATTAGCCAATCTGGTGGTTGGATGTAATACCCTAGGGTTTTTTGTTGTTGTTGTTAGTATTCTTTCAAGAATTAAGGGCAAAATATCAGGAAAATAATGAACTTGTTTGATTATTTAAAAACTTAAATTTCATAAATTAACATTTGGACAATATGTTTTGTTTCTATGATTTAGCAGTGTCCTTTCTTTTATTTTTATTTATACTCAAAGTTCATAAAAACTCATAAAATGTTTTGGGCAAAAGTTAATACTTTGAGAAGTTCATTAGCTCTCCCAAGTTACCAGAGTGCTATTGACTACTGCAAGCAACTTTTATTGTAAATTACAAAAAAAAATGCCGTATTCTGAAAGTGACCTTGCAAAAAAGCCAAACAAGTATTGATGACATTTAAACCTGTTCATTGAGACATTTAGATAAGTGTTGAATGAAACCTAAACAGCTAAACTTTTCTAATATAAGAATATATTAACATAAAGTTCTAAATATCTTGGAAAAAAAATCTGTTGATTTTTAAATTTTTATTCTTATATACTCTAATTTGAGAAAGTATATATTTCTATGAGAATAAGTATATTGACCAAAGTCAACTGTCATGTGTTATTGGAACAGTTCTTTTGCTTAAAAAGTATCAAAATCATCCTTGAAATTTAAATGATTCAGAAAATAAAAGGTTCTAACTATTCTTTGCTTCCTGGTCACCTTAATATAACACAGATAGAGCTCCAGCTTTATGTTTGACTTGAGTTTTCCATAAGCAACTTAGCTAATTAATAAATAATTCAGTTGCTCCTTGGTTATCCATGTTGAATATTATTCCCTTTTTCTGTTGTTTGGTTGTTTGTTTAGGATTTTGCAAGGCAAATGGGGTTAAGTGGCTTGCCCAAGGCCACACAGCTAGGTAATTAATGAGTGTCTGAGGCTGGATTTGAATTCAGGTATTCCTGACTTCAGGGCTGGTGCTCTATCCACTGCACCACCTAGCAGCCCTCTTTTTTTTGTTATTGCTTGTTTGTTTTTTTTTAATTCCCCTGTTCTATATAATCTCTTCTTAATAACAAGCAAATGAACTGCAAATGTCTAATTTGGTCAGTCTCAAACCTAAATTAGTGTGGAACCAGCCTAGACAACCCTGACCTGTAACACCCTTATGATTTCTTGAACTTTTTCATGCTTCAATGTACCTATCAATGAGCCAGCTCATCATTTGCTTTTATTTCTTTGTTTTTTAGCCACAGAAACTTACTGAAACATGCATTCATTTCATTAAATACATTGTATATAACTATATATTGCATTTTATGTCAGCTAGACATTCACTGTCATTTAGCAATCTTTTCAAAAATATTCTTTTGTGGATTCTCCTATATAATCATATTTAAACTATTTCAAATAAACTTGCCTCAAGATATAATATCATTGTGTTTGGGAGAATAAAATTGCCTAGCAAGATGGAAATTTTTCCCAAATATATTTAGTATTTATGGTTTTCTTGTTACTTTCCTACTCTTTAAGCCTATCTAAGAAGTTATATTATCATTTTTGCTCTCAAAAACCAAAACTTTTCTTTCAAAGACTTAGATATCCTGTTTCACTGTAAGTTCTTCAATTTATCCTTTTTTCCTTGGAATCTCATTACTATCTAAATTTTAAAAAATATAAATAGAACATCAAAAAAAATTATGGGTTCCACTGGAACCTTGAAATAGCAACCTATTTTATGTCCTTCTTTGTCAATTCTTTAAATGAATTATCTCTGCATTCAATTTTAATTTCTTCACTATTTCTAACCTGTTCCCTAAAAGTCAGGATTCTGCAATAAGTTCTCACCTGCTTCTTGAAAGTCGTTAAAGGTTTAACTGCTATTTACTTTATTGGTGTTCAGGCATGTCCAATTCTTCAGGATATCACAAACCATATTGTCTTCCTTGGCAAAGAAATTAGAGTTATTTCTTATTTCTTCCTCAAGAACAAATGTTTTCATGACTCCAGGCCTAGTACTCTAACTGCTGAGTCATCTAACTGCCTCCTTTTCTCAATTCTTCACTTTATCCTCTCTATCATTGGGCACTTTTAGCAAAAATTTCCTTGTTGTCTCTTTCTTCTCTCTTCTTTTCTGTGAATGCTATTATTATTGCACTTCCTTTTACCTCTTTGACAATTTTCATTCCCTATTCTTGTATTCTTGTGTTTCTTCTGCCATTTAAATCTGAATAAGTTCCAAAGTAAATTCTTCAGGTCTTTAATCCCCCCCCCCCCCACCAAATATTCTTTTTCTTGGAGAACTCATTTGTTCTCCTAGTTTCAGCAATCACCTCTATGTTACTTCCAAATTGCTATTTCTACCCATGATTACTTTCCCAAGCTCCATGTCCACATTTCCTCTAGATATTTCTACTTGGATTCTTTGAAGTCAATTCAAATTCAGCCATTCAAAAGGAAATGTATGATCTTTCAATTTCCATATTAATGCGATTTGTTTTAAGACTTATCCAAACTTAACCCTCTTTTACTTTACTTCCTACATCAATCAAGCACTATTTCTGTCACAAATGTCTTACTTCAATTAATCATTACAGAATGTAGATGACACTCTGGAACACAAACTATCGCAGGATTTGTAATGCTGGGATGGTTTTGAGTTTCCAGAGATATATTATTTATTTTGAAGGACATTCTACCTGATTAGAGGTTCAACACTATAGCTAAAGAATTATTTTGACCAATCAATAAATGAAAAGACATTATCAATCTCACATACTGTATTCGCTGCCCATCTGCTCTCACACTGATGGTAGTAAAGAAGTGATAAATGAAAACAGAGGGAGTTAAGAATCCCATGTTTTAGACTACATACACATAATAATTTTTCCTATGAAATGAAAATCAATTGAAGTAACTGATGTACAACAATATTTCATTTTAAATAGGTCAAAATGAAAATTAAAAAGAAATAAAAAAAGCTGAAATAAATGAAAGACTAACTCATAGGTTCCCTTCAAGGAAGACATAAAGTTGTTGGAAGAGTACATTTCCTAGTGTGCCCAACAGTAAAAAGAAATATAATTTTAGACAATATGATTATTTCATCTCAATCTTATGATAAAAGTGAGCAAAAAGCCCATTGTTGTAGTTGACAGACCAAAAGCTATTGCAAAAAGTAGCTTTTTAATAAGTGTTTTCTGTTATTTGAGATTATTCCTTGTCATTCAAATTATGCTCTCTTTTTCACCAAATCAATAGTATACTAATTGATTTTTACCATTTAGAAATGTTTGTGAACTATTTATGTTGGTTGAAACACTGGCCACACTTTCCATCAAATTCACAAATAAAAATTTTGAATATGACCTATAAGCAAACATTCAGAAACACTTGCATACGCAGGCATATACATGAACATATGAACAAATCATAGAATCTTTAATTCTGGACTTTTGTGCTTCTGTTGCATTTTAAAAAGTTCTCTTTTCGATTGCAAGAAATATGTTCTATATTTAACCAGTCTCTATTAATTCCTCTTAATACATGTACCTCACCACTGCTAATTATTTCCTGTAGTTTGCTTTGTATATATCTGTTTATAGGTTGTTTCACCCATTAAATTGTAAAGTCCTTATCCATAAGGATTTCCCTTTGTTCCTTAACCACCCCCCCCCCCCCCGGCCAATAGTAGACAGTGTTTTTGATTATTGAAAAACAGAGGGATTTCTCAATTTTGAGAAAAATCCCTGTAGTAATTGGGACTAGTTAATTAAAAGATTGATAGATATATTTTTCTGAATGTCATCACAAGTCACACATTCATCCTCCTCAGATCCCCTTTGGTTGTTCCTTTATAGGGAGTACTATTTCCTTTTCTGGACAGCTAGGTTATATATAGTGAATAAAACACTGGGGAGGCAGTCAGGGAGATATCTGAGTTCAAAATAGGCTTCAGATATTTACTAGCTGTGTGGCCCTGGACACTGTCTACTATTTGCCAGGGAAATACAAAGAAAAACAGCATAATCTTTGCCCTTCAGGAGTTTATAATTTAATGGGTGAAATAACATATAATGCAAAAATACAAAGCAAACTATAGGAAATAATTAATAGAGGTGAATTAAATCTTATTACCTCAGTTCCTAATGTAGAAAATAAGCTGGAGAATGAATGGCAAGCCATTTCAATATCTATGGTAATAAAACCTCAAATGGGTAAACCAAGTCAGACAAAAATTGAAAAATAACTAAATATAATAATTCCCTTTCCTTTTTTAATTGATATTTTATTTTTCCAAATACATGTTATGAAAGCTTTTTGTTTTTTAGGTTTTTGCAAGGCAAATGGGGTTAAGTGGCTTGCCCAAGGCCACACAGCTAGGTAATTATTAAGTGTCTGAGGCCAGATTTGAACTCAGGTATTCCTGACTATAGGGCCAGTGCTCTATCTACTGTGCCACCTAGTCTCCCCTATGAAAGCTTTTCCAACATTCATCCATATGCCTATATATATTTTTAAGTTACACAATTTCCTTCCACCCTCCCCACAGTGGTGAACTGTCAGGTTAACATTGTAAATATATATTTTTTGATAAATCTGTTTATAGATTAGTCATTTTCAGTATGAGGAATTAGGATTAAGGAAAAGAGATACATAAGAGATATTATTTATGAAGTGTTCATCAGATTCAGAAGGGTTATTGTGTGCTTGTTTTTCTTTCTTTTGTTTTTCTTCCTCTGAATGGGGAAAGTATTATCCATAGCCTGTCTAATATGGTTGTCCTAGCTCTCTGAACTGCTGAGAGGAGCTGCTTCTATAAAGGTTGATCATCTCAGAATGTTGTTGTCAATATGTACATTGTTCTCTTAGTTCTTCTCCCTTTGCTCAGCATCAGATCCTATAAGTCATTCCATACTTTCTAGAGTGCAACCATTTATGATTTTTAAAAAAACAATAGTATTCCATAGTATTCATGTACCATAACTTGTTTATCAATTTCCCAATTGATGGGCATCCCCTCATTTTCCACTTCTTTACCATTACAAAAAGAGTTCTTTTGAATATTTTGGGACATGTGGGATTTTTCTCATTTTTAATGATTTCTTCTGGATATAGGCCTAGAATTGAAATTGTTGGGCCAAAGGGAATGAACAGCTTTATTGCTCTTTGGGCACAGTTCCATATTTCTGTCTGGAATGGTTGGATCAGTTCACAACTACTCTAGCAATACATCAATGTCCCAATCCTCCTACAAGGTCTCCAAAGTTGATCCTTTTCCCTTTTTCTCACATTGGTCAATCTGACAGGTGTGAGCTGATACCTCATAGTTGTTTTAATTTGCATTTCTCTAATCAACAATGATCTGGAACATTTTTTCATATGATTATATCTAATTTTAACTTCTTCATTTGAAAACTGTTCATATCCTATGACCATTTATCAATAGGAGAATGATTTGTAACCTTATAAATTTGATGTAATTCTCTATATATTTTAGAAATTATCAGAACTCCTAGTTGTGAAGATTTTTTTCCAAGTTTTCTGTTTTCTTTCTAATTTTAACAGTATTAATTTTATTGGTGCAAAAACCTTTTAATGTAGTCAAGATCATTCATTTTGCAGTTTATAATGTACTCCATTTCTTGTTTGGTCATAAATTTGTACTCTACTTCCCTTTTCTAATTTTTGGGTCACATTACATTTTTAAAATTTCATTACTTTTTTTTTACATTACACCCTCACTGAGAGACAAAGAATTTCATATATATCAGTAGTCATCAAAATTTTCCAAATAGCTATGTTGTAAAAGAAAACAGACCAAACAATCAAACAAAAAACAAGAATAATGAAGAAGTCGAATATGTATGCTTCAATCTGTTATCAGATTCTATCAGTTCTTTCTCCAGAGGTCTGGAAGTGAATAGCTTTCCTCATGAAGCCTTTAGAATTGTCTTGGATCATTGTATTACTGAGAATAGCTAAGTCAATTCACAGAGAATCATTATACCATATTTCTGTTACTATATCTAATACTCTCCCGGTTTTGCTCATTTCATTATATTTCAGTTCATGTATGTTTTTTCAAGTATTTGGGAAGACATCTTATTCATCATACCATATTATTCCATCATCCTCATATACCATAACTTGTTTAATCATTCTCCTGATAGATAGATATCTTAATTTCCAATTCTTTGTCACAACACAAAAGTGGCTATAAATATATTTGAATATATGGTCCTTTTTATTCTTCTTTTATCCATTTAAGATATAGTCCTAGTAGTGATATTGCTTGATCAAAAGGTATGGAAAGTTTGGATACCCTTTGGACCATAGATCTAAATTGGTTTAAACAGTGGTTGAATCAGATCATTAATGTCCCTATTTTTTCATTTTTCCTCCAACGTTTTTCATTTTCCTTTATTGTCATTTTAGTCATATTGATAGTCATGAGGTGTTGTTTCATTTTTTTTTATTTTATTTTTTTTTCAGAATTGTTTTAACTTGCATTTCTTTAAGTATTAGAAATTTAGAACAATTTTAAAAGATAGATAAATTGATGAGTTTGGGTTTTCTTTTTTTAAATGTATATTAATCAATCATTTGTCTCCTTTTCAATCATAATAATGTATGATTTTTATAGATATAATTTCTCTGAGGACTGCTTTTGTCATAACCCAAAAATATTTTTTCTTTCATCTATCTATCTATAAATTCCATATAGTGCTAAGAAATGTGTATATTGTTTAGCAATCCCATCAAGAAGGTAATTTTTCTAACTCTAGTTTCCCCGGCAATTTCTTAAATTTCCCTATTATATTAATGCTCAATTTCCTTTTTTTGTAAATCAGATGTTATTTCTATTATGAATTTAGAAGAGAAGTCATTTATAACTAAGAGAGTTTAATATTGACATTGATCTTATTGTTAATAGTTCCTTTAGGCATAATTTGGTGTTTAACTCTACTTGTACTGTGATTGCTTTTGCTATTTCTGATAGCTTGATGTTGATTCTTACTTTTTAATAGATATTTTACCTCTATGATTTCTCACAAGAATTTGTGATTGAAAGAAGTTACTGAACTCATTTCAATGGGAATTAGCAAAGAAATGGAAAGAGGATAGAGCTAAAAAAGACATTCAGAAGCTTTTCCATAATCTTATTTCTAGCTGACCATGATCAATAATGGAATTTTTATATATGCTGCACATTCTAAGGACTATCCTTTACATGTCATCATAAATATTCTAAACACAGTCTTCCATGCTATGATATTGTATCAATTGGTCTTTGCATGCATTGAACCTCATGAAAGGAGTAAATATTTCAAACGAAAATGAAAAATACAATGAAAAGGCTTAGATGAAGGTCCATGTAGACTGGAGTACAAATGATTTGTTATTGTTGTAGTTTTCATCTAATAGGTAGAGAGAAGTAGCTAACAGAATGGCTAGAAGTAAAAAAAAAAATAGAGGGGAATAGCTAGGTGGTGCAGGATAGAGCACCAGCCCTAGAGAAAGGAGGGCCTGAGGTCAAATTTGGCCTCAGACACTTAATAATTGCCTAGCTTGGTGATTAAATAATTACTTGGTAAGGAGGTGACCTTGGTCAAGTCACTTAACCCCATTGTCTTGCAAAATCCAAAAAAAAAAAAAACCCAAAACAGAAGAAATCATTTAGTAGTTTGGGAAAGAGTTAACTAATCTGTTACAGAATGATATTTTTAAAATGGAGAAATTCCATTAAACAAATGGATATCTGCTGAAACCCAATTTCTACCAATATTATTTTATGCAATAAAGATCTGCTATATGACAATCTCATGTTTCAAAAAGTAGAAGAAATGCACTGGTGGGCATTCTATTTTGGAACTTATTCTCATCAAGGAGAAGAAACTAGTTACTGTGGTGATAAATTGTGAACATAGGAAGGAAATATTTATATTCTCCTAAAGTTTGATTGAAGAAAAGATTTCTGATCATAAATTGATATGCATCCTAGTTTTCAGGAAAGCAGATTTTTACATGATGGAGAATAAATATTGGAATTCATGGATTAATATTCAAAAAGGAATGTCAGCACAAATGAGAAGACTTTGCTCAAGAATTAAATTTTGAAGAAATTAAGGTAAATAATTCAATTGGATTAGAAAAATGATATTCTTCTTAAGATAAGGTGGATTCAAGAAGAAAATGGATTAACTATATAAGTATCAATGATGAATGAGGCACTATATTGCTGAGTGCTTCACTTTCTTAACTTTTAGAAATAATATATAATTTTATCCTTAAGTAGCCTATAAAGTACATGTTATTATTTTTCATATTTTATATTTGAAGAACCTGAGGGGAAATAAAATAAAATCATGCAATTACTATTGTTGACATTTAATATAATTTTTTATCCCTGATATTATATCTCTAAGAGTTTCTGGATGTTTTTAAGTCTAATGTGTGATATTTTAGCACTGCTTTGTGTTAATGATGCAAACATACTTGCTGTCCTTTTTAATTATGGGAATGAATGATTAAGATTAAGATAAAGATATCATTGGTAACTTTGGGGAGATCAGATTCCATTCAATGATGAGCTTGGAAAAGAAACGAGTTAAGAGAGTGACAGACAGTAAGAAAGGTGGTACACTAGAGATGATCTGAAGATCTGTCACAAAAGTATGGTACAATAATTATTGAGAATGAACTGATCATTTTTTTTTGACTAAGGGCGCTTTGTTAAATAATAGGGATATAACCCATAAATAGGGAGAGACCGAATATAAGTGAGAAATTCACCATATTTTCCATATTACTGAGTCTTGTCTTGCATGAAAGTTTTATTTATTTATTTATTGGAATGCTTCACCCCAACCTTTAAATTTATCATGCTGGCTTAAGGCACTCTGGGTCAAGACTGTAGCTCCTTAATCTCTCTGAAGGCTACCTTCTTTCAAAATAACATGTACTCTAGGGGTGGCTAGGTGCAGTAGTAGATAAACCACCTGTCCTGGACTCAGGAGTACCTGGGTTCAAATCTGGCCTCAGACACTTAATAATTACCTAGTTGTGTGGCCTTGGGCAAGCCACTTAACCCCATTTGCCTTTCAAAAACCTAAAAAATAAAAATAAAAAAATAACTTGTGCTCTGGACATACTCTTTTCTCAAAATTGTCAAATCTTTATCACGTATTATATAAATCTATATCAATATCTGTCTATTAAATATATGTATCTCTAGTATCTACATCTAGATAACTATATATAGAAAAAAATTAATAATGATGTTTTCATATTTAAGATTTCATATTTCATATTACATTCTTGTATATTTAAATGCTTATTAGATAGAGCAATAACAATTACTAGCATTTGTAAGAGATTGTAAATGCTTTACATTATACTAAAAGCAATCCTGTATGGTAAGTGATATTATTATGTAAATCAATACATAAGTAAACTGAGATTGCAATATGTTAAGTGATTTGCAATGGTTATCAAGGTAGTTAGTTTTGTTAAGTTTTTTGAAAGGGGGTTGATGGTACATTTGGGTCAAGTGATTTTTCCAAGGTCATACAAATAGTAAAACAGTTTTACAACTCAGTTATTTCTTATTGCTAGCTCAACAATCTCTCCACTGTATTCCTTAGGTATTCTGTGAAGAGTCAGATCAAAACTGAAAAAGAGAAATTGTGAATATTACCTGAGATCATATAATTTTACCAAGTGACATATTACATTGATCTCTGGGGATGCTTATTGAATGCTAAATGACATCAATGATAATAAATAAGGTTAGTCTTCATAATAATCAATAGCATAAGCCATAATATTGAAATGACTCTCAAAGGTTGAATGTCAAAAATAAATTATTTTCTTAAAATATTCTTATAATATTAACAGAGAAATTCTCTTTAATCAAAAATATTCAAGAAATACAAAAATCTTTTGAAATTATATTATCAATCTACAAATTATAATCTTAATAAAGATATTACAGCAACAAGTTGCCCATGATGCCATGAAATATTAATTACAAGACTAATTTTTCAGATGTAATCATAAAAACATTTATAATTTGTTTTCTAGTTATTTTATATTTTAATTTTCAGATAATATTTTAAAAACTTGAGTCTTTAAATACAAAAAACTAGGAAACTTTCAAGTTTGCACATTTATTTAAATTGTTTTACATTAATGACTATTAATGAACCAAAAACAGATATTTTTTATGTTTATTTTTCCTCCTTAAATCTACAAATTTGTTCTTTGATGTCTTATTTTATTGAACAAATTGGTCATTTCTCAAATTTATATTACTAAATCAATCACAGAGATAACTGGGATTTTATTAACTTCTTTGCTCCTAATCTATTATGAAATCATCAGAAATCTCTTAAACACTTACTATGTACAAGATATTGTAACCAAAAATAAAAAAAAAATGAAATAGCTCTTGCCTCCAAGGAGCTTATATTTTTTGGAGATAGACTCCAAAATGTAAATACAGAAATGTTATTTTTTCATCTTTTTATGTACTTCTCTAAATGTCAGTAAAGAATTAGGACTCTTGACAGGACATTAAAAAACATCAGTCAATTTCAATTCATATGCCCCAAAAGAATTTTGTAATCCTCATTATCAGCAGTCAATGTACTTTGAAAGGTGTTCTGTGGTGGTTTAAATTGATCCATGAAGGAAAATCAGATTTTTAATAAGTAGCAGTGAGGAGGGAGTTCAACTCAGACATCAGGAATGGCCTGAAGTAATACATGGAGAATAGATTGGGAGGAAGATATTTTCAGAATAGCTAATAGACTGTGAGAAATGTAGACTGCTTGGTTTATACAGAATGTAAGAGGGGATGGTTAGTTTAGAAAATATATATTACAGAGACTGGGATCTGTCTGTGGTTATGCTGACTTGCAGGTATTGTGTGTGTAAGACAAAAGAAATGACTGACCAATCAGTGAGCTGAGTGAAACCCTCTCATTGGACATAAAGTTGCCTTACTGGGGGAGATCAAAACTAGCTTCAAGTTGTCAAGGGTCTGTCTAGGGTCCTTGTCCTTCAAATCTACCCACTCAATGAAGTTCATAGGTATTACTATATACTCCCCTGTGCTCATTAGTTTAATGACCAGGGTAGGATAAACACATTAGAGAATGATATGGGGGGGAGGGGGGTGAGTGTATTGATTAGCTTGTAACCCTGACCAATGGCTCTCAAGAAGGAAAGGAACAAGTCTTTCAAATTGCATATAAGACTGGACATTAATGCAATTCACTGCCTTTTTCCTCTAAGGAAACTGTTCCTTCTCTGCAGAAAAGTTAATTAATGAAAGCTATTTTAATCACTCTGGACTAAGTATTTATAATTATGAGCCATTTAAAATGTAAAAAAAAATCTTTTGAGTTTGTAAAGTACAACGATGCAAAATAAAGCAAAAGCTGTGACCCAGATAGTGGAGAACTTTAAATATCAGTCTAACTGACCCATCTATGTATAGGCAGAATCCAGAATGTGGAAAGTGACTTTTAGAATGGATGCTCCATAAGTCTTCAATAAAGAAGAGTAAATCTTATTACTAAATCCATATCCTTGTTAAAGCAATACAAGAAATTCTAACTGTTGTACATACTTGTCATCAACATAAGTTGAAATTTTTAC
Organism: Macrotis lagotis; assembly: GCF_037893015.1. NCBI lineage: Eukaryota > Metazoa > Chordata > Mammalia > Peramelemorphia > Peramelidae > Macrotis > Macrotis lagotis. The sequence goes on along the minus strand of NC_133663.1, from coordinate 110,379,024 downwards.
AGTGTTACTTTTAAAGGAGGGATGAAGAAATGTTCAGTGGGATGTTGCAAATGACAGCAGCACTAAAATGTGAGAAATGAGTGAATAAATCACTTTTGGAAATGTTCATGTATAATAGGTGAGTTTTGAGAGTAATCACAATTGAAGGAAGTAAGAAGAGATAAAAATAGTTCCATGCCTCAAAGACAGCAGTTACACCTCATTAAAAGAGATTATGTGTATGACCATTCTGAGGTAAGGCATAGAATTGCCCTCAGCAAAATGAATCCATTGGCAACCCTCTCTCCTCACTGATGTTTAATTTAAAATACACCTCCTCCCAAAGCTTACAGGCTTAAGATCCTTTTTGCAGCTACACCAAACTCCCCAATTTCCCAAATATTTTTAAGGTTAGGCTTGACCCAGCACTTTTGGAAATAGTTCTTTAACATAAATTACACTAAAGGACATTTGTCAAATACTTATGTAACAAAAATAATTGTCCTGAGAAGTTAAGGATTTTGGTTAACACTGATTTTTTCAACTGTATTATTAATATTTTATTGAAAAAAAATCAGATCAGAAAATTTTACTTTATGAAGTATTTAATAGGGTAACCTCAACAATTAGAAAATGTGTATATGTGTGATAGAATCACATAGTTTTAGGACCTCAGATGACAAGGTATACCTGAAAAAAATCACTGTCAAATATTTCTGGCAAATTGTTATTTAATTGTTATGGGGGGGGGGAACTAGAATGAAATGAACTAGAGTAAAGGGAACCTGTTCCCTTTACAATGTTCACATTCCACTGCTAATTGCTTAGATTTCTCCCCCCCTTTCAAATTTATACAAATTTCACCCACGTATCTTCTGAAGTCAAGCAAAACAATAATCATTTGTTTTATGTGAAAAATGGCTTTAAAATATTGCCACTTCAAATATCATGCTGCCACTAATTCTTCTCCTCTCCATTATCAGTTACTAAAATAATCCTCAAATTGATTCCTCAATTGTTCTCCTTTGGATGCTATGCAACTTATTGATTTCTCTTTAAAAAGCATAGCAGCAAAATATTGTCTCCCCAGTCCTAAAAACCATATTTGTCAATGCCGCTTAAAATATTTTATACATTTTGCCTGCCATGTCACATAATAGACATTTATTAAACTGAGTAGAGTAGTGGACCTGAGATTAGGAAGAAGTGAGTACAAATCCTATCTTATATACTTACGGACTATTTGAATCATAGAAAATAAAGTAGTAGTCACAAAAAGCCAGCCAACAATTATCCTTACAGACTTGGTCTTGACAGATCCCCATATTTTCAATTGAGAATAAAATGCATTCTAAACTTGTATGGCTAATCAAAATTTTTTTTCACACAGCCCATATTACACATACACAAACACACACAAATACAACTATATACATACATGTGTATGTGATGCAGAAAATTATGAATATAGGAAATTTAAAATTAGAAACAAATTCTATAATCTTTTATTAAAGATTTGTTAAATTATGGAAGACTCTGTGCTCCTGAGATATAAAATGACTGTTATTGTTTCATTGTTAAATGTAAAATTTGTACCCTTTGCCATTTCACCTTCACTGAGCTTCTCTTTTCAGTTACCTGACCTTGCTCATTGACACTGGGATGACAGGAAATGACATGACACGTAGAACTTAGGGGTTATACACTTGGGAGAGGAAAGGCCAGCAAATATAGCTTGCCATTGGAGAGTACCTGACCCAGGTGCTAGACCATTCCCCAAACACCAACCCACTACGGCAGTGTGGCTAAAAAAGAAGCACCAAAATTTTCACTCCCTTCTTGACTGTACTTTCCCCTGTAAGTTGGTTTTCTTTCATTCTCTTCCTTAGGCCATGTGCTCCCAAAATTAGAACCTCTGGAACACCATTACATCCTCTCCTCACCCCTCCATGCCATATGACTGGACTAAGCTGGTCCTCATGACTGCTTGTTCTCTGTCTCTGTCTCTGTCTCTCTCTTTCTCTCACTCTTACTCAAACTTCATTTCACCTGTCCTCAAAATGCTTACTGCAGATCTAGTCGTTTTAAGCTGCATACGTTGTAATAATTTGGGTTTTTTTTAGGAAAGATTTTATTGATTTTGAGTTTTTCCAATTCCCCACCATTCTTGCTTCCCTCCCTCCACCCCCCACAGAAGGCAGTCTAATAGTCTTTATATTATTTCCATGGTATATATTGATCTAAGATGAATGTGACAGGAGAGAAATCATATCCTTAAGGAAGAAAAATAAAGTATAAGAGAGAGCAAAATTACATAATAGGATAACATTTTCTTTCCTGAAACTGAAGGTAATAGTCTTTGGCCTTTGTTCAAACTCCACAATTCTTTCTCTAGATACAGATGGTATTCTCCATTGCAGATAACTCCAAGTTGTCCCTGATCTTTGCAGTGATGGAATGAGCAAGTCCATCAAAGTTGATCATCACCCCCATGTTACTGTTTGGGTACAGCATTTTTCTAGTTCTGCTCATCTCACTCAGCATCAGTTCATACAAATCCCTCCAGGCTTCCCTGAATTCCCATCCCTCTTGGGTTCTAATAGAACAAGTGTTCCATGACACACATACACCACATTTTGGTAACCATTCCCTAATTGAAGGACATTCACTTAATTTCCAATTCTTTGCCACCACAAAAAGGGATGCAATGAATATTTTTGTACAAGTGATGTTTTTACCCTTTTTCATAATATCTTTAGGGTATACAGCCAGTAGTGGTATTGCTGGATCAAAGGGTATGCACATTTTTGTTGCCCTTTGAGCATAATTCATAATTGCTCTTCAGAAAGGCTGGATGAAGTCACAGCTCTACCAACAATGTATTAGTGTCCCAGATTTCCCACATCCCTTCCAACATTGATCATTGTCCTTTCTGGTCATATTGGCCAATCTGATAGATTTGAACTGGTACCTCAGAGATATATCTAAGTTTTCTAACAATCTATTTACCTCCTTAACTTCTTGTTTATTTTAGGATTGGATTTATCTAAATCTTCCAGTGGGAAGTTGTGATCTCCCACAAGGAATAGTTTTGCTGTCTATGCCTTCCTGCATTTCTTTCAGTTTCTCCTCTAAGAATTAGGATGATATACCATTGAGTGAATACATATTCACTATTGAAATTACTTTATTGTTTATGGTATCTTTAAGGAAGATATAGTTTCCTTCCTTATCTCCTTTAACACTATCTATTTTTGCAGCTGCTTTGTCTGAGATAAGGATTGCTACCCCCCCCTGCTTTTTTCATTTCAGCTGAAGCAAAATATATTTTGCTCCACTCTTTTACCTTTACTCTATATGTATCTCTCTACCTCAAAAGAGTTTCTAGTATGCAGTATATTGTAGGATTCTGGCTTTTAATTCACTCTGCTATTTGCTTATCTTTTAAGGGAGAGTTCATCACATTCACATTCAAAATTATAATTACTAACTCTTTATTGCCTCCATGCTATCTTCCCTCTGTTTGTATTCCCCCCCATTTTTTCCCTTTATCCATTTCCTCCAGTATTTTGTTTCTGATTGCCCCCACCTTCAGTGTGTTTGCCCTCCTATTTCAACCCCCTCCCCTTTCTTTCCCCTTTCCCTTCTCCCCTTCTTCCTTCCATTCTTTCTGTTATTTCCTCTTTTTCCCTTTCCCTATCCCCCCTCCCCCTTTCCCCCCTTTTAATACTTGAAAGGTAAGAAAAGTTTCTTAACTTAACTGAGTGTGTGAAAGTTAACTTTAAGCCGAGTCTGATGAGATGAAGATTCAGGTGGTTCTAACCTCCTTTCTTCCCCTCTATTTAAACAAGTCCTTTATTCCTCTTAATATAATATGATTTACCCCATTCAATCTGTTCCATCCTCCCTGTCCCCCTTATTTAAGGAGGCATTGATTTTAATGATTCTATCTGAGTCACAGAAAAGTCATGAGTTTCCATCAGTTCTGGCTTACTATATTTTCTCTAATAGAGTTATAATTCTTGAGTTATTAAAGTCTTTCTCCCAGGTGGGGATATAGCCAGTTTCATCTTATTGGATAGAAGTTCATTTTTCTTTACCCTTTTTTAAAACCTTTTCATGTGTCTCTTGGGCCTCTTGTTTGATATCCAAAATTTCTATTTAGCTCTGGTCTTTTCATCAGGAAATGTTGGAAGTCTCCCATTTCATTAAATGTCCATCTTTTCCCCTAGAAGACATGGTTCATCTTTGCTGGATAGTGGATTCTTGGCTGCATTCCAAACTCCCCTGCTCTTCAGAATATCTCATTCCAGGCCCTTACATGATCCCTTAATGTTGATCTTCTGGTCCCCACCTCCTGCTGCTGTCCCTGTGCTCATCCTCTGCTCTGCACTGGCCCTCTGATCTCCTTTCTTGATTTACCTATGGTTCACTGAGACAGGTCTTATTGGTAGGTGTTCTCCTAGCTTCTTTTTCTGCATTTTGTCAATTGAGTTATCGTTAAGAGGTTTCCTTCATGTTATTTTTGAGGGGATACCAGGTACACTTAACACAGTGCCTGTCTTCTCTCTGCCATCTAGGCTGGAACTACACTTTTTAATAATATGTATTAAATCCTGAGCAGTTTTAAAATTCATAGGAGCATGTGAATTTCTTCATTTTTCAGTAACCCTTAAACTTCTTTCTTTTAATTGGCCACCCTCAAATCTCATTAGCAACATATGTATATTCATACATGTGTATTCCCTTTCCATTACATTCATGTAATATAGCAAGAGGGGAAAAAGATGCAGAGAGAGAGAGAGAGAGAGAGAGAGAGAGAGAGAGAGAGAGAGAGAGAGAAATTCATTTGTTTGTCACTTAGTCTTTTACTATTATAGGAGCAGTTGGGTAGTACATTCCATTATTAGTGCTCTGAATTTGTAATTGTTCATTATGCTGAGAATTCTTCATTTTTTTTAATGTAGCCTCTTTAATGTGAGTTATGAGTATTTCATTTCTTTCTCTGTAGCTGTTTGCAATATGTTTTCTTTGATCTGAAAACTCTGGAGTACGGCTATGATATTCTTGGGGGTTTTCATTTGACAGCTCATTTCATTAAATGACTAGTGCATTCTTTCTTTTACCTATTTCCCTGCTAGTTCTTGGTGATATGAGCATTTTTCTTTTAAGATTTTTGAAAAAGAATGCCTGGGCTCTTTCTTTGATCATCACATTCATATAGACCAATGATGGTTAAATTTGTTCTCAACAATTTCTCAAGGTCATTGTTTCTGCACTGAGTGCATTTTAAAATGCCATTTTTGCCACAGAGAATCAATGGCTTCATTTTGGTCAATTCTAATTTTTAAGGAATTTTTTGATCAAATAAATATTTTCTACCTCTTGTATCAAGATGGTAATTCCCTTTACCAATGTTTTTCTTCTTGACTACAATTTGTTTTCTATTTCTTTCTTAAGGATACTCATTTAATTTATTAAAAATATGATTTTAAATATGACTTTGTGGAAGTGGAGCCAGGATGACTAAATAAAGGCAGGGGACTCACCTGAGCTCTCGCTTACCTCTCTCCAATTCCCTTTAAAATAATACTCTTAAAATTCTAGATCAGCAAAATCCACCAAAAAACTGAGAGGGACAATTTTCCAGCCTAAGATGATTTAGAAGGCCAGCAGAAAATGTCTGTTACATCAGAATTAGAGAGATGTCCATCAGGCCAGGACCAAGCCTTGGAGTTACTGAATTAGGGGCAACAGTAGAGTTTTCCAGATCTGTTACCCACAGATGATAATGGGTCAGATAGAGATTTAAAGGGATCCTTTTATTGGCACCAGGGACAGGGCAAGATTCTGTGATTTATATTTGGATTAATTGCACAGGATTTGGTCTTAGTCCAAATTCAAGTATATTGCATCCACAACATACAAGAAAACTATAGTTTCAGATCATGGAAGAAGTGAAAAAATAAGATTTTTAAAATCAAGTAAGAGAGGCTGAAAAAAATGGACAGAGAAATGAGGCAAGAAAAATCATGAAAAATGACTCAGCAATTTGCTAAAGGAGATAAAGAAAAAATAATAAAGAAAATAACACTTAAAAGAACAGAACAAGTTAAATGGTAAATACACAAACATCCAATAGAGGGATGTATGCCCTGAAAATCAGGACTGGATAAATGGAAAAAGATATACAAAAATTCCAGAGAATTCCTGAAGAGAATTGGTCAGCTAGAAAGAGGTAGAAAAGATTACTGATTAGCTTAAAAATTAGAATTGGGTAAGTGTATGCTAATGATGCCATGAGACATCAAGAAACAATGAAATGAAAAGGAAAGAATAAAAAATAAATAAAAATTAGATATTTCTCATTGGAAAAGCTAAAAAATAAAAAGGGGACAGATAATTTAAGATTACTTGACTAACTGAAAGTAACAATTAAGAAAATGAGCCTAGATATCATTTTAAAAGAAATTGTTAGGGCAAACTGCCCTGATATTTTAGAATCAGAGGATAAAATAAAGTTGAAAAAATCCACTGTTCACTTCCTGAAAGAGAACCGAAATAAAAAAGTTAAAGGGGTGTCATGGTCAAATTCCAGACCTCCTAAATCAAGGAGAAAAGACTGAAAGCAAGAAAGAAGAAATAATTCAAGAACCTCAGTTAGGTTTACATAATATTTGTTAGTTTTTCCCCTGAAGAAATGGAGGGCCTACAATACAATATTCCAGAAAGTAAAGTGGTTTGGATTAAAAAAAATTACCCAGTAAAACTGAATATAATCATTCAATGAGGAAAGTGGCTATTAACTGAAATAGAGTACTTTCAAACATTCCTGAGAAAAAGACTCTAGTTGAAAAAAACCCATTGACTTTTAAATATACAACCAAAGAAAAGCATAATATCAGAAAAGAAAACTCATAAAGAAATTGATAAGGTCAAACTTTTTATATTCCTACATGAGAAAAAGATATTTACAATTGTCTGAAATTTTTAATTACTAGAATAGTTAGAAGGCATATACACTGACAGGAAGCAGAAATGTGAACTGAAAGGGTATGTTTTTTCTAAAACAAAAATCAAATTAAGGAATAGTAATAAAAGAACGTACTGTGAAAATATTAAAGTGAGAGGTAAAATAGGAAAAATTATCTGACATAAACAAGACCTGAAAGAAATTTTACAATAGAGGGAATAACAGGGAAAGCATGTAGGGGAATACATGAACTTCATTCTCATTGTAATCGACTCAAAGAGGGAATAAGATGCATGCTCAGTTGGGCATAGAAATCTATCTTACCATCCATGAAAGTAGGAAAGGAAGGGGGACCAGAAGAGGAAACCGATCAAGGGAGGGCAGCTAGGGGGAGATAAAAATCAGAGGGAAAAAAAAACCACAGGAATAAATAGGATAAAAAAGAGAGAGGTAGGATAAATGAGGGAAAATAGGATGGAGGGAAATGCTTAGTTGGGTAATCATTATTGTGAAAAAAATCGTTTCTCTGATAAAGACTTCATTTCTCAAACATATAGAAAGCTGAGTCAAATTTATAGAAATAACAATCATTCCTCAATGGATAAAGGTTCAAAAGTTACAAACAGGCAATTTCCAGGCAAAATAGTAAAAGTTATACAAAGTCTTATGAATAAATGATGAAATTAATTATTAAGTAGATAAATACAAATTTTAAAAAAACCTGAGCATTCATAGCTGTTAGACTTTTTAATTTGATGGAAATGTAAAATAAAAAAATGTTTTAGAGGACTTGGAAAAATTAAAAGAAGGTGAATATTGTGAATATTGATTCAAACATTCTGGAGAGCAATTTGGAACCAGGCACAAAGGGTTATAGAAGTATGCATACTCAACTGACCAAACAATACCACTACTAGTCTGTATACCAAAGTGATTATTAAAAAAGGGAAAAGGACATATATATATATATATATATATATATATATATATATATATATATATATATATATATATATATATATACAAAGGACCTATATATATACGTATATGTATATATATATATACAAAAATATTTCTAGCAACTCTTTCTATGTTGCATATTTGGATTGAAGGGCAGTCCATATTCTCAGACAGCCTCAGTATCTGATCTTTCAGTGCTTAGAAAGGGTAATATATGATTTGTGCTTTAATAGACTGAATTCTGCAAATTCCTGAGGTGAGTTTGAGTCTAAACAACTGTAAACTATTGCAGGACTTAGCCTATGTCACTTAGCTGGAAATAATTGTTGGTTCAGATGAAATTATAGGCTCCCTTCCATCTTGTATTCTCTTCTTTGTTAATCTTCTTAGAATAGACTGGGGATAAATGCTGTAACTGAGATCTTTCTCTGCTTCTCTGATTTAAACCACATTTCTCTTGTCTGCTTTTGAATACTTCCTTATACCTCTCAGGGCATTTTCATTTGGAAATACCAGGATAACTGATAAGACTCATGCAATACTTATGTACACATGCATGTATGCATGCATGTATATATATATATACACACATGTATATATACAAATTTATGTGTGATTTAGCATGTATATGTGGGTTTTTTGCTTTTGTCCTCAGTGATCTTTCCTTGCCTCTGTTGTTCTAAACTTAAAAATAATTGAGCACACAAACCTCTTTAAAAATTAACATCTTTAGTTATGTCCTACTTGTCCTTTTTCCTCTTCCAGAGAAATTGTTCCTTGTTAAATCTTTAGATTTTCAATCTTTAGACTCCTCATCCAATTTTGTGTGGTTTCTTTATAAAATATTAGACTAAAATTATTATTGTTTTAACATAAGGGAGAATTCCCACAAGAAACAAAATATAATAATACAAATAATAATAGAAATTTCAAATTTAATTTCTAGAGGCTATTAGTAATAAGCTTTACCTCATACAATGGTAAATAGTTAAGATAAGTTAACCTTGAATTCATTTCCAGCGATTATTTGTTCTACCCAACACAAACAGAATGATCTGGACCAGGATTATTGATGCTGATGGTGGTGTTACATCAAGCACTTTATATTTTACATACATTTAATAACCTCTTTCACTTTGTTATCACAGTTTTGTGAAGACTGATAAAATGGACTAGAAAAAGGGTTTTTAGGTGTATGTGGGCAACATGGAGGAGTCTAGTTTTAGCATTTTTCTCCCCAAAACCTTGTTTTGACTTCAGTTTTTCTTGCAGTCATATTCCTCCATGGACCTGTTTTACTCTGAAGTTATCCCTGTTCAAGCTAAATCGTTTTATATTCCAGTTACTATTTTTTCCCCCACAGGAAAGCCGTTATACAAAGAGAAGTTGATTGCCTGCTCCATTGGACATTTTGCCTCAGTTTTCCTCCTACAAAAAAAAGAGTGCTATTCAGTTCCCAAAGGTAAATCCCAAACATCTCCTTCTCTTTGATTATTTCTTTTATATTTCCTTATTATTAATGGAGCAAAGATTACTATTTAAGACTGAACTCTTGAACTCTTGTTCATGTAGCTACCTGGAGGGAATCAAGGTTACATAGCATTTCTATTATTTGAAAATTTTCTTTCACCTGATTAGGAAATACCTGGATAGCACAATAATTAAGCTGGCAGATCATCAGATTTTTGATCTGAGGGTACTCGTTTCAAACTTAAAAGATAGTGGTTTGAATCTTAGCTCTGCTAAATGTCAGTCAATTTATAATTGCTTAGTGATTACTATGTATCAGGTACTATGTCCTGGATGTGAAAGAAAGCTAAGTAGCTGTCCCAGTTCTCAAAGAGTTCACAGTCTAATGGAGAAAGAAAATATGTAAGGTGGGAAGGACACAGGAATGGGGAAGTAATTAAAAAATGGAAACTAGCATAACATGCTTATAACAGACTTCTTCCTTAAATGGATCTGGAAAAGTGTTTCCTATGTTTATCCTAGAGGGACACTAGATGGGGGGGTAGGTTTAAGGAGATTTAAACATCAGAATTGATCTAGCCTAGCAAAACAATGAGTTGCTGGAGATGATGAGTCCAGGAGAGTAACCATGTTTATAGTGCCTTGGCTTTTCTGGGATTTGATTTTGTCATGCCTACATTGAATAGGGTGGACTAAATGGTTTTCAAAATCACTATATTCCTTCTAATCACATAAACACGAATCTAAAAGTTCTTATCTTAATATATTAAATAATAAATTTATTATTATGATGCATCTATATTTTTCATCATACTTACAAATTGTAAAATATTTAAGCAATGTACTGTTACATATATACATTTAAATATATGCATATGTTCATGTATAAGCATTTATATATTATATGTAATTCACATGTATGTGTGATTTTAATACATCCTCTGAACCCTTTGACTATCATGGAGGCACTACCCATAATCTAATTTAACAAAAACAAAAAGAAAGTTTAACATTTTTTTTCCTATTTTTTATCGTGGAATAATGACTGAATCAATTATTTCATTGGTATCGGGAATTTGGAGGAGGAGACACTCCTTTTACCAGTACACATCATCTTCTCTGAAATTTAAAGTCTTAAATAACAACAATCATTTAAGGACTTGCTCAGATTCATTATGCTCAGGGTGATTATGTGAGAGATAGAGCTCCAGTCTTCCTGATTTAAGTTCCCTGTTCCCTATTCCATGATTCCATGATTTCTTATTTAGGGTATATTCTAATTTAATCAATACAGTTCTTGAAGGGATGTAGCCATAGATGTAAATGAGGGATGACAAAACACAAACAAAAAACAAAAAACAAAAATTGTTTTTAGTTTTAGTATTGTACATGAATCATGCTACCTAAAAACTAAGCTATACCTGGTCAGGGTGAAGACCCTTAAAAACATTTCTTTGCCACTCTTTTACCAGTAATATTTTTGTTTTACAGGCAAAATCACCTCAACATTATCATAAAGAATAGTATAAATAGTATAAAGAATAAAATGATGCAAGGATTGTATGTTATCTGAGGAATTATGCAAAGGGAAATTATGAAATTATGCAGATTAAATAGAGTTACATTCATAAAATTAGATATATTATTTGTAAATATGTCTTTAATGTTTATGTATGCTGATAGTTAATATATGCATACGGTTATATATATGTCTGTGTGCATACATATGCAGGCACACAAATCTCTCTCTCTAAATATGGGTGGGTGTGTTAGTGCATGTATGTTTTATATTTTTCTTTATTATCAAATGGAAGAATCATTTTCTTTTCTTTTAATTCTTTATTCCTTAGGTTAGGGTTAGTTTTTGGATCCACTGAGTAGATCTCAGTCTCTGCAGCTGCAAGAATGCCCTCAAAGGTACCAAATAAGAATTTAGAAGAATCATTTATATTCCTCATATTTTTTGAGTAATCATTGAAAGATCATGTCTCCTGACAGGGTTTCTATTTTTCATTTCTAAAATGAGTTGATGGACAAAACAATTGCAAAAGTTATTTCTAGTCTTAATTCTCTAATCCTGTGAATATTTTTTATACCTTGGTTATCCACCTACATTCCATGATAAGGGAAAATGGAAAATTATAACTGGAACATTTAGTTGATTTTCTCAAATTCAAGACACACTTATTCTAAACAAAGGTAGGGAAGTAAAACATAATCAAGTAATTGGCATCATTTTATGGAAAGAGGCATTAATGAATCCAGGGTTTCCTGTATGAAAACCTTCCCTCAGGACAACAGATTATATAATACCAAGCTATTTTGAAAATAGAAGCATACTGCCCTAAGGTATATTTTATGACAGTGTATGTATGTTAGCCAAAATTCATCACAGCTATAAGAATAAACTCAAAGACCATTTTATGCATTTTGTTTTCATATATAAAAGTGAAACATTAATGGCATTGGATATGATGGTTCTTTACTGTCATCAGAATAATCAGATAAAGATATATTCCCTCTATATGTAGTATGAAATATAAAGAACATAGTTCTTTAATAATGATACAGTTAGATAAATTTATATATAACTTTAACTTCAAGATTTTGAAGGAATACTAATAACTCCATTTCTATCATTTATCAGTACTTTTTATTGCTAATTTTTAATTCATTTGCTATTGCAGCAATTCTGTTTCACATTTTTTGAAAAAGCTTAGTTCTGTTTATTTTACTACTTTCTAACCATCAATGTATTAAATGATTTTTTATAATCCATCCTATTTGTTCAATTTCTCTAATTGTTTCAATTATTTTTACTTCTTTTCTTTATTCTGTGGCTTAGCTATTTCCCTGATGCCATACTGATTATCTTGCCCCTCCTGATTGCCCTTACAGACTCCCATTGGGTGCCTATAAACAGTGAAATTTGGTTTATCATTCAGCTGTTCATTTCCTTCTTAATTTCAGATGCTATCAAGGGAACCTTCAAAACATAATTATTAAATTTTTGAGGATCAGTATCCTTCTCCCAACTACCAGCAACACATAAATTGTAAAAGTTAGGAAAAGAAAAAAAAAGAATCCAAACAGCATTTACCTATTTCTAGATAGATAGTGCACTTAACATATTTCATAATATAGTAAATATATGGCAGCTACAAAATTGTATAACATTTTAAGGAAACTTTTATTTTTAAATGAAAAAACACAGGGAATTGTTTTATCTCCTAAATGGTCAGTCATCTTTCTACTTTATGAACACTGGCCAAATATCTTACAGAGACTAGAAAGAGCATGCTTAAAGTCCATTTCTGAAACTACCAAATATTAATTTTCAAGCTTGTTTTTTTTTGAAGAATTGAAAAATGCACTTCCCTTCTTTATAGATATGTGTATGCATGAGAGATAAGAAGGGAGGAATAAAGAACAGAAAATCATATGTACTGTCAGATATAATTGGTGGTTCTCTAAGTTTGCCCTTTCCTTCATTTATTAATTTAGTATTTTTGCAACAAGGAAAGATACAAGGGATATTAAAAGGAAGAGAGATATTACCACAAATGATTTAGATGCATCATATAAAGTGGAAAAGCAATTGCTCTATTGTGATAGACTCATGTAAAATTCTTTGAAAATCATTCAAAATTTGTGCAACCTTGAACAAATCTCATAATCTCTTTGAAATTATGTTTGTGTGTTAGACTAAAGCATCTCTGAAGACACTTTCAATTCTAGATTCATGAACTTATGATTATTATATAAAACCAAAAGATGATAATAAGAACAAGATAAATGCTGAACATTATAGAGTAGAATAATGACCATAAGTTTAATTCCATGCCTCATTATTCAGCAATCAACAACATATCAATTATGTCTTAAAACTTATGCAACATTACACATCCTAGTTTTACATGTATTCTTCAACTTGTAATGAAACACTGTAACAGAACATGCAAGTATAATTTTGTGTGTTTTCAGTAAAACCTTTTATTTCCAAAAAAAGTTAATGGCTAGTCTAAGGATGCTTCTATTGGTTATATATTTCCAAGGAAGAAGCCAATAGTTGTGAAATGAAATAAGTAGGTAACAGAAATAACATTAGAATTACAAGCTGTGCTTTGTATTTGAAAATAATTTTATACCATAGCAACCTTCTATCTTAGGTGATAAATTGTGCTGTCTCATAGAATTTTGAGCTAACAATTATTTTGAGTAACACAATGTAATAATGACATTTTCCCTTTAGATTAATGTGTACTATCTGGAGACACTCCCTTAAAACAAATTCTTTGAGATTTCTTTGTCCTTTTTTGGGGGGTGGGGAGCGGTCATATGATATTACTGATACTCATTTCTTGTCTCCCTCAATTGTCTTCTCTTCAGTGAATCCTCCTATGAATTAGAATTTTAAAACATTGCTGAAGGAAGCCATGTCAAGGTGGCATAGCCAAGGCAGGCACACCCATGAGATCTCCAAAATTACTCTCCAACAACTTTAAAATTAGTCCTAATAAATTATGAAAGAGCAGAAGAGATAAAAGGGCATGGTGAAACAATTTTCTAGCCCATGGTAATTAGAAAGTTCAAAAGAAAATTCAGTCTCACTGAAGTAAGTATGGCGGGACAGATGGTGCCTTGACTAACCAACTCAGATATTAAGGGACCAGATCAACTCGTCAGAAGGAAATTATAGGAAGTTTTCCCGTATTGGGTACAGAATTCTAAGGGGTCTATAGGGATCTAGATGACAGTACCATGTTAAAAGGCAGCATTATAGCTTGCAGTTGCAGGGGACCTCGGACCCTGGTCAAAATTCCAGAGTTGATGCAAAGACCAGGAGAACAGCAGTCACAATTTTTTTTTTATATTTTATCATGCTAAAAAAAAATGAAGGGGTGGCTAGGTGGTGCGCAGTGGATAAAGTGGCCCTGGAGTCAGGAGTACCTGGGTTCAAATCCGGTCTCAGATACTAAATAATTACCTAACTGTGTGGCCTTGGGCAAGCCACTTAACCCCATTTGCCTTGCAAAAAACCTAAAAAAATTGAAAAAAAAATTAAGATCTTCCAAATTAGTTCTAAAAGCAGCAGCATGAAAATTTTTAACCTTTGAAAAGGTTAATCCCACCCAGAAGCAAAGTCCAACTTCAATATAAATTTAAAAATTAAGAAATAGTTTTGGAAAAGATATTTGAAAATAAAAAGCCCTAACAAAATAACAAACTAACAAACCAAAAAAAAATAAGGAAAAGTAATGTGGTAAAAAGGAAAATCAGAAGAGAACAACATTATCAAAATGAATACCAAAAAAGCTTATAAGAAAAATGTGACTTTGTGTCATGTCAAAAAAAGTAATATTGGAAATTTTTAACAATGAAGTAAAGGGGTGGATGAGGAAAGAAATGAAAATTGTACATGAATTTCATGGGGAAAAAGTGTCAACATTTTGGTAAAGCAAACACAAAAATTATAAAACGATGTATAAACCTAAAGAAAATAATTAATTAAAAAGTAGAATTGACGAGATGAAATGAATTAATCCATAATACATCAAGTACCAACAAAACAAAATCAAAAGAAAGATATCAATGACAAGATGAAAAATATATCAGGAAAAGTAAAATATAAGCAACTGAACCAGAAAATAGATTGAGAAGAGATAATTTAAGAAATATATAATGATCGGACAGACATTATGTTTTAAAAAAAGCATCTAGACATAGCATCAAGAAATTATTAAGGAAAACTACCTTAATGTCTGAGTAAAATATAAATAAAAAGAATCCACAAATCACCTCCTAAAATAAAATCTAAAATAAATACTCTGAGCAATATTATAATCAAATTGTGGAACTTCCACATCAAGGAAAAAAAGAAGAGAACAGCAAGCAGCCTGCAAGTAACAATTTAAATATCATGGAACCACAGTCAGGACAGCACATGATTTAGTAGCTTCTAAATGAAAGGATCAGAGTTGGAACATATTCCAGATAGAGAAGAAAATATAACCAAGAATCATCTACCCAGAAACTGATTATAATCCATCAGGGGAAAAGTATATTCATTGAATTTGAGGACTTTTAAGAATTCTTTTCTTTTCTTAGGTTTTTTTTTTTTTTTTTTGCAAGGCAATGGGGTTAAGTGCATTGCCCAAGGCTACACAGCTAGGTAACTATTAAGTGTCTGAGGCTGGATTTGAACTCAGGTACTCCTGACTCCAGGGCCAGTGCTCCATCCAATGTGCCAACTAGTCACCCCACTTTAAAGAATTTCTGATGAAAATATAAGAAATAAATAGAAAATTTGTTTTTACAAATAGAAAACTTAAGAGAATCATGAGGGTTTCATTAAGATTAAATGGTTTAACATTAAACACCCTAACAGCAACATGGGGGTGATTATCAACCTTAATGGACTTGCGCATTCCAACAGTGCATCAACCAGGCACAATTTTGGGATATCTGTGATGGAGACTACTATCTGTATCCAGAGAAAGAGTAGTGGAGTTTGAACAAAGACCAAAGATTGTTACCTCTGATTAAAAAAAAACATTATTTTATTATGTAATTTTGTTTCTCTTATACTTTATTTTTTTCCCTTAAGGATGTAATTTCTCTCTCATCACATTTAACTTAGTTAAATATATACCATGGAAACAATGTAAAGACTAACAAATTGCCTTCTGTTGGGGGATGGAGGGAAGGAAGCAAGACTAGGGGAAAAATTGCAAAACTCAAAATAAATAAATTCTTTCTTGAAAAAGGTTAAATGGTTTAAGAATGCTACAATAAGATGTTTTCAAAAAATACTCTGAAGCAGAGCGATACACCCAGGGTAAATGTAAAAGGATGGAGCAAAATACATTATGCCTCAGATGAATTAAAAAATATGGGGTAGCTATCCTAATCTCAGATAAATACAAAAATCAATCTCATTAAAATGGATATGGAAAGAAACTAATCTACATAAAAGGCACCAATGATAATGAAGCGATATCATTACTAAACATGTATGCACCTAGGGGTGTAACAACCAAATTCCTAGAGGAAAAGCTGAGTGATTGCAAGGAGAAATAGACAGCAAAATGTTAATAAATGGGAAACCACAATCTCACTCTCTCAGAACTAGGTAAATCTAACAACAACAACAACAACAACAACAACAAAAACAAGATGCAAGTTAAAAAGGTGAATGAAATCTTGGAAACTTTTATAGGATTGAACTCTGGACAAAGCTTAATGGAGAGAGGAAAAAAATATACCTTTTTCTTAACTGTACACTAACAGCATGCTCTAGGGTACAAAAGCCTTATAATCTGATGAAGAAAGACAGAAATAATAAATGCACAATTCTCAGACCATGAAGCAATAAAAATACATGTAATAAAGGGTCAGGGAAAGATAAACCAAGAACTAATTGGAAATTAAATAACTTTATCTTAAATAATTGGTAGATTAAACAGCAAATAATAGAAATAACCAATAATTATATCCAAGAAAATGACAATAATGAAATATCATACCAAAATTTGTGGGAAGCAGCCAAGGCAGTTTTAAGGGGAACCTTTAAATCTCTAAATTCCTATGTGATTAAAATAGAGAAAGACGCGATCAATGAATTAGGCATTCATTTAAAAAAATCAAAAAAGAGCAAATTGAACACTCCTAATTAAAAAACAAATTAGAAATTCTGAAAATCAAGGGCAAGATTAATAACATAGAATGCAAAAATTGATCTCATAAATAAAAATAAGAGTGTGTTTTATGAAAAAGTCAATAAAATAGACAAACCTCTGGTTAATCTGATTAAAGAAAAGAAAGACAATAACCAAATAAACAGTATCAAAACTGAAAAGGGTGAACCAAACATCAATGAGGAGGAAATTAAAGAGATAATTTGGAGCTCATTTGCTAAATGTACATTAATTAATTGGATAACTTGAGTCAAATAGATGAATATTTTCAAAAATACAAACTGCCCAGATTAACAGAAGTGGAAACAAATTCTTTCAATAAGCCTATCTCAGAAAAAGAATTTGAAGAAACATCAATAAACTACCAGAGAAAAAGTCTCCAAGTACATATGGATTTACAAGTCAATTATGTCAGACATTTAAGGAGCAGCTAATTCCTATTCTACATAAACTATTTTTTTTTAAATGGGAGAGGAAAATTCTTCCAAACTCCATTTATGACACCAACATAATACAGATACCTAAACCTAAACCAAAACAAAGAAAATTTTAGATTAATCTCCCTGTTGAATATTGATGTTAAAATCTGAACTAAAATTTTAACAAGTTCTTACTAGGATAAGACAACATGATCAGGTTGGATTTAAACCAGGCAGACAGGGATGGTTCAACATCAGGTAAACACTCTATTAAACATATCAGTAGCAAAACCAACAGAAATCACATGATTATCTAATAGATACTCAAAAAGCCTTTCATAAAATGCAATATTTATTCCTATTAAAATACTAGGAATTAAATTGTATCTATCTAAAATCATCAACAAATATTATATTTAATGGGATAAACTTGGAACATTTCCAATAAAATTATGTGTGAAACAAGGATGTCCATTATCATCCTTACTATTTAATATTGTATTAGAAATACTATTAGTTGCAATAAAAGAAGAAAAAGAAATTAAAGGAATCAAAATTGGGAATGAGGAAACAAAACTTTCATTCTTTGCAGATAATTTGATGGTATAACTAGAAAACTAGAGAAAATCATCTAAAACACTCCTTGAAACAGTTAACAATTTCATCAAAGAAGAAAAATATAAAATACATCTATATAAATCATCAGCATTTATATATACATATATATGTGTATATATATATATATATATATATATATATATATATATATATATATATATGAAACTATATATATTAAATACTTGGGAATCTACCTCCCTCTTCACCGAAATAAAGTCAGATATAAATAAGGGCAAAAATGTCAAGTGCTTATAATTATGTCGAATTAATATTATAAAAATTACAATTCTACCCAAATTAAATTAGTTATTCAGTGCCAATATCAATCAAACTACCAAATAACTACTTTAATGAGATGGAAAAAATAGTAACAAAATACATCTGGAGCAACAAAAGGGCAAGAATAGGAAAAGAACTGATTAAAAAATGTAAAGGAAGGTAGTCTAGCTCTACCAGATCTGAAACTATACTACAAAGCTGCAGTCATCAAAACTGTCTGGTACTGGGTAAGAAGTAGAGTAATGGATCAATGGATTAGGATAGGTTAAAAAGAAACTGCAGTAATGACTACTACAGCAAACTACTATTTGACAAATCCAAAGGGTTGGTCTCTGGGATAAGTACTCAATATTTGACAAAAATTGTTGGGAAAACTGGAAAGCAGTATGGAAAAAATTAAGCATAGATAACCAGCTTACACTCTATACGAAAACAAGGTCAAAATAGGTGCAGGATTTAGACATAAAGAGCAAGATCATCGATAAATTAGTAGAAAAATATACTCCATCAGTTCTATGGAAAGGAGATAAATTTATGACCAAACAAGAATTAGAACACAATTACAAACTTCAAAATGAATTATTTTGATCTATTCAATTAAAAAGTTTTGCACTAATAAAATAAATGTTACAAAAATTAGAATAAAAACAGAAAGCTAGGAAACAATTTTCACAACTAGTTCTGATAAAGGTCTAATTTTGAAAATTGCATCAAATTTATAAGGTCACAATTCATTCCCTAATTGAGAAATTAGAGAAATGCAAATTAAAATAGCAATGAGGTGCTATTTCACACCTGTTAGATTGGTCAAGATGAGAAAAAAAAAGATGATAAATGTTAGAGAGGTTTCAGGGGGATTGAGACATTGATGCATTGCTGGTGAAGTTGTAAATGAATCCTACCTTTTTGGAGAGCAATATGGTACCATGCCCAAAGAACAACCAAACTTTTCTTACCCTTTGACCCAGAAATTCCAATTCCAGAAGAAATTATTAAAAAGGAAAAAGTCCTACATGTTCAAAAATATTCATAGAAGCTTTTTATTGGAAATTGATTGGGTACCTATCAATTGGGGAATGACTAAACAAGTTATGGTACTTGAATAGTATGGAATAGTATTGTCTTATAGGAAACCATAAATGTGCATACTCTAGGAAGCATGGAATGACTTACAGGATCTGATGCTGAATGAAGGTAGTAGACTCAAGAGAACTATGTCCAGATCAAAGCAACATTGTGAGATGAACTACCTTGATGAAAGCTCCTCTCACTAGTCCAGAGAGATAAGAGAGTTATATTTGACTGACTATGTACTATATCATCCTCATCCAAAGGAAGAAAAAGAAAACAAAGCAAAGCACACACAAAAAATAAAACCAACGCTTCAGAATCTGATGAACACTTTATAAAAATTATCTCTTATACATCTCTTTCCATTAATCCTAATTCCTCATACCAAAGTTACAAATTTGTAAACATGTTTATCAAAAGATGTATAGTGCTAATCTGATTGTTCACTGCTGAGGGGAGGGGGATTGGGAGGGATGGTGGAAGGAAATTTTGTAACTTAAAAATATACGTGTCCTTTTGGATGAAAATAAATTAAATTCATTTTTTAAAAAAGAAAAAATAATTAATGGTTTACATTCAAACATGGGAGGATGATAATCATAACTCCTAAGAACTTTCTGATGATTATGGAAGTTAGAAGGAATGTTGCTAGATAGATTACAAAGATGTGAATGTGCTATGATGGAATGACATTTAAATATATGAAGGTGAGAAATGGCAGAATGCCCTGGGAGTATAGAGTAAATTATTTCATATACAAAAGGTGAGGAAAAAAAGCTTCTGGGGAGAAATGAAAGATGTGAGGGACACAGAGAATGTTTGAATTTTATGCTTATTGTAAATGGCTGAAAAAGTAAACATTCATTCTCAATTGGATATAAAAATCAGTCAGTCTAGAGAGAAGTAGGAGGGGAAGTAAATAAAAAGAGGCCACTCGGGGCGGCTAGGTGGCGCAGTGGATAAAGCACCGGCCCTGGATTTTAGGAGTACCTGAGTTCAAATCCGGTCTCAGACACCTAATAATTACCCAGCTGTGTGGCCTTGGGCAAGCCACTTAACCCCGTTTGCCTTGCAAAAAACCTCAAATAAAATAAAAAAAAATAAAAAGAGGGCACAGAACAAAGGGAGAGGGGATTGGGAAAGGTAAGGATCAGGAAAAATATTTCGAAGGAGAGGAGAGAGGGAGAGTTAAGGGAAAACTATGACAGAGGAAAGTCATCAGTTAGTATTCTGGGACATAAAAATGAATGGGAAATGAAAATCAGAATTCAACAATATGTTGTTTATAAAAAACACATTTGAAAAAGACAGTCAAGTGGGGCAGCAAATACAGCCTCAAACACTTAATAATTACCAAGCTGTGTGACCTCGGGCAAATCACTTAAGCACACTGCCTTGTAAAAAAGAAAGAAAGAAAGAAAGAAAGAAAGAAAGAAAGAAAGAAAGAAAGAAAGAAAGAAAGAAAGAAAGAAAGAAAGAAAGAAAGAAAGAAAGAAAGAAAGGAGGGAAGGAGGGAAGGAGGGAAGGAGGGAAGGAGGGAAGGAGGGAAGGAGGGAAGGAGGGAAGGAGGGAAGGAGGGAAGGAGGGAAGGAGGGAAGGAGGGAAGGAGGGAAGGAGGGAAGGAAGGTAGGAAGAAAGACACAGTCACACAAGCAGGAATATAAGAGAAAGTAAAAGAAATAAGATATATATTCAAAGAAATAAGAAAGGAAACTATATTTTGCTAAAAGGTAACATGGATAATAATGTACTCTCAATATTAAGCATGCACACACACACACACACACACACACACACACACACAAACACACCAATTGACTTAGCATAGCATCCAATATCATAAAGGAAATGTTAAATGAATTACAGAAAAAAACTGCAAAATAATACTAGTGGGAAATTTCAACAATCTGCTTTCAGAATTAGATAATTCTTTTTTTTTGTTTTTGTTTTTTTTTTTTTTTTTTGTAAGGCAAACAGGGTTAAGTGGCTTGCCGAAAGCCACACAGCTAGGTAATTATTAAGTGTCTGTGACCTGATTTGAACCCAGGTACTCCTGACTCCAGGGCCAGTGCTTTATCCACTCTGCCACCTAGCTGCCCCAAGAATTAGATAATTCTTAAAAGAAAAACAGGAAAAGTTTAGAAACAATAGAATGTTATAAAAAAATAAGATTTTTAATGGAAATAGGAAGGAAAATATTTAATCCACAATACTACCAGGCACATACTGGAAAAAAATGTTATAGGTACAAACTCTCAAAATTAAATGCAGAGAAAAGAAATCTTTTTTCCTTTTCAAATCAGAATGCAATAAAAATAAAATTCAATAAAAGACAATGGAAACACTGATTTAAAATTAATTAGAAACTATATAATTTAATCTTAGGTTATAATTGTGTCAAAGAAATATTATAGAAAAAATAATACCCTCATTATGGAAAATGACAATAATGAGAAAAAATATCAATATTTGTTAGTTATATTTCAAGAAGTTCTTATTGAAGAATGTATAAATCTAAGAAAAAATGAGAAAAGCATATCAATGAATTTGTCAGATAACAAAAATCTGAAAAAATTAAAAGCACCCAATTTAATACCCTGCTTTTCATTCTGAAAATCAATGAAACAATTAATAAAAGATAAAGAAAACTACTTCTCTGACAAATTTAAAACCCTATTTTATGGAAAAAATAAAACTTTGGGTAGCTTGATTTTTAATTGATATTACATATTATGAAAGTTTTTAAACATTGTTTATATGTATATGAACATTTTTAAGTTGCATAATTTTTTCTCATCCTCCCTTCCAATCTCGCTCCCCTCAGTGGTTAACAGTCAGTGAATATTGTACATACACATTTGTGTCAAACATTTGTACAACTTCATCATTTTCAGGATGAGGAATTAGGATTAAGGGAAAGAAATACATAAGAATAAGTTTTTTTTTTTAAATAGTGAGTATAGTATTCATCTGATTCTGAAGAATTTTTTTGTTTTCTTTTGTTTTTCTTCCTCTGGAGGGGGATAGGGTTGTCCTAGCTATCTGAACTATTGAGAGATGCTGCATCCATCAGTTGATTAACTCATAATGTTGTTGCTAATTCATAGAATGTTCTCTTGGTTCTACTCCCTTCACTTAACATCAAGTCCTGTAATTCATTCCATGCTTCTTTAAAGTCCAGCCAATTATGGTTTCTTATAGAACAATAATATTCCATAGCATTCATATACCATGATTTGTTCAATTGATGTGTATTCCCTCAATATCCAATTCTTTGCCACTACAAAAAGAGCTTCTATGAATATTTTGGAACATGTGGAACTTTTCCCATATTTTATGATTTCTCCTGGATATAGACCAAATATTGGAATTGTTCTGTCAAAGGAATGATCAGTTTTATTGCTCTTTAAACATTGTTCCATATTGCTCTCCAACATAGTTGAATCAGTTCACAATTACACCAAAACCACATTAATATCCCAGTCCTCCCAAACTCTCCAACACTAATCGTTTTCTCATTTTTATCATCTGAGCCAATCTGGTGGATGTGAAGTGATACTTAATAACTTTTTTAATTTCTCTACAGAATGTTTTGAAGTATTTTTTCATATGATATCTTAAATTTCCTCACTTGAAAACCATCTGTTCATGTTCTTTGACCATTTATCAATTGGGGGATGACTTGGAACCTTCAAAATTTAATGTAATTCTCTATGTATTTTGGAAATGAGACCTTTAGCAGAACCCCTAGAAGCGAAAATTGTTTCCCAGTTTTCTGTTTTTCTTTTAATTTGGGTGGCATTGATTTTATTAGTGCAAAATAATTTTAATTTAGTATAATCAAAATCATCCATTTGCCAATTTATAATGTCCTCTATTTCTTGCTTGGTCATAAATTTCTAGCCCATCCTTAGATCTGTCAAGTAAAATATTTCTTGGTCTATGAATTGACCTATGATGTTACCCTTTAGTTCTAATTCCTGTACTTATTTTGCTCTTATTTTGTTACAGTGTGTAAGAAGTGGGTCTAGGACATTGCAATACAGTTTTCAAGTTTTACCACAATTTTTGTCAAATAGTGAATTCTCATCCCAGAACCTATAATGTCCTTGGATTTGTCAAACAATAGATTACTGTTTACTACTATGGTACATTACTGTAGTAATTTCCTACTGTTTCTTTTGAATGTATCTTAATTCACTGATCCATTTCTTAACCATTATCAAACAATTTTGATGACTGCCACTTTAAATTGTAATTTTAGATATGGTAGAACTAGGCCATCTTCCTTGACATTTTTTTATTGACCTTTTGTTGCTCCAGGTGAATTTTGTTGCTATTTTTACTAGTTCAGAAAAGTAATTATATGGTAGTTTGATTGGTATGGCAATTTAATTTGGGTAGAATTGTCATTTTAATTATATTAGCTAAAAGTGCTTTGTAATAGTTTCATACTGTTTCTGGATTTGCTTTAGGGAGTAGATCATCAAGTATTTAATATTGTCTATAGTTACTTTAAATGGAATTTCTCTTTCTCTCTCTTTTTCTTGGGCCTTGTTGTTTATATATAGAAATGATGATTTATGTGGGTTTATTTTAAATCCTACTACTTTGCTGAATTTGTTGATTGTTTCAAGGAGATTTTTAGTTATTTTCTAAGTATACCAATATATCATCTGCAAATAATGACAGCTTTGCTTCTTCATTGCCAATTGTGATTCCTTCAACTTCTTTTACTTCTCTTTTTGCTAGAGGTAACATTTCTAATACTACATTGAATAGTAATTGTGATAATGGGAATCCTTGCTTCACCCCTGATCTCAATGGAAATGCTCCTATTTTTTCTCCTGTGCGTATAATATTTGTTGGTGACTTTAGATAGATACTACTCATTATTTAAAGGAATACTTCCTATATTCCTAGTCTTTCTGGTGTTTTTAATAGGAATGGATTTCGTATTTCATCAAAGACTTTTTCAGCATCTATTGAGATAATCATATGATTTCTGTTAGTTTTACTAATAATATGTTCGGTTATGCTAAGTTCTTTTCTTAATATTGGACCTTCCCTGCAACCATGGTATAAATCCTACCTGATCATGGTATATTATCCTAGTAATAACTTACTGTAATTTTTTGCTAACTTTTTATTTAAGATTTTTGCATCAATATTCTTTAGGGAGATTGGTCTATTATTTTGATTTGATTCTTCCTGGTTGAGGTACCAGCACCATATTGGTGTCATGCAAGGAATTTGACAAAACTCCCCCTTCTAATTTTTTAAAAAAATAATTTACGTATGATAGGAATTACTTGATCTTTGAATGTTTGGTTGAATTCACTTGTAAATCCATCTGAGCCTATAGACTTTTACTTAGAGAATTTATTAATGGTTTTGTCAATTTCTTTTTTCCTGAAATGAGTTTAAGTATTTTATTTCCTCAATTATTATTCTGAGCAAATTGTAGTTTTGAAAATATTCATCTATTTCACTAAAGTTATCAAATTCATTGGAATATAGTTTGGAAAAGGAGCTCTGAATTATCTCTTTAATTTCCTCCTCATGTGTGGTGAATTCAATTTTTGCATTTTAAATATTGGTATTTTGGTTATCATCTTTCTTTTAAATTAGATTAGTCAAAGGTTTATCTATTTTATTGTTTTTTTCATAAAACCAAATCTTAGCTTTATTTATTGGACCAATGGTTTTCTTTGTTTCAATTTCATTAATGTTTCCATGATTTTCATAATCTCTCATTAAGTCTTTTCTTCAGTATCTTTAATTGGTTCAAGTTCCAGCTTTTTTTTTCATCACATTTTGAATTCATTGATCTCTTATTACTCTATTCTATTCATGTAAGCATTAAGAGATATAATATTTCCCCTCAAAACTGCCTTGGCTGCATTCCATAAATTTTATGGATGTCTCTTTGTTATCATTTACTTGGATATATTTATTGATTGCTTCTATGATTTGCTGTTTGATCCACTCATTTAAAATTAAGTTATTTAGTTTCCTATTAATTTTTAGTTTATCTTTCCATGACCTTTTAATTCATGTAATTTTTACTGCATCATGACCTGAGATGTATGCATTTATTATTTCTCTATTTCTCCGTTTGATTACAAAGTATTTTATGCCCTAGTACACAATCAGTTTTGGAATAGGTGCCATGTACTTCAAAGAAAAAGGTATATTCTTTTTCCAGAAGTGTATCATATTTAACTTTTCTAAAATTTTATTCACCTTTATAGCTTCCTTCTTGTTTATTTTGTGGTTAGATTTATCCAGTTTTGAGAGAGGTAGGTTGGCATCCCCCATTATTAAAATTTTGCTGTCTGTGTTTCCTTGTGATTCATTCAGCTTTTTTCCTCTAGCAATTTGGATGTTATTGAAATGGTTACATACATGTTTACTAATGATATGCTTTCATTAACTATGGTACCTTTTAAGACGATGTAGTTTCCTTCCTTACCCCTTTAAATGAGATTGATTTTTGCTTTTATTTTATGTGAGATCAAGATCCTTACTCATCTTTTATTACTTCAACTGATGCATAATATATTTTACTCCATCCATTTACCTTTACTCTGAATGTATCTCTCTCTGCTTCAAATGTGTTTCTTGTAAACAACATATAATAGTATTCTGGGTTTTAATTCATTCTGATATCCATTTTGATTTTATGAGACAGTTCATCCCATTCACATTTACAGGTATGATTACTAATTCTGTATTTCCCTCCATGTTATCATTCCACATTTATATTTTTCTCTTTTCTTTCCTCTTATTCCTCCTCACCAAAGTTTTACTAGTTTCCCCTTTGACTTTTCTTTAAAAAATTTGACCTTTGTTTTAACTGATATCTTCATCTTCCCTATTATCAGTTCCTTCTTCCCCTTTCTTTCCCTTCCTCTCCCAACCTTCCCTGTAAAATACAATAGATTTTTAAACCCAAGTACGGAATGGGTCAAATCTATGGAACAGAATGTTCTCAGTGTTCACACCCGCTCTTTTACCCCCCTAATATAATAGATTTTTCTGCCTCTTCAGCTGCTGTTATTTACCAGTCAAGTTCTATTAATCAGATATCATCAATTAACATTTGATTAATTGATTGTTTAATTGTTTGATAGGCTCAAAGTACTATTAATCAAAGTACAATCACATATTGATTGAATGTTTGCTTGATTATGTGATAAGCATCATTACCTCAAAGTAACTAAGTACCCTCTGATCTTCTGTTTCACTTGAAATTCACTTCTCAAGAATCTTGAAATGCATCAAATTATAATCATTTTAAAACTTATCCCCTTTTCAAGTACACTCCTAGGACACACAGCCTCATGAGTCAAAGTGTCATCCAATGTCAAATCATTTCATGAACAATTTGTACCCCCTGACCCAAGCATGCTCTCTCCCACACTCCCTCCTTTAGTTCCCCAACTAGGGTACTTAAACCCTTGTTAACTGAAGTATGGATTAAGTCTAACCTTTCTAATTAGATTCTCATATACATTGAATGTGATGAAAGAGAAATTATATATTTAAGGAAGAAAAATAAAGAGTAAGAGATAGCCAAATTAAATAATAAGATAATTTTTTTCTCCAAAAAATTGAAGATAAGAGCCTTAGGTCTTTGTTCAAACTCCAAAATTGTCTGGATACAAAAGGTATTCAACATCACAGATAGCCCCAAATTGTCCCTGATCTTTGCACTATTGGGATGAGTAATTTCATCAAGGTTGATGATCACCCCCATGCTGCTATTAAGGTGTACAATGTTTTCCTGGTTCTGCTCATCTCACTCAGCATCAGTTCATGCAAATCATTCCATACTTCCCTGAATTCCCATCCTTCCTGGTTTCTAATAGAACAATAGTGTTCCATGACATACATATACTGCAGTTTAAGCCATTCCCCCAATGAAGGGCATTGACTTAATTTCCAATTCTTTACCACAAAACAGGGCTGCTATGAATAATTTTGTACAAGTAATATTTTTACCCTTTTATCATAATCACTTCAGGGTATACACCCACTATGGTACTGTTGGATCAATTGGTATGCATACTTTTGTTGCCCTTTGGGCTTAATACCAAATTGCTCTCTAGAAAGGTTAAATGAGCACACAGGTCCACCAAGAATGCATTGGTGTCCCAGATTTCCCATATATGTTCCAACACTGCCCATTATCCTTTTTGGTCATATTGGCCAGTCTGAGAGGTGTGAGTTGGTACCTTAGAGATGCTTTAATTTGCATTTCTCCAATAAGTAATGATTTAGAGCAATTTTTCATATGACTATGGATTGCTTTGATCTCCTCTTGCCTTTGCATATCCTTTGACCATTTGTCAATAGGAGTCCTTTGTCTGAAATACTTAGTTGTAAAGATTGTTTCTCAATTTACTATTTACTAAATTTCTTTTGATCTTGGTAACAGTGGTTCTGTCTGTGCAAAAGCTCTTTAATTTAATGTAATTAAAATCATCTAGTTTCTTTTTAGTGATGTTCTCCATCTCTTCCTTTGTTATAAACTGCTTACCTTTCCATAAGTCTGACAGATAAACTACTCATTGACCTTCTAGTTTGATTATAATATGGTTTTTTTATGTCTAAATGCTGTATCCATTTTGATCCTATTTTGTTATAGGGTGTGAGGTGTTGGTCTAATCTAACTTTCTGCCACATTAAATTCTTGTTTTCCTAGCAGTTTCTACTGAAGAGAGAGTTTTTATCCCAGGAGCTGGGCTTTTTTGGGCTTTTCAAACAACAAATTATTATAATCATTTCCTGCTATTGCACCTAGTCTATTCAACTGGTCCGCTACATTATTTCTTAGCCAATACCAGACAGTTTTGATGACTGATGATTTATAATATAAATTTAGACCTGGTAAGGCTAAGCCACCTTCTTTTGCACTTTTTTTCTTTGAATCCCTGGAAATTCTTGACTTTTTATTTCTCCATATGAATTTACTTACAACTTTATCTAACTCATTGAAGTAATTTTTTAGAATTTTAATTGGTAGGGTACTAAACAGCTAGTTTAGTTTTGGTAGAATTGTCATTTTATTATATTACCTCTACCTATCCATGAGTAGTTGATGTTTACCCAGTTATTTAAATCTGATTTTATTTGTGTGAGAAATATTTTGTAATTGTTTTTAAAAAGATTTTGTGTCTGCCTTGGCAGGAAGACTCCCATATATTTTATATTGTCTGTAATTACTTTGAATAGGATTTCTTTTTCCAGCTCTTTCTGCTTTATCTCACTAGTAACATACAGAAATGTTGAGGATTTATGAGGGTTTATTTTATATCCTGTGACTTTACTAAAGTTGCTCATTATTTCTAGTAGTTTTTTAGAAGATTTCTTGGGATTCTCTAGTTACACCATCATGTCATCAGCATAAAGTGAGAGTTTTGCCTCTTCCTTCCAATTCTAATTCTGTCAATTGCTTTTTCTTCTCTTATTGCTGAAGCTAGCATTTCTAATACAATATTGAATAGCAGTGGTGAAAATGGGCAACCTTTTTTCACCCCTGATCTTATTGGGAAAGCCTCTAGCCTATCCCCAGTGCATATAATGCTTTTTGATGGTTTCAGATAGATACTGCTTATTATTCTAAAGAGCTGTCTTCATTTATTCCTACACTCTCTAGTGCTTTTAGTAGGAATGGGTGCTGTATTTTGTCAAAAGCTTTTTCTGCATCTATTGATGTAATCATATGATTTCTGATAGGTTTCTTGTTTATATTATTAATTATATTAACAGTTTTCCTAATATTAAACCAACCCTGCATTCCTGGGATAAATCCTACTTGATCATATTGTATTATCTTAGTGATAATTTGTTGTAATCATGTTTCTAAGATTTTATTTAAGATTTTTAAATTTATATTCATCAAGGAGATAGGTCTATAATTTTCCTTCTCCATTTTAACTATTCCTGGTTTAGGTATCAGCATCTAATTGGTGTCATAGAAAGAGTAAAGCAGGGGTCCTTCTTCACCTGTTTTTCCAAATAGTTTATGTAGAATTGGGATCAATTTTTCCTTAAATGTTTGATGGAATTCACTTCTGAATCCATCTGTCCCTGGAGATTGTTTCTTAGGGAGTTCAAAAATGGCTTGTTGTATTTCTTTTTCAGAGATAGCATTATTTAAATTTTTAATTTTCTCTTCATTTAATTTATATTATATATGAGCAATCTATATTTCTATAAATAGTCATCCATTTCACTTAGACTGTCAAATTTATTGGAGTAGAGTTGGGAAAAATAATTCTGAATTATTACTTTAATTACCTCCTTATTACTGGTGAGTTCACCTTTTTCATTTATGATACTAGAAATTTGGTTTTCCTCTTTCTTATTTTAAATCAAGTTCATCTGAGGTTTATCTATTTTACTGATTTTTTCATAAAACCAGCTCTTGGTTTTATAAAATAGTTCAAAACTTTTTTTGCTTTCTATTTTATTAATTTCTAACTTGGTATTTAAGTGGGTAATTTAATGTGTTCTTTCTCTAATTTATTTAGTTGCATACTTAATTCATTGATTTCTTCTTTCTCTAATTTATTCATGTAAGCATTTAAAGATATAATATATCTTTAAATAATATATAATTAATATAATATAATATATTGTAATATAATATAATATATCCCCTTAATTGTATTCCATGAGTTTTGTTATGTTGTTTCATTATTGTGATTATCTCAGATGAAATAATTAATTCTTTCTCTAAATTGTTACTTTAGTCACTCATTCTTTAAAATGAGGTTGTTTAGTTTCTAATTAGTTCTGGGTCTATATTTCCCTGGCCTAATATTGTATATGCTTTTTATTGCATTATGATTTGAGAAAGATGTATTCACTATTTCTGCCTCACTGCAATTGATCATTAGGTTTTTATGTCCTAGTACATAGTTAATTTTTGTGTAAGTGCCATGTACTGCAGGAAAAAAGTGTATATTCCTTTCTATCTCCATTTAATTTCTTCTATAAATCTATCATATCTATGTTTTCTAACAATCTATTTACCTCCTTAACTTCCTTCTTGTTTATTTTATGACTAGATTTACCTAAATCTGAGAGTGGGAAGTTGAGGACTCCCACTAGTAGAGTTTTGCTATGTCTTCCTGTAGTTCTTTCAACTTTTCTTCTAACAATTTAGATGCTATACCATTGGGTACATACATATTTAGTATTGGAATTACTTTATTGTTGATGGTACCTTTTAGGAAGATATAGTTTCCTTCCTTATTTCTTTTAATGCTCTTGATTTTTGCAGCTGCTTTGTCTAAGATAAGGATTGTTAATCCTGCTTTTTTTCACTTCAGCTGAAGGAAAGGATATTTTGCTCCAACTTTTTACCTTTAATCTATATGTATCTCTACACTTCAAATGAATTTCTTTTAAGCAGCATATTGTAGGATTCTGGGTTTTAATCCACTCTGCTTTTTGCTCATTTTTTTAAGGTTTTTTTTTTGCAAGGCAAATGGGGTTAAGTGGCTTGCCAAGGCCACACAGCTAGGTAATTATTAAATGTCTGAGACCGAATTTGAACCCAGGTACTCCTGACTCCAGGGCTGGTGCTTTATCCACTGTGCCACCTAGCTTCCCCCTTGCTTATGTTTTCAGGGAGAGTTCATCCCATTCACATTCAAAATTATCATCACTAACTTTATTACCCTCCATGCTATCTTCCCTCTGTTTCTATTTTTCTCTTTTTTTCACTTTACCCATATTCTGCAATATTTTGTTTCTGAATACCACCTCCTTCAGTGTATTTTACTTCCTATATAAAGCTCCTCCCCTTTCTTGCACCTTTCCCTTTTTCCCCTTGTTCCTTCCCTTTCTTCTGTTAGTTCCCCTTTTTCTCCCCCCTCCCCTTTTCCTGTTTTTCATTTTTAATACTTGAAAGGTAAGATAAGTTTCTTAACTGAGTTTGTGTAAGTTAACTTTAAGTCAAATCTGATGAGATGAAGATTCCCTTGGTTTTCACTTCCTCCCTTGTCTTTCTTATAATAGGTCTTTTGTTCTTTTTAATGTAATGAGATTTAGCTCATTCAATCTTCTCCATCCTCCCTGCTCTTTATTGTCCCCCTTTTTCCCTTCTTGATCTAGTCTCAAGGTCAGTTGTTTTGTTGATGAGGTATTTTACATTTTCTATTTTTTTGATCTTTTGGTTCTGTTTAAGAGAGCAGACTCTGTTTCCACCAATTCCATTCTTTCTTTTCTTCATTTATCTTTCGCAACTCCTTTTCTAGTTGTTCAATTCTATTTTTGAAGGAGTTTTCCATTTGCCCAAGTGTAGTTTTGAGAGAATTATTTTCCTTTTGCATTTACCCAATTGAGCATATAAGTAAATTATTCTCATTTTGCATTTGTCTAATTGTATTTTCCAAGGATTTATTTTCTTGTTGTGAGATATTAATTTTTTCTAGCAAGGTGTTAATTTTCTCTTGAGTTTTTTTTAACCAATTTATTTTTCAAGGCAATGGGGTTAAGTGGCTTGCCCAAGGTCACACAGCTAGGCAATTATTAAGTCTCTGAGTCTGGATTTGAACTCAGGTACTCCTGACTCCAGGGCCAGTGCTCTATCCACTGAGCCACCTAGCTGTCCCTTTACCAATTTTTCTAATCTATTTTTAAACACCTTCCTGATTTCATCAAGGAAATC
The DNA here is from genome assembly GCF_037893015.1 of Macrotis lagotis. Classification (NCBI taxonomy): domain Eukaryota; kingdom Metazoa; phylum Chordata; class Mammalia; order Peramelemorphia; family Peramelidae; genus Macrotis; species Macrotis lagotis. The sequence goes on along the minus strand of NC_133663.1, from coordinate 110,346,870 downwards.
TTTCTGGGCTGGTGATTAATTCAGCTTCACTTCATAAGTTTTAGATCTGTCTGAGTTAGAATCTATTTTTACTAAGTATTTCTCCATGGACTCCCCTTTTGCTGGCCTTTCTTCATCTCCCTAGGATCTTATGTGGGTTTGGGGGCCTGGCTCTCAGAGGTTTTCTTTTGAAAACCCTAGAGGCTTTGTTCACTTGGCTTAGTAATTTCAAGTGCCAGCCATTAGGGGGCACCAAATGCTTTCTCTGGGGTATTTGAAGCCCTCAGCAGTAGGTCCTTTCATGTGATATTATTTTCCCCTTTACACCTACTCCTTCCTACCATCTCTTTACGGTTCCCTCCTTTTTGAATGTCTTATTTTTTTTCTCATTCCTCCAAAATCAAAGCTATACCATGTGTGTCCATTCCTTTAGTCTAAGTATATTCACTCTAATATGGTTGTGGTTCTCAAGAGTAATGATAATCTTCCTCCCTGTACCCTGGGGGAGGGAGTTAATCTCCCTTTTTGCTGAGTGATCTCTGTTGACCACACCTGAGCTGAGGGGATGGCAGGGGTGGGGGGTTTTATTGTTTGTTCTGGGAAGGGGGTTGGGCAAAAAGAAGAGAGCTCAGGTCCCTTGCCCAGCTGGTATTTTCCAGGCTGCTTTTGTGATTCTCTGTGTTGGAATTCATGCTCCTTTTGACTGTGGCTCACAAAAGCTCCTCTTCTCCCAGCCAACAATTCCATGGCTAAAGTTGTTGCTCAGACCCGCCACTCCCCATTCAAAGCCTTGTGGCTGAGTCTGGTCCTCTGGCTTCCCCTAGCTGCTGTCACTGGGCTGACCCTCTACTCTCTACTCCTTGTCCTCTGAGACAGACCTTGTTCATAGGTGTTCTCCTAGTTTCTCTTTCTGGGTATTTTTTTTTTTTTATCCAATTTCTGTTAAGAGGTTTCTTTTGTGTTATTTTTGAGGGGAACTAGGAGCACTTAATACAGTTCCTGTCTTTTCCCTGCCATCTTGGCCATAACTCTGAAGGTCTCTCTTAAGAACTTTATAATTGATTGTACCGTATGGGAGACATTGGTTCAGGACTGCCTAGCACAGAGTGCCCCGACAGAAAAAGTACTATGCTTTGTGAGGAAAGCAGAATTAAAGTAGGTCAAAGGAAACTGAGACACATGAGTTTAGCATTATCATTCCTGCTTTTCATCAGGATATTTTGTCTCAAAATTGACATCACCTTTGACCTTGTCAATGGAAAGACAGGAATCAACCATACCCATATTCTCTAAATACAATCACTTCATTTATATTTAACCCTTTATCTAACCTAGGAGAAATAGAATTCTTAAGATTTACAATTGTTGTATTTTTTTCCTTATAGGGTTGCATACAATTTTATGGTCTTCTTAAACATTTGCTTCATTTTATTTTTCTCTGTATTCTTTTTTCTTCCCCTTTTTTCTTCCTTTTTTATGTATCACTTGAGTTATGTATTTGGCGATTGAATTCTCTCTTCTTTTCTGGTCATTTTATCAGGAGATTTAAGAAGTCCTCTATTTGCTTGAATATTCATCTTTTCACTTGACATTATATGCTGAATTTTGCATAATTTATTGAAGGATATTTTCTAGATTGTTTTATTGATCTAGGATTTCTGGTAGTCTAATGATTCATAGATTATCTCTCTTAAACCTATTTTCCAGGTCATTTGGTTTTCATAAAAGTTGCTTTGGTTTTTCCATTTTTTTCATCCTTTTTATTTTCTTTGATGGAATCTTGTATTAATGTAGATTCATTTGTTTCTATTTGTTCAATTCTAATTTTTAGGTTATTATTTTCTTCAATTAATATTTTTTGTTTCCCTTATCAGTTTATTGATTTTATTTTTTGAGGAGTTACATTCTTTTTCTAGTTAGTTATTTTTACTTTTCAAATGATGATTTTTTTGTTCAATTTTTCATAATTTTCTTGCTTGGTTCTCCTTTTTTTTTTCTATCTTCATTCATGCTCTCTTTGGTTTTTTTAAATACTTTTGAAAGCTCTTCTATGAGTTTTTTAATTTGAGTCCAGACTCTTTTGAGACCATGCCTTTTAGTAATTTTTCACCGTTTTCTTCTTCCAAGGAGACATTGTTATCATCTTTACTTGCATAGTAGCTTCCTATAGTGAGTGCTCTTTTAACTTTTTATTCATCTTGACATAGCTGAGTTCTAATTCTGGGGTATAGAGAGTACAGACCCAAGCTCTTTATGCTGAGGCTGAGATTTGATCCCTGGCTTGTTGTTGGCCAACTTTTGCCTATGCAGTCCAGTCTTTGCCTTTACAGAGGTTTATTTTGTCCTTTCTGTCCAGGTTCTGAATTTGTAGTATTTGTTACCAATCCAGTCCTGTCTGATGCACCAGTGTTCTCAGGGTTCAGGACTTTGTTTGAAACTGGGACCCTTCCTGCTGCCTAGCTATCTAGCTTCCAGGACTTATGCTATTGTTAAGTTGTACCTGACCTGAACTGTGGCTAAAAGCCTCCCATTATCTTTCCCACTCTCCAGTCTCACTGTCTTTTACTTCCCCCTTTTCCCCCAAAGAGACAGACTTTCTCTGAAGAACCTCCATGATGTCTATCACTGAAAAATTCTTTGGATCCTGTCTTTTCTTGGGGTTTTTGTTGAGGCTTCATATAGTTTTGTATTGGGAAAAGTTCAGGGAGTATTCTAGCTTATGCCATCATTTTGACTCACCCCCATAATTCTTATCCCATAAGTTTTGCTATGTTGTCTCCTTTATTTCATTGTCTTGCATGAAGTTATTAATTATTTCTATGATTTGTTATTTGATCCACTCATTCTTTAAAATTAAGTTATTTAGTTTCAAATAATTTTATGTTTATCTCTCCATGGTCCTTTATTGTATGTGATTTTTACTGCATCATGAACTGAAAAGAGTACATTCAATATTTCTACCTGTCTGCATTCAATTATGAGGCTCTATAATCTAATACATGTTCATTTTTTGTATAAGTGCCATGTACAGCAGAAAAAAATATAATCTTCTATGCTCATTCTATAGGTCTATTTTATCTAATTTTTCTCATGTTCTATGCATCTCCTTAACTTTCTATTTGTTTATTTTTGGTTAGATTTATCTAATTCTGAGAGGTTTCCCATCGGTATATTTTTTGCAATTTTTATCTTTCTGTAAGTATTTTATCTTCTCCCCTAAGAATTTGAATACTATACTGCTTGGTGAATATGTTAAGTACTGAAATTACTTCATTGTCTATGCTACCTTTCAGGAGGATGCCTTTTCCTTTCTTGTCTCTTTTTTTCTCTCTTTGAGATAAGGATGGTTACCCCTCTTTTTTTTTTACTTTAACTGAAGCATAATAAAAGCTCCAGTCTTTCATCTTTACTCTGTGTGTATGTCTTTACTTATAAATAGCATAATATAGAATTCTTGTTTTTAATCCACTCTGCTATACACTTGTATTTTATGGGAAAGTTCATTATATTCACATTCATATTTATAATTACAATATCTTTTTTATCCCCTATGTTTTCTCTCCTCATTTCTACTTCCCCTCTCCTTATCCCTCATTCTTCAGTGTTTTCTTTCTGCAAACCACATCCTCAATGCCTCCCCTTTCTGTTTGCCACTCTCGCTTTTCTTTCTCTTTTCCCTTTCCCCTTCTTCCTTGACCTTCTATCAGTCCCTCCTTTCCTTTCTCTCCCCCCAATACTTGAAGGGTAAGATGAATTCCTAAGCTCAACTGAGTGTGTGTGTGTGTGTGTGTGTGTGTGTGTGTGTGTGTGTGTGTGTGTTAATACCTCTTTTGAGCCAAATCTGATAAGAGCAAGAATTTTTCACTACTACCCCTCTTTTTTTCCCTTGCTTACAATAGGTCCTTTGGGCCTTTCATGTGTTATAATTTTCCGCATTATACCTACTCCTTCTTACTATCTCTTTACAATTCCCTCCTTTTTGAATGCCTCATTTTTTTATCATTACATCAAAATCAGAGCTATACAATGGGCGTCCATACCTTTAGTATAAGTATATTCCCTCTAATAGAGTTGCAGTTCTCAAGAGTAATGATAATCTTCCACCCAGGTAGGGATGTAATTAGTTTACTCTAAATAAATAGCAGTCTTTTGGGGCAGCTTTGGTGGCATAGTGGAGAGGGAACTGATCCTGGATTCAGGAGAACCTTAATTCAAATCCAGCCTCAAACACTTAATAATTACTTAGATGTGTGACCTTGGACAAGTCATTCAACCCCATAAAATCAAAAAAGAAAAAAAAAAGAAAAATAGAGAGAATAGCAGTTTTTTCTCTTTACATTTATTTTCCTTTCATGTATCTCTTAAATCTCCTTTTTGGTGAACATATTTTCTCTTCTGGTCTGTTATTTTCTTTAGGAAGTTTGAAAGCTTCTTTTTTCTTTAAATATGCATCTTTTTTTTCTCTGAAATGGAAGTTCAGTTTTTCCAGATAGTGGATTCTTGGTTGAAATCTAAGTTCCCTTGCTGTCTGAAATATAATTTTCTAGGCCCTATATTACTTTAATGGTCAGGTCCTGTGTATTCCTGACTGTGGCTTCTCAGTATTTGAATTGCTTCTTTCTGGCTACTTGCAGTATTTTCTTCCTGCTATGGTAATATGGTGTGTTTGGCTACCATATTCCTTGGTGTTTTCCTTTTGGGATCTCTTTCAGGATGTGACCAATGGATTCTTTCAAGGACTATTGTTCTCTCTGTTTCCAGGAAATCAGAGCAGTTTTTCAGGTTTTTCTATTAAACTAAAATTGTCTCTCCTGGATATATTTTCCAGTTGAGTTGTTTTGCCAATGAGGCATTTTACATATCCTTCTATTTTTTTTCCTTTATTTTTTTTAGATTTTTTTTGACAGAATCTTGGTTTCTCATGAAGTCTTTAGTTTTCACTTGTCTCAATCTACTTTTCATTGGAGGTAGTTTTCTCCAGGAATTGTTGTGTTTTTCTCTTTGCCCAATTGTGTTTTTGAGGGAATTGTTTTCTTTTTGCATCTGTCCAATTATATTTTTAAAGTATTTGTTTTCTTCTGTGATTTTTTTTTTGTTGCAATATGTCATTTATTCCATTTAATTTTTAAGTTACTTTCTGAGCTCTTCTAAGAAATCTTTCTGGACTGGAGGTCAATATGTATCCTCCTCTGAAGCTTCACATACAACACCCTTTCTTTCTTCCTTATCTCCAAGGTAATATTCAATAGACACTACTTTTTTTCTGACCTTTGTTCATTTTGGTATTTGTTATCTATCCTTTGGTCCTTATGTTGGGGGAGGAGCTTATTCACAGATCCTCAGCATAGAGAACCCTAGAGGCTTGCTTACTGATCTGGTGCCATAGATAATAGGAATGCCACAGGGTCATTTAGTAGAGTTCCCTGCACTTCCCCACACAAGATGATCTCTTTCAGTATTCTATCCTGTTTACTCCCTATCTCAATTCTCTGGTTCAGAAAAAATAGTTCAGAGAACTTTCACACTTGTGGAAAGTGGGTTGGTTTCTATAGATTAGGTTTCAGGTTCTTGGAGGAAGCTGATTGTCGTGGGCTTTTTTTCAAGCCCAAACATCTATCCTGTCCCTTTCCCTCTGTTACTTGGTCTCCTGGAGTGAAATAAGGAAGACTAGAACCTCTGTTGTGAGGTTTTTCCAAGCCCTTTTCAGGTCTGATCAACTGTTCATGTCTACATGGCATTCAACTCTCACCTGTGATAATAAGTAACTGTAGTATATGCATTAGAAATACCCAGGGAAACTGAATTGATAGATAGGCTAAATCAAGTTGGGGTGATTGGTTAGTTTCAAACTTCTCAATGAGTTGGGGGAGTGTCTACTCCCAAAATATGAATACTTCTTCCAGCTGAATGTATGGATAAGATGAACTTGTTACTAAGGCCATGAAAGCAGCTAAATCAGATTCTGTTAGACATTTAGAGCATTGGTCAGACATCAAATACACTAAGTTCATCCAATGCATCCCTAGGTATTACCAGTGTTGCCTCTGGATTTGGATGACTGGAAAAAAAGAGTGAGGCTTGATGACTTTCTTATACTCTGATTTACTTAACTACAATTCATGAGTAAGTAAAGACACTACCTGTGATGTCATTTGCCCTCTTCAAAAACGCAGGACAAACAATAATGATTCTCCTGTAAAGATCTTTTTCATTATAGATCACTACCACACCTATCCCTAGCAAATTTCTTCCCCTGAGTGCTGTTTCAGGATATGGGTTCTCAGAAGATAAAATCTCCATCATCCTGGAGAGAGGCGGATGGGAGAGGGTTATTTTTTCTTTTGCTTCTTTGTGACTATTCCTTAGGTCAACTAAATGTATGTCAGCTATGGGAAATGTGAGGGGTAGAGAAGGGGTGCTGGGTGAGCTCAGGGAAAAATAAATTCATGGGCTTTTTTTGTCTTTAATTTTCTTTTGATTCTGGGTGCTCTAAATTATTGAGACAGGTAAACTTTCTTTATCTTTATCACATTTTTCTGTTTTGAAGAGGTTTGAAAGTTTGGGATGTCAGAGGAAATTTCTAGTCCTTCATCTTGTTTAACAATTGCTTCTGAAGTAAGAAATTTTTAAAATGGATTTTTAAGTGTTTATTTTGTGCAATCAAATACTTAATTGATCCATGCATATTTATGGTTATGTTTGTATATGAACCATATGAAGTACAAATGGGTTTACTTTATGTAACTCACATTTTAGGAAGAGTGCATATATAAATAATTTTGTATCAGGCACATGTACACTGTATCTGTAAATTGCATACATATATTTATAAGTATGTGCTTAACTATTTTCTGATTAATATTGCATCTTCAAAAATGCTTTCTTTTGTTTACAGGGGGGAAGAACTAATATTATTTCCATAGAGATATTTATCTCTTGGGCTAGATCAAAATATGAAAATACAAAATTTAAAATTAGTCCATTAGTCTTAGATTTTTCTCATATACATTCTTTCTCATGGGTTTCATATTTTTACAATTAAAATATATGCTTCATTGCTTTCCTCAGTATTTTCACTAATTATAAATTCTGCTGAGTATAAACTGTTGCTAAGATATGCTCACTTAGCAAATGATTCCAAGCAGAAATCTAAAAAAAGGTATAAGACATTGTTTTGCTATTCACTGATATTTCATCTAAGGATAATCATACCTACAACCGGCTGAAAATCTATCATTACTCAAGCCATGGTTTGAACTGTTAAATTTTTTAAACTTCAGTTTGTATTCATCCAAAATTCTGTCATAAAAACTTTTCTGCTAGGAATACCAGCATTAAAATATTATTGCTAAATGTTATTGGCAAATACTTTTAATGGAAATCTACAAAAACAGAAATCTACCTATAAACAAGATTTGTTTATGTATAAATGTATGTGTGTATGCATATATAGACATGGAATTAGTAAAAAGGCAGACTCCACATACCTCCTTGAATACTTTTTTTCCCTCAAAGTAGCAAGTTTGTCAAGCTTTCAGAACACAAATCAAATGTTCCTTGGACTAGAGCACATTTGTCTCATTGAATTAAGAGTCTGAAAACCTGAGTTCTTATCTCAACTCTGAAATGAAATCAATTAGTATAGAAGACAGTTTTTTTTTCATTTTGTACCTCTCCTTGCATGATAAATAAGATGATTAGTCTAGATCATTGAAATATCCCTTTATTGCTCTAACAATCTAAAACTAATAACTGCTGACACCAGACAAAACAGCTTAAAATTAATTTTAATAAAAAACTAGCAATATAAAAGGAAATTACTAAGAATATAAGAATACTTAATCCCAACTATGCTGCTGAAAGAAACTATAAACTATTGTTTCCAAATTTTAAAAAATGTATTTATTTATTTTCATCCATATATACATGCATATATCCAAATTGGAAAATTTTCCTCCATTGTCTACCTCCCTCCCCTCAGCAGGGAACAGTCAAGTTAGCATTTTACATACATATTTTGTTAAACATAATTACAAATTAGCAATTTTTGGCATGAGGAATTAAGATTAAGGGAAAGACATACATAAGAGATATTTGTTATAAAGTGTTCATCGGATTCAGATGGGTTATTATTTTTTTTGTGTGGTTTGCTTTGTTTTGACTTTCTTCCTCTGGTTGGGAATAATGTAGTCTATAAACAGATACATTTTTCCAAGCTCCCTGGGCTACTGAAATGAACTGCTTCCATCAAGGTGGTTCATCTCATAATGCAATTGTTAATGGGTACGTTGTTCTCTTGGTTCTACTCCCTTCCCTCAGCATCAGATCCCATAAGTTATTCCATACTTCTCTAGAGTCTGTCCATTTATTGTTTCTTAAAGAACAATAGTATTCCATAGTGTTCATGTACCATAACTTTTTAGCCAATCCCCAATCATGTGAGCCCTGGAAAGAAAATGTGTCACATAACAGCCCACATGAGAGAATATATATCAATTTTTTTTTAAAGGGGAGGTAGCTAGGCTGCACAGTGGATAGAGCACTGGCCCTGGAGTCAGGAGACTGTGAGTTCAAAGATGACCTCAGAAACTTAATAATTACCTAACTCTGTGATCTTGGACAAGTCATTCTTAACCCCATTGCCTTAAATACATACATTTTTTTAAACATAGAGAATATATATCAATAAAAAAAAACAAGAAGCTTGGTGGCACGGTGATTATAGCAATTGACCTAAGAAAGACCTCATTTCAAATATGTTCTAAGCATCTATTAACAGTCTGACCCTTGGAAGATCACCTAATCTCTTTGTCTCATTTTTATCATCATTAATGAAATTAGGGTAAATAATAGCACCCCTCCAAAAGTTCTTATGAGTATAAGATTATATGCTATTTGTCAAGTTCTTTGCAAACTTTAAAGTGCTAAATAATTACTATTATTATTTTACTTTTAAACTTTTAAAACTATATCCATTACAGTTATTATATCTCCATTAGATTTTTCTTCAAGTTCAACATGCCATCTTTTAATTGTTCTTGATAGAATATTTCCATCATTATATCACTTATGTACACTGCCATTCAATTTGCCAGTAATTTTAAAATGGGTCATTTCATGTAAACACAGCACTTTTTATATACTATAATTCACAGAAAATTAATGATGATTATTACCTCTCCTTTTAAAAAACAATATATTGTTAATAATTTCCCAAGAATATATTTCATACTTTTTAAAACATCCTCAGTGATAAAGGGATTATCAGCTAACAACCAAAATATATAAAATAAGCTGATTTTTCAGGTCTGTCCCATCTAGAAAATATAAGTTATTTTAAAATAAAGAATTAACCATCTTATATTTAATTAGGTTCTTATTTGACCCACTGCTACATCCTGTTTAAATCTTTTTTAATCTCAATTCTGTATTCCATTGTCTTAAATACCCATGCTAGTTTGAGTCATTTGCAAATTTGTTATGCATGACCCTTATGTCTTTATCAAGGGTATTGATAAATATTTCAAAGTGTACAATACTGAGGACAGCATTCTGTAGTATCTCATAAAGAGATTCTTGAAGATGATATCAGTCCACTCAGTGCCAATTTTTGACTAGTATCATTTAACAGCTCCTAGTTTAGCAACCTATATAATCTTTCAGTTTTTGTTTTGGAATCTTATTAGGGATGATATTATGAGAAGTTACAAAATGTCTTATTTAATTACATGATTAGCCTTAACTTATATTTCATGTAGCCCTATAAAAATGATATTAATCTCTTTGACATGAATGTTTTGTTCAGAGAGCCAAAGTAGGTTTTGGTGGGCACTTCTTGCATTTAGTCTGCCAAAGGCAGTCATTTTACTTATTTAAAATATTTACAAATTCTCCAATTTTTCTAAATTGTCCTTTTTTAATTTCTAAAGAATAACCTGCTACCACTTTACAGTCTCCCATGATGTCTTCCATTCTTTCAGTCATCAAGAATTATCAACATTTAATATATTATTATTTTCTGTAGAAAACGATCAGTGACCTAGAAGCTTCTTTGCTTTGAGCTTGAAATAATTGAAATAATTTAGGTTTATTATATGTGATTTAACTTATAGTGAATTTTATTTCTCCTTTTCTTTCATAAGAAAACAATTTTTTTTCTTTCTAATGTATAGAGCATATCATTTCACTGCTATTTTTAATATACAGTTATATTTAGTTAAAAAAAGAAACTTCCCAGCAAATAACCATACTAAAAATATTGCCTAAAAGCATCAATTTATTAGCAGTTAAATAAAAAAGAATGTATCTATAGCTATTTAATGTGATAGGTACTAAAATCAATCACCAATTTTAGTTTTCTTTTATGGTTTCTCAATACTATCTGTATGTACACTACTGTTCTTACTTCAACTTTCTTCGTTTTATATTTCTTATAGAAACCTCTGAAAACCATATCTGAAATTTATTTTTGGGCAGAAATACTTTTCCATTCATATAACATATTTTCCAATAATTCTTAACCAACTGAAAATGTATTTTTACTTCCAGATATTGATATCACAAATAATTCTGCCATGAACATTTTAATATATGTGATCAATTTATTGGTGTTCATATAGTTCCAGTGCTATTGTATTTTTGTCTGAGACATACTTGCCTCTCTAATGTAATTCCAGATTAAATCTCCTTTTCCTCAGCATTGTCATTTACAATATTGATTTTAGATTTTAGTTTTTAATGCAGCTTGAGATATTATTTTAATTTTTTCCTGAAATTAACCTTCTAGTCTACCTTGAACTCCTAAGAGGTGTGACTACTTTTCTTTACTTTTATTTCATTGATTTAGTCTAATTTTTCCTTTTCCTTCTTTAAAAAAAATTATTTATTCATTAGAGACATCGTTTTAGAGTTTCTTTCTTGTTTTTGTCTCTTATTGCTATAGATAACAGCACCATATTTGAGTCATAAAAAGAACTTGCTGGAACTCCTTCTTTGTCTTTTTTTTCAAGAAGTTTAAATAGTGTTAGAAGTTGTTCTTTAAATGTTTAATTAGAATTCACTTGTAAATTCATCTGACCTTGCATTTTTTTTCCTTAGGAAAGCCCTTGAGGACTAATTCAATTTCTTTTGTTATCTTCTATTAATCTGGCCTATTTTTATTTTTGTAAATATTCTTCCATTTCACTTATTTGGTCAAGTTTATTTAGGTATAGTTGGGCAAAATAATTTCAAGTTATTGCTTTAATTTTCTTCTTATTTGTGGTGAATTTATCCTTTTCAGTTTTGATCCTTTTAATTTGGAACTTTTATTTCTTTTTTAAATCAAATTAGCCAAAGGTACATATATTGTGTTGCTTTTTTCATGAAGTCAAATAATTTGCTAGTTGATTTCCATTTTAATTGAGTTCTTCTGTTCATTTTCAGGCTTCTTATTTTGGTATATAATAGGGAATTTTTAATTTGTTTTTAATTTTATTTATTTAAGGAAATGGGGTTAAGTGACTTGCCCAAGGTCAGATCACACAGCTAAGCAATTATTAATTGTCTGAGGGCAGATTTGAACTCAGGTCCTCCTGACTCTAGGGCTGGTGCTCTATCCACTGCATCATCTAGCTGACCCCAAATTGTTTTTCTAGGTTTTTTACATTTATGTTTATTTCATTGGTTTCTTCTTGTTTTATTTTATACATGAAAAAATTTAGAGAGTTTCCCAAATAACTTGTTTGGCTGTATTACATAAATCTTGGTATCTTTTTCTCATTATTGTCATTCTCTTCAATGAAATTATTTATAGAAACAAGAACTTAGATTTCTTATATTTCTAATCTAAGACACTTACACTTTAGGATTATCTTATTTAGTTTCCAATTAATTCTCATCTAATTTTCCATGATTCTATAACATACTTAATTTTAATGCATCATGATCTCAGAAATATGCATTTAATATTTCTGCCTTTCCATATTTGATTGTGAGATTTCAAAATCCTAATAAATGGAAAATTTTATGTGAGTTCCATGTACCACATTCAATTATCTACAACAGTCCATCATACCTAACTTTTCTTAAATTCTATTCCATTTCCTAATTTCTTTCTTGTTTTTTGGTGATTAGATTTATCTAATTCTGAGAGAGAGAGAAGTTGAAGTGGCCTACTGGAATAGTTTCACTACTTCCTTTAATTCACTTAATTTCTCCTGTATTTGAATGCTACCACTTTATGCTTACATATTTACTATGGGTATTGCTTCATTGTCTATATTTTAACCATATATAGTTTCCTTCCTTAACCCTTTTCATAATAATTATTTTTGCTTTTCCTGTGTTTGAGAACAGATTTATTATTCCTGTTTTTTCTTCAGCTAACGTACAGTATATTATGCCCGAGCTTATAATCTTTGCCCCATGCAGATCTCTCTACTTCAAATGTATTTCTTCTAAGCAACATATTTTAGGATTCTGGTTTCTAATATACTCTGTTACCCACTTCCATTTGATGGGAGCATTTATCCCATACCATTCACAGTGATTACAAATTCTGTTTTTCTTTCCATGTTATTTATTCTGTTCATAATTTTCTGTCTCCTTTCACCTTATCTTTCCTCATTTTTTGACCACTACTTCCCTCTGTTCTCCATGCTTCCTCTGCCTTTTTTCATTTTCTCTTCCTATTTTTGTCTTCCCTTCTGCCCTTCTTTCAATCACTCCATCCTTCCCTTTTCTTTTTGCCCTTTCTGCTTTTAATTTCCTACAGGGTTAGATAATTATTTTTTTGCTAGACAATGGAGTTGTTACTTGCCCCCTGTTCTGAGGTTGTCACATTTGAACTCATGTCCTCTTAACTCCAGGGCCAGTACTCTATCCATTGAACCACCTAGCTTCCCCAATAATATAAATTTCTAAACTCAATTATAAGTGGATGTTATTCCTTCTTTGAGTCAAATCTATTGAGAGCAAAATATAAACAATGCTCACACTTTCCCTTCTTTCCCTCTATTGTAATAGGTCCTTTGTACCTCTCCATGTCATGTGATTTAACTTAAAATGCCTACTGCTTCTTCTCTAAATATAATGCTTCTTTCATGCCTTAATTTATTTTAATATAACCATATCAGGTCAGGTAATATTTGTCCCATCTTTCTAAATATATTCCTCCTAACTTTCCTAAGAAATACACCCCTTAGAATTTACTAGTATTGTCTTCCTATGTAGTGATGTAAACAGCTTAATCTTATTTAGTAACATGTTTTTGTTTATTCTTGTCTATGTTTGCCTTTTTATGCATCTGTTGAGTCATATTTAAAGATAAGATTTTTTGTTTAGCTCTAGTATTTTTTTATCAGGAAAGTTTTAAAGTACCTATTTTGTTGAATATCTATCTTTTTTCTCTGAAAGATTATACTTTGTTGGAACATTTTATTCTTGGCATAGAGGTGGGAAAATAATAAAAGATACTGTGATGTTCTGAATATTATATTCCAGGT